>NC_045758.1:22794972-23161847 GCF_009193385.2 Nasonia vitripennis
TTTCTCGGGGAATTTTCCGCGTCGAGCAGTTTAGGCCAAGTGGCAGTCTCCAGGTTTTTCATAGCTTCGCCGCCGCTGCAGTCGCTTTTTCCTGCGCGAGAGATTTGCGAAATTTATCCGTCTCTGCGACGTTGAGCCGTCGTCGCTCCGAGCTTGTGCGCAAGAAACTTTACTCGGGATCATTTTCCTACGGCTTTCGCTGATGGTTCTCTTCGGTTGAGCAAAATGAATCGACTACCATATGAAATTCAACTTTTTTCAGCGACTTTATCTGGCCTGTTTTTACGGCGGTGCATTTGCGTAGAATAAATATAAATCCAGTACTTAGAGCATTTTGCCATATCGATGGCGTTTTCTTTCGGAGCATCGCAGAATTCCATCTCGATCGATCATACACACGCCTCAAACGAAAGAAACATTTCATCCATCCGAGCACATCCATATACATTCCTCAAGCTCACGCGGGTTCGAACGAACACAGGAAACGGCTCCGGCGAAGCTCGACGCTTTGAAAAATGCAACCGATCGGCTGTACCAAGGAGGACAACTGCAAGCGCGACGCCTTCCTTCGAGCGCAAGCACGAGCTGCGGCGGCCAAAGGTGTGCTCTAGTTCATCCTTATGTTCCATGTATTATATATATATATATATATATATATATATATATATATATATATATATATATATATATATATAGGTAGCCTCTCGCGTACGTAACGAGCAGAAGCCGCTTTTGAGAATTTTCCTCTGCTGCAAGCTCTTTTTGCCGTATACGTACACACGCGCGAAAGAGAAAGCTTTCCGCTCGATTGGAACGTGCCATATTCGCGCGGAACGGTGTACGGGAGATAAATTTTGCACGATCTACTCGATTATGAATCTCGCTGTAGTTTTATGCAAAGTAATGATAAAGAAACGGGTTAATATGCTTGAAAAGTTGTGAAATGTGATTACAAAAATAAACTATTTATTTTCACATTTTTTGTGTTTTTAGCATCGTTATTCCCGTAGTCTTAATTATTTGTTTGAAAAACTTGAAACGATTCGTTAGTTGTAATATCAAAGCTTTGAAAAAAAACTTTACATGCAGAAGAGTTGAGTAATTGAATATTTCGATAAAAGGCCAGAAAAACGTCGAACTACTCCAAGAAGCCGGTGGCGGTTGCTGTTGTCTAGCCGCGTGTGCCAAAGTCACCGTCGCCAATCAACAGCAGTCGCCGGAACCGACGGAACAATTAGTCGTCGAAACTCCGCGGGAGGAAGCAGTGCCGACGGCCACATCGACAGTGGAAACGGTCGACGGAAACAGCGCACCAGAAGAGACCGCGGAGTCACCGTAGATTTTTCGTTCTCCTCCGTATATACCACTTGCGGCGAGTCATGGGTGACGAATTAGCCCCTGGGAGCGAATCAACCGGGGATTAACTGTACGGAGAAGTTCGACGCGAAGAGAGAGAGAGAGAGAGATAGAAACACGGAGAGCCATGTCGAGTGAGTGATTCGCCCGATGCAGATTGATGTCAGCGACCCTCTCCGACTATATATTCCGTTAGACCTTCGTTTATACCTTCTGAGCGACGGCTGATATAGATGCGCGACGCTAAATTTTCCATCGAAACATTGTCTCGACGCGGCGCGGTTATCAATTCAAACGACGATCGATCGAAGGGCTCGATAATTTATTTTTGAGCAACGGTGCACGGCCTGCCGGGTTATCGCGGTGCGCGCGCGCGCGCGCGCGCTTGATCGATAGCGCGCCGTACAAAACTGATTATGATAATAGATAATACGCCGGTGATGCATCCGGCTACTTTGCGAAGTTCAACGTTTCCGCGATAAGGACGAGATATCCCGCGGGGCTGTGAGCGAATATGAATTACCCCGCGTGCAAAGGAAATACATCGAAAACAAAAGCCTGATTCATCGCCCGCAATTTTGCAAGCAAATCGCGAGCTTTCTCCAAAACCGGACAAAGTAGGCAGCCTCGACACGCTACTTTTTTCATTCATTCGCGGAAATAGAAAACAAAACACAGGCAATCTCGCATCTCGCTGCGCGCTTATTAAGAATTCAGCGAAAATGGAAGTAGCTCGGGAGACAGAGGGAGAGAAAGAGGGTATACGTCTTGAAAGCTTCCTCGATGAAGCCGTGATAAATAAAAACGCCGCGGCCAAATACACAATCCTCACTTTCATTCGTGCCAGGAGAACAATGCAAGGGACAATACTGCAGCCAGGACTCGGAGTGCGACGACGAGGAGATTTCGAACAGACGGCCAGCAGCGAGACGGGAGAGCAACGACGACGAGGACGACGCTGCCGCGAGGAAAGAAAGTAATTCATTCATTTTCCCCTCCGCGCATTTTTAATTTGCATTTTATGCGCGGTCGAGTGCTCATCCTCCGCGTACATCAAAAGAAGTAAGGAGAAAAAACGCCGACTGCTCTTCCTCGCCGCGCGTGGACTAAACCAAGAAACGACTCAAAATGCAATTTAAAGTCTCTTTCGCGATTTTTCATTTACCGCCGCGGCGAAAATACACATCCCTGTGTAGTTGTAGAACGAAAATTGCTCCGCTCGACAGGATTCGACGAGGCGGTGTTTACACTCGCTACTATCGTCGCCGTCCTGGGGATCTACGGCTGTCTCGTCTACGCCCTCAGTAGTCCGCCGGCTGCGAATGCTTCCGATTACGCTCAGGTCTGACGAAGAAGCTCGCGCGAGAGTCTCTTCGGTGGTAATAAAATTTTCGATTTGAAAATTGGCTTTTTTCTCCTGCTTTCACCGGCGTTCAGACTGAATGGGTCCGAAAGATTTCGTGGTTTTTTGCTAAAAAGCTTTCAGTGGCTAAAAGGACGACTTTTTATTTCGCATCGCTCGCGCGGCTGCACATGTAGAAGCTCGCGCGTGCGTCAAAATAAAAGACTTCCGCGGAGTTATTTAGTTGAGAAGCGCGCGCGCGTGTGTATGTGTACGCGCTCTCTCCAAAGACCCAAATAACAGACTCGTTGTCGTCGCGCTGTAATTAAAGAATTGTGTAATTACTCTCGCGGCGCATAAAGGGCCGCTGCTTTCTTGAAGCTTTTTTAATTAAAAATTCGCGAATCAACATTCTCGATACTCCTGGCGTGTAATAGGCGACAAGCACACGCTATATGGTATACAACTCGTCGAGGACGACTTCTCGGATTTCTCATAAAAATTTCAAGAGGCCGCGGCAACTCGATAATCGTGAAACTTCATTTTTCGAAATAGTTTCCGCCGCGCGCTGAAAAAGCTCGAAGTGCCAGCGGAATCCTGTTGCGCCCAGCGACGAAGCTCTCACGCGTATACACGTAGACAGGAACCATAAACCTTCAGCCGGACGGAGAGCGGAAAAAATAAAGGAGAAACGCCTGGAGCGAGTCGAAATCACGTTACATTACCGTTGCTCCGTCTCAGACCGGCATCCTTTGGAGAAAAACGCTCGCCCGTAGGTACAGTCGGCCCCTTCAAAGGGAAAACGATTCGGATCAACTCGAGAAAATGGCCCAATCACGGCGGATTCAGGCGTTTTCGTTCGTCCGTCTCTCTATCCGCAGGTAAAAGTACGGGGATGACGCGAAGCGAATAACAAACGCAACAATCCGCGGTTGCAACGCTTGTGTGCCGCGAAACTTCGTTGTGACGTCGATGCTTTGCGAGAGGCTCTCGTGCTCTGTGTTTTTCTGTGTATACACCGTTTGCGCGTGGGAGTCGACTCTCTATATGGCAGACGCGAAATATTCCATCCATACTGCTTCGCGTTTCATCGATTGGATGGATGTGGATTCCGCGGAATTTTATTTATTTCTTCATTCACGTTCTTGGAACAAAGGGTGAGCTTTTCTTTCGGAGAATTCTGTTTGCGTTTATTCGATTGCTCTCGATGAATTCGGAACTTCGATGAGTTTTATACGAAAACCAGGAAAACTTCTTCTTGTAAAAGCGCCGTTATCCTACCTTTCCGCGCGACCTATCTCTTTATGCTTAACTTTTTTACGCCTTCTTACACGAATAACTCTTATTTTCGTTTTTATGCCCCTAATTCCCTTTGTTTAAGGATTTCACGTTTTCTCGGCAGCGCAGCCCTTTCTCTCTCTCTCTCTCTCTCTCTCTCTCTCTCTCTCGCCTTCTCCCCTGATTCTTTTTCTTAGGTGGTTTAACGAGTTCAAAGCAAGGAGCCAACTCGCAATTTCTCGCTAATGGAACTGAATTGGCATGGAAAAAGAGAGAGATAGTGCGAGCGCGCGGCTTGAGGAATATTCTCGAGCTTTCGTAACTCTCTCGCCGGAGAAAAATTGCGCCTCGAGGAAATCTCCCATGCGCACTGTGTTTTTGCATTCTTAAATATTCAAACTGTGTGTTCTGGCGAGATTACCACAGCTATACGACGGCGAACCAGAAAATCCCGCGGCAGCTTTTTCTGGCAGACTCGTCCTCCGCCCGACTCCAAGGAGGATAATTCATTAATTTGGATCCTCCCTCTTCTCCCAGGCAACCCATGCAGATATATATCCGAGAAAATTTGAGCCGCAATCGGCCATTCCTCGACCATTAATCGTTGGAACCGGTTTCATTTTTCCCCGCCGCATTGCGCGTAACCCCGGCTTGTCGAACACTCGATCTCGCGCGCGCAATCCAGTCCCTCGCATTTATCATCGGCCGGCTTTTCATTGGACAAGTGTGCTCCGCCTGGCCTTCCCCCGAAAAAGCATTTTCATCTGCGCCACCGCCTGCCCCCCCCCCCTCGATTTTTGATTTAAGTGAGAGGCGACGCTCCCCCGGTGCGCCTTAAATCTCCCCGTGAAATTCCCGGCCGAATTCCTTGGACTTTATATATATACAGATACCTATGCTATATTCGATGTATATAGCGCGCGCCGTTGTCGCAGAGCTTGGCAGGACTCTCTGGCGCGCACTCTGAAAATTGTTAAACTCGGTATACGGCTACCGGAGCGCCTTGTAATACATAGGAACATTGCCTCCGGATGATTTGGCGCTGGAATTTCTTTTCTTCGATGGTATATACGTATAGCTCGTGCGCGCAAGCTCGCTCGTTTGGGTTTTTGCCGGGGAGCCGCTCCACCTTTCGCGATACGCGCTCTCCTTTTATTTATCTTTGACTTTGGACTTTGGAAAAGTTTCTTGACTCTACGGTATCTCGGCGTTTTAATTTAGCGCGTGTTTGACGGTGGAACGTAAAGGATAACATCGGCTGGTCTGCGAGTTTATTGTTGCTTTAGAGCCGTTGTATAGTACCGTAATTTCAAACTCTTTTGTTTTTGAGTCTTCTGTATTTCTAATACAAGTTGAATATATATGTAATATTACCCGTGTGTGCTATTTATAAAGTTTACGATTGGGCGCGTAATTTCCATAATTCATGTTCTCCATCAGTGATAACATCAAATCTTACAAGCTCGACCAACTCCAATCCATAACGCACTAATTCATTGCTCGTAAGTCATTCGTAGCAGTACAATTTTTATGCCCAAAAATCCGCCCAGCAATTTCATCATCTCGCTGCTCGTCCGCTCGAAAGAAACACTCGGTCGAAATGAAGATATAACAGACGAAAAAGCTGCGCTTAACTGCGTTACATTTAGTCATCGCTCCAATGACACTTTAACCGATAAATTCTTGCTGGAGAACAAAAAGACCGTCGCTCTCGGAATAACTGAAACTGAATGAAATCTGTCTCCTCTCGTTGCTCCAGCAGCAGCAGCAGTCTTCCTTCTCCTCTCCCATCTCCCTACAGCCATTGGCCGCGCGACACTTTCATCCGTCCATTCGAAGATGAATTCCACGACGAGATCTCGAAATTACTGCTAAGAGACGATGACCCCTACAGAGATTGAGCGCTTTTTCCTAACTCGCTTGAAATTACTTTTTTTCTGCGCTTTATCCTCTCAGACGCGATTGTGTGCAGGAACATTTTATTACGATACCTCGAGATTATTGCACCAAGTGAATACTGTACTTAGGTGCCGCGTCTGCCCAGTCATTAATATTTCACCGCGACGTTATTTTCGCGCAGCCTGCACGCCGTCAATCCTATTAAGCGTATAACACGAAGACTCGATTTCGCTTATAACGCTCCGAATGGCCGCTGATTGAATTTTCCGATTTAATTCAGTAGCTCCGTCGTGGTTAGCTCGAGTTTGCGTGAGTATGCGCGTGCATGTGTGTGTACTCAACGCGATCTCATTTCGGTTTTCAAAGCGATTGTTTGCGCTTGTCGAACGCGCCTCTCGAATGTTTGCCGCGGATCACTGCGATTCGCGTCAATAATTATAAAAACAACAGTTTGCTTCGGCTTAGTTAACAATACTGCCATTCCGTACGATTTCTGCAAAAGCCTAGCCGAGTCTCGTTGACGATTCGTCATCTTCGTCAGAGCCATTACTCTGCTGTATACGTGCAAACGCGAAACAATCGGTCGACGCGTCATCAATCTCGCAAAACTATCAGAGCGAAGCAGAAACGAAAGGTCGGCGCTCGATTACGCGTAAAACTATCGTCGCGCGAGAACAAACAATGAAACATTCCAGTTGAGCTTAAAAAAAATACTCGTCGAGAGAGAAAGATTTAATTAAAATTCAATTTAGGTCGCTTCAGTTGACGTGTATGTGAGCGAAGCAGGAGACGTAGTGGTAGGTACCGATGCGACTTTGCGGGGGAGAGACACTCTAGAGGGTTGAAAGGCCAGGAATGCGGAAGACGAGAAGAAGAGAGACGTGGCGATGAAAGGCATCAGGATGAACTAAACTACACGCGGCATTGAATGATGGTGCTTCCACCGAGCGAGTCGGCTTGTATTCTTGTTCGCCGCTGTCGCGCACCTTATTCGAGTAAATCAGCCATGTGAGCTTTTTTATACGGAAGCGGATGCATCAAGTTTGCGTAATTAAATACTGCGTAAAAGAATAACGTATAAAATGTTTCCAGAACCTCATCAGGCGATGAATATATCCATCGAGTAATTCCGCATTGTTCGCGTGGCGGTGATGTTGTAGCTGCTGGGGTAGGGGGGGGGGAGGAGCTTCTCTCTATTAATTTCCACGATGCGGCGGACGAGCGGCGAAAGTAACGAAGGCTCGACTGCTGGCGCTGCTTTTGCGCGCGTTTGCCCGCAAGCTCTCAACATGTCCGTCTTTGTCTTCCGCCCGTTTCTCATTTCGGTCGTTCCGTCTTCAGCTCGTAGCTCCACTCCGCTTCGTTATAAGTACCGTCTCGCTGCGAGCCGAATATTCCGAGTGTATTTATCGGAATTTCGCCGAAGCTCCATCATCATCGTTCATTTCCTTGTGTACAACAACGAGTATAACAATAGGAATATCGAGAAAAGTCGTCGTGGTTACGAAAAGAGACGGACTCTCTAAATTAGGAAACTCCAGAGCACTCGAGTTGGCCCCTCTGTCGTGAACAGAAGTAGGCCGTGCCTGACGAGTCACGGTCTCTTTTCTCGAGAAACGCCAGCTAGCCTCCTTTTTCTGTGCACCGACGTGGCGCGTGTGTTCTAGGAAGACAATGAGCTTTCGGGGAGGTAAATTCGCCGATTGTTTTATTTGGCCCGGATACGGTATAATAATAAGCGCGACTTAATATTCTGCTGGGAGCGAAAGCATAATACACATGGTCCGGGCCCTCGGAATGTTAGTTGAATTCTGCTCCTCGTCGGGGAGCGGCGAGAGCACCTTTATTTCTACGAATACCGCGTTTTAATTGTAATTACCCTTCACTTTGCAAGGGTACGTATTTCTTCATCAAAAGCAGCCTCGGGAATAATCAATTCGGCCACTCGGTCCGCGCGAAGCTCCCGACGTATATATATAGCTCAGCCCGTGCCAATCAGAGCATTAGTAGAAATACCGGGGATCGATTCGCGCACCGGCCGGCCACTCACTTATTCATCTGCCTATTTTCGCCGTGAAACTATCCATCCATCTCTGGCAGAGCAGCGCAGCGAATCGATCAAAGCATAGCCCGTGCGCTCGAGGGTCCTCCCGGAGCAATAGCAGCAGCGGCGACGCAGGACTCGATTAAGATATAGCAGCGCTATATACGTGGAGAGAGGGGTTATGAAATTTTCAATCATCCGAATTGGTAATTTAAACTCGTACAACTGACTCCAGCCGTCGTAGGATCCTGCAGGCGGAGGATCCTTCGTCGGGAAAAACCGGAAGCATTTGCTCCGGAAACTGTGCGTCGTGTCATCGGCTCGTCCTAGCCAATATGCCATCGCCCGGCCTTATTCCGCGTCGGGTTTATCTCATGGAAGCTGCTCGGGCAAGCGGAATATGCGGAATCAAGATTCTGCAGGAGAGTAACCTACCCTACTGCTCTGCTATGCGTGAAAGCATAAAATTACTCTCCGGGTCGGATCTCCCTCTTGCGCCCGGCGTCGGATACGGAGTCGTGAAAACAGAACGTTCTGCACTTTTGCGTCACTTCTAGCGCGTTTCCATCAAAAAATCGCCGACTCGACCGTACAGTCGGCTTACACGAGTCGGGTATAATTGGAAGCTTGCGAGCTTGCGGGAGTGCAGAGAGCAACTGGCGCGATTCGTGCGCGCAGGCGGTCCTTCAATGATGACGACGAAGTTCAGCGTCAAAGGGGTGATTAGTCTCCTACTGGCGCACACGTTTCCGCCCTCTTTCTCTTTCAGCTCTGCACGCGCGCGCCGGCGTCATCTCTCCTCTCTTTGGCCTCAACCAGTAGGTTATTTCGTTGTTAACGGCGAACGAGAAGTGGAACTGTGCTCACCTCTACGTGCGCAAGCTCGATGCCTATATATAGGTACGTGTGTGTCGAGTATCTCGTTGCAGGCAAACTTTACGAGCTTCTCTCTCTCCCTCTCTTTGTTTCGCTCTGTTTCTCCGTGTCTCTCGCGTAGGCATTAAGAAATTAACTTCAATTGCCGAGGTGTATCAAGCGGCTCTTGTGAAATAATTCGTCTAGCTGCGCTTTTTACCCACTGTGTTGGATTTAGCGCTCGTCTTTTTTTAACCGCGGTTGACTGACCGTTTCGTTCGTCAAAGGGAATTTAATGTTTCTTCGAATTTTTTCGAATTCGAAAGAGCTCTTAGTCAAGGAATTATATACGTATTACTGTAAGCTTCTTTTTAATGTTACCCAAAAGCTTGCATACTGCAGGACCTGCGAAAACAAATGCTCGATTTCAAACTTTTTCTTAAAACTGGGTAAAAGAAGGATCTTTTTCCCTTTCAAAAATTCTGTACCATCAGTTCCAACGTATAAAGGATGCAAAAATTTTGCATTTTCGATCGCGAAACCCCCGCAGCGTAAAAGCTTCCAAATGACACAGATGGCGAAAGCGATACCCACGTCCGATGGAGTAGTTGCGAAAAACTAGCAGGGGTCACGACCTGCACAAAGGATCTCGAAAAATAAAAAACTAACCCTATACCGCTTCCAATTCCTCTCGCTAGTTGTGTACAATAGCCCGTGAGTCTCTGTACAAGTATCGCCGAGCTCACGGAAAGCGACTCATCAGCAATTGCGTGCACTTGACGCAGCAGCCGTGAATAACGAACGTCATATGTCGATAGATTCCACTGTACGGTACACCTTTCGATGCGTGTATATGAGACCTGTGCACTTGGAGCTTTGGGAGAGTCAAGCCCTGGGCAGCTTAATGGATCTGAATTTTACGTCAGTTTTGCGAATGATATCTTATACGCTCAATGTGTCACTTATTCTGGCTTGATCAGCACTTTGCAAACTTTGTTCTTGAATGACTGGGGATAAGAACGTAGATGTTTTATGTCGTGTGTATTGACATCGTTTGATACACAATTCGTGAATTATGCTTTTGATAAAATGCAGGCTACATTTGTGCGTCTGCGCTTATTACACCAAATATCCAAGGCACACCAAGATAACTGAATAATGCTCGAATGCTAAAAAGCTCGCACTTCAAGCCAGAATCGTAAAAACGGTTTGGGATGCGTCGCCGAACTTCAAAATGAAACGGAACAAAAAGCGGATTCTATAAACGCATCACCGCGGAGATATAAAGAATTTTATTACGAAAGCTCTCCTATAATGCTCTCGCATTGTTCCGAAGCGGCGTGCGAGAATACCTGCGCCGAGCGTCAAAGACTTGAATAACTCGCGCGGCGCATTCCCGGCGCGAGGCATGCGATATTTTGCATGCGCCACCAACAGCAGCTATGTTTTCCCCGGAAGAGAACACCGCGAAGAGGGATACATTCTCCCTTGAAGAAGCATCGCACCGGCTGAGCTTACAGAGGCTCGGCGTGTTATATAGCCCTAGGAGTGCGAAGTTTCGCCGGTAAATAACGTGATGCGATTTCGTAATTACGTCTCCACTGCAGGTATGAATGGACGCTGTTAAATTTCAATCTTCCCAGCCGTCGGTTCATCTCTACGGTTTACGGATTTGACGAGCTATGGGCACTGAGGAAAAGGTCTAGGAGCAACAGGAATTTAGATGAAAATTATACAATATAATTTTCTTTGTTCGATATTATACACTCTCTGAAAGGTGTTGCCAGATACAAAATCCGAAGTTTTCCAAAATTCAAGAAAAACGGACTTCTCTCGTTTTGCCTCGGAGCCGTAGATATTCATAAGTCAGTGCAGCATTACGTATGCATGCCTGTTTCGGCGCCTCTTAACGTGTGCTTGCAAGTTGCCCTCAGAGCTTTGCTCTCCTCGGGCGCTTGTTCTCGACTTTTTTCTTGCAGGCGCCTGTTTTTCTTCGCTCACTTTACGATTGCCTGCAGCTGTATGGTTCTGCTTCTTTATTTCACTTTATTCGATTGGGCAAATAATAGTTTTACATTCGTTTCATTTGCAGCTTATACGTAGGTTAATTACATTATGAATGGTAATGTTTATTTGTTTCAATGGTTGTCTTATTACTCGTCCAACTATACATAATTGTAATACTAACTCTACTTTCGAAACGCAACCGTTTCTTCTATAAACACAGTGAATCAATTAACTCAGTAAAGTCGGCGCTTACGTTATATATTAAACAGTCAGTTTAGAGATTTTCGAAAGCTTCCGAAAATTGCTAATCACTACCAGCAATTATTAAGTCACGGAAATGCGGCTTAGCTCCTGCTTTATCCATATATATTAATACAATTCATCACCATCCGTAACTCTAAAAGTTCCAAATCGTCTCAGCCCTGCGCGACCAAGCACAACGGTAATCCTTCTCACCGTACCAACAAGAAAAAACCGCACGCACAACACAAACTCGCAAAAAAGCTCGCTGGATAAAAAGCGTAAATGCTCGAGCGTACACGGACGCAGCAAAAAAGTCCAAACATAAGCGAAAAAAGAGAGGAAAAAGCGAACAGTACAGCAGAACGGTAAAACCACAGGCGAAGGACCTCCGGTTGCGCGTCACCCGCTGTGTCGCATTGCCATTCGAGTCTCGCGCAGTAGAACAACGCCGGCTATGGTCAGACGACGCCCTACCGAGCGAACGAGAGAGAGAGAGAGACATACATGCGGCTGACTAACTCGATATTCCGCGTGAAGCTATTTTATTCTCTGCCAGAAAAAGCTTTCGTTTGGCTCTTCGTTTGGCGATAAGTTGGTGGTGTTCGTTTCCGAATGATTATACTTTATTTCGAAGAGGAAGGGGTTCGAATCCGGTAAGGGTTAATTCGAGCGGAGCGCGATTTTAAGGAATGAACTCGTTCGATCGGATATTTTCCCGAGCTATTATCAATCGGAGAGATGGTTATCAGCTTTTTAACCTCGTTCGATGGTATTGGAGAGTGCATATTTCCTGGTTACTAGACTACCGTTAGGTACGTATTTTCATTAAACTATTAACTCAAGATAAAGTGGATTCCTGATTTCCGCTGTCTTTTCAATATTGTTACGGATTCTATGGTATTCTGATTATTCGAATCGATGTTTTTACGACACCAATCGTCGAATTTAACTTGCAAACAATTAAAATCGTTTGATAAATAAAACAATACCTATCCCAAACAGCGATGAAGCGAATTCGGAGTGTGCTTGCATATCGACCAAAATAAAAGTTTTTAAATACATCAAACGCTGGGCATTCGTTAAAGATTGACCGAAGAAGCATTTCGTGTAGTTAGATACGAACGTGCGTTCGAGCGTTTCAGCGTTGTTTCCACAATCGAAACGCTAAATACAAAAAAATCTTTTGGAATGATACCGTCGTTATATCGACAGCTTCCGCCAGTGCAGAGAGATAAAATTTTTATTTCAATTTACCATTACTTTAAACGGTCGTGACAAACGATCAAAATATTTCGACTCATAACTCGTTGAGGTCAAAATTTCGACAGAGAAAGAACTGCCAAGTAAAGCAAGGTAGCATTAGAGAATTCCACTGCCAAACACCACGTCCCTCCTCAATCTCGAGCGTCACCAAGCTCAAAGAGCACCACGCATCCAAGCGCTTGACCGTATAACGCAAGCGCTCGGTCGCATAATTTCTCCGCTTCAACATCTGCCCTTCTCTCCCATCTCCCATTCCACTCGCAGAGAGAGAGAGAGAGAGAGAGAGACAGAGAGAGAGAGAGAGAGAAACGAGCGGTGCACCGCAATTCTCTCTCACCAGGCGCTCGTCACGCGCGCCAAATTCGAGTTTGAAAATCCAGATTTTTCCCACAAGCTCGACCGACGTATCGCTTATGCATTTCGTTCGTTATGCGACGCGTGTAACGTCGTGCGAGTCTATCCCTCTTTCTCTCTCTCTCTCTCTCTCTCTCTCTCTCTCTCTCTCTCTCTCTCTCTCTCTCTCTCTCTCTCTCTCTCTCTATCTCGTGAATTATGGATGCGGCATCGTGTCGAGGCCGTTATTGCCGCGGTTGCGTGTTGTCTTAGCTGCGGCCCGCGAGGCATGACCGCGTGAATTTGTCGTCTGCCTCGCAGTCGGTGTTTATAGTGTCGTCTTTGGCCAGCCGTTGATTTAATTAGGCAAATTAGGCTTGCTGATGAACGCGTCGCTTCTGCGGAAACGATGAGATGCACGTATATACGCGCGCACTCGAGAGAGCGTCGAGAGCTGCGTGAATTTGATAGTCGCGCGTAGTGCATTATAACGTTGTTTACTCCGAGAGAGAGAGAGGCGCTCCAGCGAGTGTTGCTCAAGACTCGAAGTAAACTTTGGTGCGGAGCGAGTCTTAAGTAAATTTCGTAATGTGGGACTCGAGAAAACGTCGCTATGAATTTAATAACGCACGGCGCTCCCATGGGATTCCCAACTCCGTGTCTTATTTGTACATACAGCTAAGTAGACTCTGCGGAGCTCGACAGCTGCGTGTGTCTCTCGTTCGTATTTTTAATTCTAACATTGAATTACGACTTCACGCGCGTTAAAACCTGCACCTCGCATCCAGAAGTCGATAAAAGACTCGGGGATCGCGCATAATTTGAATACCTTTCTTCACACGTCGTTGGCCCGTCGTCGTCCCCTCGTGTATAAATCACGCAGGCGTCAGCTTTTACGCGATCATTTCGCGTTTTATTCACTTCCCGACGCGCCGTCCCCTCGAAATTCAAATTCGCTCCTTATTAAAACGAGAGCAGAGCATCCCGGCTTATACGTTATATACGCGACGTGTTGTTCCGACGCCCGGTGATTTTATGTTACGACGCGCGTCCGCGTGTTGGCGCTAATGCGGATCGTTTATACGTCCCGACGCCGATGCAGACGATGGCCTCGTAAAATACACCTACGCTTCGAGTGGAATTTTTTCCCTTTTTTCCGCGATGCTCTCTCTCTCTCCGGCTTCTGGCACCGAGTGCGTTTTTATTACGAGGCTTTTACTTCGGAAAAGATGCCGCAATAGTACGGAAGAGTAGGGGGTGATTGCATAATTGAAGCTTATTGCTCGTGCATCGTTATCGGGAGAATTATTGAAATGTACTAAAGTAAAATCGAATATGATTATTTTCGCGAAGTTGATCGTTGAGGGTATTAAAAATGTTGTTCACTTGAAAATCTGAACAGTCGCTTTCGTATATAACGTATAATGTACTTGCTCGACGAGTTGTGTTATGCGCGCAGTTCCCGAAGTACTCCGTTAATTAACTCAGATTACTCGACTTTAGAGTCAAAGGCTGCTTAATTCAAGCAAATTAAATTTCCACATAAAGTTCCCAAATGCTGAGTGCGGTTTTCCCACAATTTATGGCAGATTGCATTGACCCCCTCGAACGACATTCCTTAGAAACAAAGTCTAGCATACAACTATATTCCTAATGCACACTCAGCCGTGTACGTATAAACTCTGGCCATAAATTGCGTAAACTTACTCTTAATTTCACTATACTTGTACAGCGTACTTCGCTACCCTACGTGCGCATGCAAACTCACAATCGGGCACAGCATCGAGATAATATAGGGTCACGTCGCCGCCACGGATATCGTCACATCAGTAGCCCTCAATAGCCCCCAAAGTTTCGTGCGCCGCATAATAGAGGCATTATAAAGCACTTTCACACGCGGCGCGAGCGAGAAGAGTTCGCGCGTTTGTGTTGTGCGATGCCTAAAGCAAAGGGCTGTATATCTTGGGTGCGAGCATAAATCGCCTGTGCCGACCGCCTATGTGGTAGACCTTCACGGTTTCGGACCGCGTCGGCAAAATGCGCGCGATCGAAGCGAGACGGGTATATAGGCATGCGGGATATTGCGACGCTGTGGGAGTGTGCATAAGGATTTTTATCTCGGGATGCTCGATTCGAGCATTTGGAGCATCGACCTGTACTCGCCGTATGATGGAACTGTAAAGATAATTCTTGATTATTATGGAAAAATGAATAAAACAGCGATTGCATTTTTCTTAATTTGATGGAATTAACTTTCGTATGATACGATCTTGTTGTAATTATCAGATGAAGGAACGTTAACTTGTGTTTTTCTTCCTGTTATACGTGAGTTCGAGGAATTATTACTAATTCTGTTAACTACTTACGTAAGTGCAAATTGAAAGCATGCAAATGGTTTATTCAACCGGTATATTACATATTATATTCTACTATAACTTCAAGAGTCAAGAGTGCAAAATATGCTCGAAGCTTTGTGGATTATGGTTGTGTTGGTGCCAATCTAGGTAGGGCCAAAATAAGCCACAAGCATGAAGTATAATCACCGAATACTGGCTTCACGAGGAAAAACTTCTCAATCTAAGTAACATCTGGTCCCCTTAGGTATCACAAAGCAAGCATTATTATTCGGTGACATGACTTGCCAACTCTCATCTCGAACAAATGGACTTTTGCCATACAACCGAACTAGTTTTCATAGCAGCTTTCGGACACAATATAGGAATATGAGAAGCACTTAATGGCTATATGACTATTGCATATGGGGAGTGTAATGCGTTGTGTATCTCGAGATTTATTTTATAGTTATTATTGGAATCATTGTCTTTCACGAAAACTGTTCAAGGCGTGTAGGGAACAAAGAAACGTTCGTATTACTGGAACAATGTACGCAAAAGTGCAGTACTACAGGAGCAATTTTTTAAAAATACGCGCGATACACAGACACATATAATTCATACATGCGAACGTCAAAGTCACATTTTTACGCGACATATCCACAGCCTACATCCTTCAGTCTACTATCCGCACAAGTCCAAGCTGTCCTCCTCTCTCATCCGCTTTTCAACACAGTTCAATTTTCCGTAATGGGCTCTCGCGTCAAATGGCCCCTGACGCGCGCGACACGATTACGTTCCGCGCACACCCACGCGTCTCACTGTCATATATATACCATATACATATACGGTACACGCACACACACACACACACACACACACACACACGCGCGCGCGCGCGCGCACATCCACCCAAGCCGACGCACACAGGCGAACGAGTCGAGTTCCCTCGACTATTTCGGTACACTTCCGGACGCACTAGATGCGCTCGCGGAAATGACGAAACACGAGCAGCGCGACTAGAGAGGCTAAAGTGCTAAAGGCTCTTTCAATTTCATCATCATTTTTATCGGCTCACGGTCGATCCTTTTGTTTGTCGCGCGGCCTTTTCCATCTGGAATATTTTTTTTCTTCTTGTTCCTTTACTCGCAACGTGATCTTCGGACTCGCATTGTATGTACTGTATAGTTGAGGTCTTGATGTGATACGGCTTCCTCTATATGTAGTGGCTGTTTATTCTTGCGTGGGACGAGAACTGATATCCTTTGACCGGGACGCAGGCTGATGTTACTCGCGGATGCGTGTGTACGGCTTTGTATACTGAAATCGCAGCGAAGTAATAGGTTGCAATATATATCTGTATTCGGATATTTGAATGACCTGATTTCTATTCTTTTGCTTGCATTAAGAAGTGAAAAAACTTAACAGATAGTAGTCAACAAGTTAGAAGGTAACAGCGAAAATCGACCATAATTACGGGACAAAGTCGGCAACTTGTATATAAAGTTGAACAATTTTCCAGCGAATAGTCTCTCTTGAAAAAGTTCGCGTAATGCATAAATCATAAGGAAAACACAAGGCACAAAGTAACTTTTTTGAAAGCAGCAAAAGTTCTTTAGTTGCTGTTCTTTTCTAATTACTTCTTAATTGGATCATGCCCGTTTGCCCGTCCTATATTATATTGATTAAAAAAATTACGTCGAGCAACTTTCCACGCATGTTTCAAACTTGTCGTCGTATCGATTTTAATTACAAACATCGTCTCATCAGAATAAAGTCATTCCGTAAAACCTATTGTAGGGAAAACACGCATCAACTATTTAATACGTTACGTCGAGAGCGATAACGTCTCCGCGCGTCGCAGCCGTTGTTGCTCTTCCGGGTAGTTTCGAAGAAAAATTAGGATATTTTCCTCTTCGCGGTTCCATCGTCGGAGCGCATGCACAAAAGTACTGGAATTCCACGCTCGACTTGCTCAAAACTGCTAAACCACGGATATACCCTCCGCGGTGCCCTCGAGAGTTCATCCGACTCCGTATATATACGAGTCGCGATACCGACGGAAAATTTCACACAAGAAGAAATTCTGAAGCTCCAAGCCGTATGTATCTGATGCTGCAGGCTATATATAGCTATATCCGTATAATCTTCTGTTCTTGCTGTGCGAAAACGGGTGTACATCGAGCGAAGGGTACGGCGGTTATGAGGCTTGCGTGCGTATATAAAGCTTTATCATCTTATCGAGTGCATTATAACGGTATTTTGCTGCAGTATTATGAATCTCTTGAATCTTTCTTGTTTATCGTTTCGCGATACACCAGCTGCTCGAAAAGACGAAATCCAGATCCTCGATTTTTAGCCCGTTCGAACAATAATAAAACATGCATCTTAGATTTATATTAAAAGATAAAAAATATGTCCAGTGAAAGATCCACTCAGAGCCAAGACATAAAGCACTGGAAGAAAGCAGCAACTCGTTCTTCCGAGCTACAAAACGCAAGGCGAGACTTGCACGTTGACTCTCGCGGCTACGTCATAGTTCATCGGCCTCGCGCCTGCGCACACCGCCTCCGCGCAGCTTCAAAAGAGGAGAAGTGGCCAGAGAAGGAGAGGTCATTGATATCCGCTTTTATGAACGAGGCGCCGAGCGCGAAACTGGGCCATCGCAGCGGAGGGGATCGTCCTGCCCTCTATATAGACTACATCTGCTGCAGCAGCATCGACTGCTCCTGCAGTGCTCGAAACTCCCAGATTCTTCGGGTGCGATAACCTGCCCTCTCGTCGCGTCCATGTAGATTATACTCCTATACTCGATGAAAATGCGGGCTTTTGCGACGCTCCGCTGCCTAATATGCGCGCGGATTATATGGACAAACAGCCAAAGGATTACTCGGCAATTATACCGATGCGTTTGCATCAATATTACTCTAGCTAATTGAGAATTAAATAATTCAAAGCACAGAGCGGGAGGGTGAGGTGACAGTAGGCGAAATTTCGAAAATCAATTTACATAGTCATCTGCGTAAAATTACATATTCATAAGCTCGCAGCGTCGGCAGCCGTAATAGCCGGGATATCGCGGGAATTTGTAACGAAAATTAGACCGGAATTGATTGCCTCCGCGTGATTGATTGATTTTATTAAGTATGCGCGCGTGATGACATACGTCGGGCGAGCCCGGCTACTGCAGTAACGCTGGATTATGAATGAGAGCACGTTCTGTACACAGCCTGGACGCGGCGTGAAATGAGCAGCCGACGCGAGCTTTCGATACAAACAAATCGAACGCGCACGGCTGGAAAGTTGTGAAAAGTAGGGAAAAAACGTGTACGGTATCAGGATCAAAGTCGTGCGCAAACAGAGTAATTTACTCCGCTAAAAAGAGCCGTTACGCGCTTTGCGCTTAAAAAAATCCTCAATCGACCGATGTTTCCTTGATTACTTTGTATAAATTTTCGCGCAACACTGACGTATCGGCCCCTTCGTATACATTTATCTTGATAAAGCGCATTCATAACACGCGCACGACTTCATCTTGGAGAGAAGCCATCATGCAACCGTCATCCCCCTCGTTCACGAAAAAAAGCGGCGCTACAAGATATGGGCTCTCCTTGAAGAACGGGATGCCGCAACTGCGCTAACCTCGTAATTCCCCGCTACGCAGCGAGGTCAGGATGAATGAGTAGCCTATAGGCTACTCGAGGGATGCAGCGAAAGCCCCGCAGCCTTTTTCTCTCTTTTTATTATCCGGCATTTTTTCTCTCGGCCCCCTTGACGACAACCATCGCGTCTCGAAGCTTCTTTCGCTTCGCTGCAGCTTCTTCTTCACTCTATGTGTGTATAGTTACTGGCTAGTGGCTATGCAGCAGCTTACTCCCTACGGTGCAGCTCGAATAAATAAACAAACGCAGTGCGCCCCTGCTCTTGTTAATGTTTTAGCGTGATTCAGTGTTATCGTGCGTTGCGCGCGACTGCGGGATTT
The DNA here is from genome assembly GCF_009193385.2 of Nasonia vitripennis. Taxonomy (NCBI): domain Eukaryota; kingdom Metazoa; phylum Arthropoda; class Insecta; order Hymenoptera; family Pteromalidae; genus Nasonia; species Nasonia vitripennis. Next base: position 22,813,908 of record NC_045758.1, read on the forward strand.
TCTTTATTCTGCTTTTCAATTTTTCATCCAGTTGAGCTTTGGAAAAGATAGGAGGCTACCGCTATTTGGAGGTGACTGAATCACTATAATTGCCGGGAATGTGAAAAGGGGATGAGCGTTATACGCTTGAATCATCGATTTAGGAGGCAGTGTCGAGGATAGAAAAAATTGTTAATATTCCAGGCGCTGCGGGAACTTGGGAGGCATAAACTGTAAATTCTCAAGCCATTAAAATTCCAAAGTCAACGGCGCACGGAGACTATACAAAAGTTGCAGCTTCTCGCGGCAGTATTAATTTTTGACGAAAAGCGCGCTCGACGAAGTTTACGAGGGAGCTCGCGGCTATAACGTTTCCGTTCAAACGCGAGTCAAATAAAAATCGGTATTATCTTACACCGCCGGAATTCCCCGATCGGGAAATTTATCTCGCTCTGTACACACAGTAGACATCAGCTTTTGTCGTCCCCGGAGTTTTGCTTGACATTCCAGCTTCTTCTCTCTCCCTCTCGATTTCGCCTCCAGCTGCTATTAGGTATACACCACTATTACTGCTTCCATACTCTCGAACGCCGCGCTCTAGCTTTTCTCTAAAAATAGCGCAGCTCCTTCTTTCTGACGTCATATCGATCCGAGTGTGTGTGTGTGCGCGCGCGCCGTGCTCTATATCTTTCTCTCGACGACACGCGCGCGAAAACTTGATATCCCAGCGCGCCTGCCGACGATGAGCTTTCCGTCGGAAACCTGTCGCGAGCCGGTTTTACGAGCGGAAAATGTTTATAGGCTTTTCTCCCGAGTTTCGTCGCTCCTCTGTCCCGGCAAGCGTGCACCGCGAGCTTGGATCGCCCGAGAGTCTTAAGACCCAGAGAGATATTACGTGACTCGTCCCGAGGTACAGGATTAGCGTTGTTTGAGAAAATAAAAAAAAATATAAAAGTAGTGCCGCGTGTTGTTTTTCGTTTGGAAAGTTTTTCGTCGTCACGCGAAAGAGATTTTTTTAAAAAGCTGTGACAGACGAGCGCTAATGCATTTCTGTGAGTGGCTAATCATCCTGTGAAATTCTTCGCTGAAATACAACGAAAAATTCATCAGGTGTGCTAATCTAGATAAGTGGAAATCAGCAAGGATTCTCCATCACGAACGTATTTTTCAAAATACAGGGTTGAGAGATTTTTTAAATTTAAAATTCGCATACGAGTGCGCATGCAATTAAAGCTCCTCCCTGGTTGTTTCAAAGCACTACGCACTCGAGGATTACGACAACAATGAATTTTGCAAATTCTCAGCACTGATATGCTGGAAAAATTGCCTTCTACATTTTGCCGGGATACATCGTAAATACAAAGTAGAAAGCTTGGCAAATTCGCAATGGTAAAAGCTTTGTGCAATAATAACAGATACAGAGCACCATGGAAACAAAGTTTTAAAAAAACAAAAGAGTGGAATGAAAGCTGGCTTTTGTAATCGTTCAGATTGCGTGTTAATTTTCTTTGTTGTGAGCGAGGAAAGTGCATAGAATTCAGATTTATATTGAAAAATAACACAGGGATTAGAGTATTGCAGAGTTTTAAGAATTTTTCTTTCATTTTAACCGTTTTGTAGTCAATTCTACTCGTTATACAGCTATTCCATGTTATATAAAAACGATACGGCTTGCGTTATAATTCACCATGGACCAAAGACACAATTTATGTCATGCTTGGAATCGAATAATGATAAACTTCGCGCGCATAACTCACGTTGGCAGGGTTAATGTTATTTTGGGCAATCGTTGTTAAACCAATTTATGAACGATAATATTGTATAATGTCCTGCGAATAATTCATAGGACTAATGCGTGCAATACTGCAGCAACGACACTCGCGCAATACATATTTTGAATTATCGCCTGCAATAAATCTTGGCCTGGATCTCTCCCGCATCTTTCAATTCTCTCGTATAATAACGGAAAGCACATCACGATTTTATCGTACACCCGTTTTACTCGAATATCGTTCCGAGAGCCTTTCATACAGAATTCATTTATCGTCACATCGCATTGCCTCGTTAAGTTAATTAATTAATCAAGCCGCACATAAAAGAAATCGTTCCGATACGCATTCGTTATTTTCCGCAAAGCTCAACAACGACAACGTGCACATATAATTAACATGCGAGCTTGAAGCAGCCGGACAAAAGCACGAATAAATCGAGCGAGTCGCGCCGCGCATCCAATAAAACGTTATATTCGCGCGCAAAAAGTCTTCGCTGACGAATCGTGCAGTCACTTCATTAATAACGCGACACGTGTGGCTCTAGCTGCTGTGGTGGAGCTTTTCGTCGTTGACGTTGGCCCCGTGTGCGCGCAAGAGAGAGTGCAAGCTCGCGAATAAGACAGATGTTGCCGCAGTGCGCCGCTGACCCTTTTTCGCGCCTTCTCGCCCCCGCAGCTTCGTATAATTCATTTTGGTTGATTTGCTTTCCGGCTGACTTTTTGGAAAAGGGAGCTTGCGCTTCGCTGGAACTTGCGGTTGTTTGTTGCTAGGGAATAATTTACTCTTGATGTTATGATTAGTTTTTTTATTATTATTAACTTTTAGAAAGCTAGGTTTTGTGGGTGAAATAATGTATGAGATTAACATTGGGAAATGAATCTGAAGGAACATTATGTGTAGCTTCGCGAATGTGAATTATGAAATATTAAAATTGGACTTATTGACTGGTGCATTCCTGCAGAATCTTGGCACTGCGCAAACTGTCGGATCTTCCCATTTCCTTCCAAATCTCGAACCCGCTGAATAATTCATTCGGCGCGCATAGCTTTTCTCGTCGCGGTCGGTATATAATGTTCCCATTTTCTTTCTCTATTTTCAATATGTCAATAAATGATATGTAAGGCTTTTCTTATCTGATGACCTATGCGAGTCTGGCATATGTACTTTGATTCCTGATTTCTCCCTGCGCTCGACACACTGGCCCTCAATTACCAAAAATTGATTTTTGATGTACCTATAAATTGTTTTGTTAATGTGTATCATCAAAAGTTCTGAAAAACTTTGCCCACCATCTGATGCTCATATTGATGAAATCTGATGAAAGCAGCGAAGGTACTTAAAAATCAATATTGAATAAAACCCTATCGCAGAATCGAATCAATCTGTTCCCACTTCCGCTGACGGGATGAAGCATTTTACTGTGTGCGGTTTCTATTTACGCTTAACCACCAGACCAGACCGCTAGAGACTATTTGGCCTGTCTCTCTTCCTCGTTTGCTGCAGGTCTTGTTTGTGCCCCGTCTTTGTTTCTTCGCAGACGTGTGTGTGCGGGTGGCGTTAGACAAGAGGCTACCTTTTGATTTTAGCGACGCAAGGAAGAAAATCGATATGCCCTATCCACCTCTATTTCCCTCTCGCGGTGCAAGCTTGCTCCTCGTCTAGGGTCTGTTCCACTACTTTCGTCGAGGGGAGGAAAAATTGTAGCTTAATTCGCGAAAGGGAGGGAGAGAAGATCTCGGCAGAGATTCGTGGATGATTGCGATTGATGAAGAGCGCTTTTTGATTGGGGAAGGGGATCTCTGCGGCCTTGTATTTGTATGCCTTTGGTGTTGTCCGGACGTTGACAGGATTACGGATTTGAAAGAACGAGCAGCTGAAGGCTCTTGGGCTATGTTTGCTAACGCGTGTTTGATGTGTTTACGAGTCAAAGGAATGCACGCAGATGAAAGTATTTATGCAGAGAAGTAATTTTTTACGGATGATAATAAGCTTCGTTGGTAGTCAGCGAAACTACGTTATTTTTTTGTAAAAAAAGCTCGATCCATAATGAGCACATTGTTCCGCGAGCCTTTTGTACTCGCCTCTAAAAGTTTCGTCTGGCTGAATAAGGAATTGAGTTTTACGTGATAACATAATAGCTCTCGCGTAAAAAGTGCAGATTGTAAAATAATTTCAGAACTTCCAAAGAAGCAAAATATTACGGTAACTTCTCGGGGCTCTTGTCAGCGCGCAAAGTGAGCAATGAAAAAGAATCGTGTACTAGCAGTCGTACTAACCCTGAAAAAAGTCATAACGCGCAGTGCAGATCAATACGTCAGCAGCACAATGCATTCTCAATCTTGGAATAACGATCCACTCGAAGTCCAGCGAGGCGCGGCCGCGCATCACAAAGAAAGCCCTGCTCCGATGCGCGCAGCGTGTCTGCAGAAGCTTACGGCGCCTTTGTCCCTCAAGTGGAGGACGTTTATAACGCCGATGGAACACGTCGAAGGAAGAGAGCCGCTTTCCCTCCGTCAGCGAAAAGAAAGCCAGCGATTTGTCTCCTCTTCCGGACGAATCTTTTTGCGCAGTTCCTTGGCATCCGGAGGATGGCGTCGTCTTCTTCCTCGTGTCTCTTTCTGTCTTTCAATCGCCGCCTATTTAGTTCGCGTTCTTCATTTCTTGCTGCATGTGTGGAGGGTAGTCTTTGTGGAGAATCGGAAGCCCGGATCGGCACGTTCGCAGCTGCTCTGCAGAGCTCAAATTGCGGCGCTTTCTTTTGGGCCACCAGCCGTCGATTGCTATATGGTATGTAGGGTGCGGGCATCCTTTATTTGGTCACAGTTTGGGCCGGTCGTTTCCGATTGAAGCTGAGGTGGTTTTCTTTGATAGATGTATATAAGTTGTGATTTGTAGTGAAAATAGTTCTTTCAAGATATTTGAGGATCTAAAAGTATTCGTATTTAAAATTTTGTACGAATCAATTATGCGTCATGCTTCTAAAACATACATACAAATTAGAAATAACAATCGTTTGTTTTACATAAATCGAAACCTTTCTACTCTTCTAGTTGCTTTTCTCTATTGTTCTGTGGTGTGGAATTTAGATTTTCAATATGGACCTCTTTAATTAGACCATCAGTGATACTGTACTACTATTATACTATACTTTCAAAAACTCATTATATATTTCGATACCTTCGCTTTGGATCGTCTAGCGAACGAAAACAATGTACAAAATTAAAAGGATTAAGTTAGGTTGGGTATAACATTGAAAATCCATCAAAGTTCTTAATCAAGCGCGCATCATTATGTATTCAGTTTGAAGCTATGCCTTCCAGCACTTTCATAATGCCTCCGCATACAGCGATCGATTATTAACGCTGATAATCATATACGAGCTAATCCAAGCGCGAATAAGCTAATAGTTTGTAAATTGAAAGAAAACGTATGGTTAACGTTACTTCATCGAAATACACGTGATAAATTTAGCCAATAAATGGGAATTTATTATTTCTTTTTCGTATTAATTAATGATCTTTGATTAACTGATGATCTAAGCAAATATGGCCTAAAAGAAATGTCCATACGTCCACTTGTGTCCGTAGCTTTGTCTTGTTTATCTCTATAGAATCGCAGTCCCTCTTTAGCATACGTGAGAGTACCTTCCCACTCATATCCTTAAAGAGGAACACTCACTTCTGCACACATACGCTCTTTAAATTGGCTCGGATTTTCATGCCATAGTGCGTATCCTGCGCAGAAATAAACTTAGGATAAAGTGGAGATCACTTTGACTTTACCAAAGTTTAGAAGTTCGGATTGGATTCGAATAAGTAAATCCAATGTTCTGAAACCATAAAAATCTTGGACTTTAATTAAGATATCTGTTAAAAATCGGAGAGATAAGCGTGTAATTCCTATGTATATAGATAAAATCTAGTCAATGATCTATCACCATCCGATTACCGATGCGATATACTCATAATTTGCATTTGCAGGTATGAGTAGGCAAAGCATAATATAGACGGCGGCAGCAAATTCACGGGAATTTAGGCGTGGAAAGTTGTTCAAGTACGAAGGACCATGAGGCTGCGTCTTACTTAGTTACCTCTTCGCAAACTCTTTGGAATTGCTAACGTCTGCTAATGCGTTTCAAATTGAATTGTTTTCGACGGGTAACTTCATCTGCTTTCAGCTACTTTCGGACATCCTCTACAATTGATGCTTGCGTGCGCAGGCTGTGTATTATGTGTTTCTGATTATTCCTCACAGTCTTTAGAGATCTTAATGATAATATCATTGATGGGTTGTTTTATTTTTGTTGGACTCAATTTTTTATTAAATATTTCTATTATTTCTAGAGATACGTGAAGATAAAAACAAACGTATCGTGTAATAAACTCAGATGTGTACTTGGCCGTGAAGTGAATAGTTCCAACACCCCCCCCCCCTTCACAACCGAGGTGTTACTGTCACGTTTACCTTTCTCTTTCTCCCTTCTTCGCGTTTCCGGGCTCTTATCCCTTAATTGTCGAGCACACCTAGGACGAGAATTGCCGCTCAACTTAGCAAGTTTGAATTCGTTTCTTAGACACTTTATTGAGGGCCGTAAACTGAACGCTTAACGGTTCTTTGGCACATTGACGCGTTGCTTAAAAAAGTGCAGAAACTTTCCAACTATTTGTTGGAATAGTATATAGTACTCTTAGTTGCGTCATTGTTGCTGTTCGCTGTCCCTTTGTTATGAAATGCCAGTATGCGTTTTCTCTAACGTAATTATCCATCTCGAGTTTTCCTACCTGACTGATATCCGGAATATCTGTATTTATTTTTGCTTATCAATAATGTATTCATCTTAAGAAGCTTTAAGTCTGATGATTAGTTTTAGCACTTCAGAGTCTGATCTATCCTCTTTTTATACTTGTCTTTTACATGTATTCGTGTAAAAGAAAAGTACGAGATTAAACGTCGGCTGCTTAGATTAATTGCTCGTGCGATCACATAGTTTCTTTTTCCCTTTGCTTTCAAACTTTTTCGCAATAGTTCGCTTAGTCTCTCGCTTTGGTCCTAACCAAATTTCTCTAAATTCCTGTACATGCAAAACATATCTCCTGATTCTTGATTCCAAAAAACAACTACCCTTTTTCATTCTGCTTGCTCTAAAAGTCGACTAAAAAGAAAACCGAAAATCTGCACACAAATTTAGGCGAAACACGAGTACACGTGTATACGTTCGAATAAGAAGCTTCGAGGCTATGCAGGAATCGGCTCCGAAGTCTTATCAGGCTTATTTCCATGCCAGACGTGAACTAATTCTCACCGATTCTCGTGCGCGCGTAATTCCTGATTAGTTATGTCGGTACACGGCAAGAGTCCGATCGGATGTACCTCAGGAGGCCCGATAGGATTACTCCGTCGAATCTCGATTGGAGCGATGCCACAGTTGCTGCTGCTGCTGCTGCTGCTGCTATAGTCTGGAAGATCCGAGGAAACACCCGGGCTTCGAAAGAGCCGATCAATCGTCTCGCTAAGCTGCAAGCGCGCACGCTATCCGACCCCGGGAAATCGAGGCAAATTTTTGGTTCTAGGGCCGTACTCTCGCTACCGTAGCTCGACTTTCTGTATAATAATTTCTTTGGCATAATATAACAGTCTTCGGACATCAAGATTGTTATAAAACCCGTGGAACCCCAACAAACAGGCTTTACATTCTTCCCGAACTCGTTCCAGCAAAGTTTATTTAATCAAGCTCGCATCTTGTTTTGTTCCGTAAAACTCGCCCCGAGCAAAACATATTTTTTAAGCCCCTCTGCGCGTCCTTATTCCAGCCTGGGAGACACAACTTCGCCGTAAGACGCTGTATAATTCAGCTACACACGCCACAATGAACTTTTAAGCAGCGCGTAAAAACCGAAACTTCTCTCTCCCTCTTTCCCGCGGAACTCGTTATCAACGCCGGCGCAGGCTGGGCTGAAAACATTTACCGCACTCTCGCGGCCTGATGATCTGCGGCTTGTGCTATATAATGTGCTGTATAAAAATCTCGATAGCGATTTTCGGCCGCTTCCGGGATTAATCGCGCGTGCGACGAGTATAGTCCGGCTGAGCCCTGATAAAAAAGCGTCTCTCATCCGTTATCCTCCATTGAATTTCATCTCAGCATTGTAGTCGAGAATCGTCCCTCGGGACGTCCGATCATCTCTTATCCTCTTCTCTATAGTGCACGTACACATCTATCAAAAATTTGATGGATGCGTACACGCGCATTTCCGTGATACACACTCGGGCGTATCGGCTACGCACCGGCCGCCTATGTAGGTTGGCGTCGTTCGATCAGCCGTCAATGCATGTACTTTCCATTTCCGGCCTTGCGACACACATACTCCGAGCTTGAAATGATATCGTGCGCGATCGATGGAAAAAAAATTGTTATCAATATAGCTGAGCAAAACAAAAGCTGGAATGAAATACAGAGAAGAGGAGGGGGGGGGGGGAGACGAGACAAGAGACGTCTTGCGCGCGCGAGTTGATCGATGAATCCTCGGGGACGGCAAGACGACGCCGAGAGAGTTTCCGCTAAGAAGCAGACGGAGGAGAGGAGTATCTCTCTCTCTCTCTCTCTCTCTCTCTCTCTCTCTCTCTCTCTCTCTCTCTCTCTTGCAGCTCTATACTTACTCCTTTTTCCTTTCATCATGGCGCGAAAGTTCCTTTGTCGCGTTGAGAACAAAGGGACGGGGGAAAACCGCGAAGCCGCGTCCTGTCTCGTCGTCTCTGGTTGCCGCTCCGTTTAACGATGTTGCAGTAGCAGCAGCTGCAGATGGGGGTCTCTTTGTGATCTTGCGCCTGCGTTTTGCATTTTTCCCCTTAAAAGAATCGATTTGCCCCGTACGCCAGTATGCAAATTGGAGGGGTAACGATTGGCGTTCTTGAATTCCTTATCGTTTGCTACTGCAAGATTCTAATCTTGGAGATAAAAAAATGTACACTGGGAAATTTGTTATCGATCGGCTCCTCGATTGGTGGAATAAAACCTCGCTCGATAAAGCTCCTCGCGTCGAGAATACGATTGGCTTAAGCGCGAAGTGAGCTTTCAAGCATTAAAAAGTGTGTATAACTCATTAGTTTATTTCCAAATTAAAAGCGATCCTCCTCTAAAAGCATTGGAGTAAAGGCTGCTTGTCAATCAATCAAGATCAAGGGCTAAAGCTCTCGATAAAAATACAATTCTTTCAGTGGATCCACACTTACGCGCGAGCGCGAGCAGCTAACTCCCACCCGCGCGCGTATCTGGCTTTCGTTTCAATTTAACCAGACGCGCGCGTAGGCCGTCTTGACGTTCGACGTCGGCTCGTGTATCCGCTTTTAATTGGGTCAACGCTATAACGCCCGCCTGAGCGAGGACAGCAAAATAAAAGGTTCGCAAGGCTAAAAATCCGGCTGGGCGTACGTTGGTGCAGTCTGTGCCCCCGGATATAGGGAGAGGCTTTCGCGTGCTATCTGATTCCAGCAGTAGCTCCCAGCTTTTTTTTAGCTCCGGTGTTGACAGGGAGCCAGAAGTATATTTTAATTTTTCTCTCTTTCATTCACGTATTTACTGCTTTCTCTAAGATTTTTCATGACTGTATCAAATAACTATAGGTCATTGAGTAAAACTTCTGTAAACTTTTTTTTGCACGAATATTTTTGGATTTATTGACAATATAGCCACAGTTTCGTACGTCTGAATAGATGTAGGATACGAAAAGCAATAGATTTAAACTTTGCGCATATCTTTTTCCTCTTAGAAATAAATCATGATACCGGATTTGTTAAATCCGTTAATTAAGTGATTCAGTTGATTGAGAAACAAATATCCAGTCTGAATGCAGTTCCGATTTGGAACTCGTCAAGAAAATTGAGTACGTGACAGATTATGCTAGTTGATAAAATATCTGGTATTCTCACATAATACGTGTCTCCAGATGCTTGCACAATATTTTTCAATTAGCAAATTTCACATTTCAGCACGTATCTAGCGATCTTCCTGTCAAATACATCAGGATAATTGTAATCAAGTCCTCCTGTTATTCAGCACCGAGTGATAAAAGTGTTCCGCGAGCTCGAAAACGCTTTAGTATGTCTTCAACGTACACAATTCGCGATTCCTCGTGAGCGGGGCTACCTAGTTTTGGCATTTCATCAAGAAGTCTTTGAATATGCAGCTCTCGATGAAGCTCGTTGAGTTTAGCTTATCTACTTCTTCTGTGTAGTCTTTTTTTTAGCTTCGGATACTTTCCCGCAATGATCCCTTTGGCCTTTAATTTGATTGACGAGTGTAGGCAAACCTTTTGCAGGGCTCAACAATACTGCAAACATATTGATCTAACAATAAGAGAGTTAGTTTACGATCATATACAGCACTGTACCGGGTCTTGAACAGTGATAAAAACACGGTTCAGAAGATAAAAATACTTCTGACCGTGGGCGCCGATATATTTGCCTATAAGATCATGACGGGTCAACGTTTTTAGATGTCGTCAGCCGTCTACATAATAATGTAGAACATCCAAGCATCAAACTGATTCTAAAAATATTGGCGCTTGTTTTCCACCTTAATTGCTTCGCCTGCGCAAACTTGACAAACTGTGGCAATGTGGGAGTAGAGAACCAACCGGCTGACAAAAAGGTCGTAGGTATACGATGATATAAAAGTTTGCCTTTCTGAACTGCAGAAAGTGATGGGGTCCTTTTCTCTTTGGCTTATACTTGCCAGCGATTATTTAGCTTAGAGTTTTACTGGCCTATAGTACCTCAAGGTCCTCAAGAGAGTACCAGGTGCTCCAAACGCGTGTACGTCTTTTTCATCTAAATCGATTTGCTCGCGTTAAAAAAAATGTACAACGAGATTGCGTAGGAAGTTCTTAAACCGCAGCAGATTCTTAAACTTCTCAGTGTTATATTCGCGATATGAAAAGAAGAGGAAAACACTAAGCCGGAAACTGCATCGCGATTAAGAAAGTCAGCCAACGCGGAGCAGAGTAACTTCATAATGTCCCCCTTAAAGCCCGCCGCCTAGCTGTGGCTTAACGCCGAGTCCGCAAACTCGGAATTGAAAGGCTCGTTAAAAACTAATCAAAAGGCGCGCGCGCGTAAGTATAGACCTCGCTCTGCCCTTCTCTTCCTTTCTTCTCCTTTCCGACGCTGCGCGCACTCGAAAACTCGTGTCTAAATAAGATGTCCACTTTGTTCAAGTTCCTCTGCTTTCCATTGTCTGCATTGCGCCTCGTCGAATTCAAAGTAGCCCGCGAGTCGCTTTCAAGCTCGCTGAAAGCTCCCTCTATCTATCTCGATTCCTTTCTACGATACTACACCAGCTGCGCGGCCGAGGCGGTGGGGCCTGAGTGGATTGGTTGAAACTTCCTTTATGTAAGCGAATACTGTTGTCGAAGAGGGAAGCCGCGCTTGACAATCCGTCGATCACGTCGCGGCAGCTTCTCGACGCGGTATATTTGACTTTTAGCGCCGCGAGTGCGTGTGCGTTTGAAAACGGCTTTGACTCCGCGGAAGCAGGTACGCGTTCATTCGAAATTGAGTTAATGATTAGATTTCGAGATCGATCGGCGGAGTGGTACGATTCAGTCGAGCGTCCCTTTGTGTATGGCAAACATTTGGATTAAGTTGAGTGCGTTCCACGGAAGGCTGCTTTGTTATACTGTATATTTTTTAGCAAGCCTCGAGGGCTTTGCTCGTTATATTTACTTTTGTATACTGGACGAGCATAACGAAAGGCTAAGTATGATTAAAACGATTATGTACTTGCTTTCGCTGAAAGTTGCTAGTCAGATTAGCCTCGATTCTTTGAATATATAATCTACTTAAGTAGTTAAAACCCGTAGCCTGGCAAGACTACAAAAGTAAAATTTTGAAATCGTCTAAAATACATATAACTTCTCTTCCCAGTGCAACGAAAAGCCTCGCTTTTAATAACCTTAATTCGTAAATAAGGAATAGATATGAATTTTTTAATTAGCTCTAAAATAAAATATGATTAAAATTGTACATAAAAGTGAAAGAAATTCAATTTTATGCAACGTTGTATTTGTAGGACTAAATGTAAATTATTTAAAAATTACCTATTATATCTTTACATTACAAAGATATTTTAGGACTAGAGGTATACGTACAAAGAACCAGACAGAAATAGTGATAGAGTTAAAAAGTTAAAGTAATGGTACTCTTCTCTGTAAACACAGCAGATTAACATAACCACCCGCCGCAGCATATCACTTTAACGGTTTCATGCGATTCTTTTCATCTTCGATACTTTTACCTCGGCTCTCGTAAAAGCAGCTTCATAGCTTCGCCACGAACACAGCGTCTATATACGCAGATACGACGAGGTCTCCCACGACGTCAAAAGCCAACCGCAGTCAAAGATGCACCTACACGTTAAATCCGCCGGCAAAGCCAATCCTCCACGAGAGAGAGAGAGAGAAAGAGAGTCTAGCAGGCTCGAGCCATTAAGTTGGCATAACTGCGACGCTCGCGATTTATATTACGTAAAGCAGTGCGTTTTATCGCCCGCGTGCCGATACGATGATACGAGAGGATATTTCGCCCCGTCGCAAGGAATAACGTGGGCTACTACCGCGCTCGTATAAGACTTAGCGGCGCACGACTCTGACGCGATTTATTATTCGAATAATATAAGAGACGAGCTAGCTCGTAAGGCCGCGTAATTTTACAGCCAGTCCGCGTGCTTTCGGAACGCCGGGCTTTTATGCGGCTGTTACATTATGGTGATTGACTTTTTAATGCGAGAGGCGTGTGGACCAGCTATATGCCAAGTTGTTGCGTTTAATTTATCGGCATAGCTATGCGCACTCTTCAATAATATCCGTGATTCTTGTACGCTGGTATGGTAAACGCATTTATGGTATGAAAAGTTTTCTTTTAAAACTCGTGGGCATGAGAACAAAATTATTTCCAATTGTAAACAAAAACAAGCAGCAATTGAATTTCAAGAGCACCCTCGTATATAATTCATCTAGTGTTATTTTCTTTTTCGCATAGTGTTTTTGTCAGCGACGGAAATTCGCTGCAACGCGAAGTACGATAAATAAAAGCTACGTTGAAGAAGACACAAAAAACTCGCCAAGCTATCTCATTTTGTTTTGTTGTGTTTCGATACCCAATGGCAAACGGAGCGCAGGAGGCGATCAACCGATCAATGCAGAAAAGTGACAAACGCGGTGGCCGTAACGTTCGCATATTTTCGATCTCCCCGTGAACAATGTGAAACCAGACATCTATTCCACCCTTTGTTCCCTGCTAGATTTCGGACCGTTTTTGTTCGGCAACGACCGGTCATCGTGTATTTCGTCTCTTACAATAAGATTTATGGCTGTTGGATTCATTCGCTAATTTAATATTTGGTATTTTTGTAGAGAAAAAATATAAAAATAGAACCTACATTCCTGACACCGAATATTCGTATTTTCCCTCAGTTTGCCTGGAATTATAAGAGAATGTGGGATGAGAAAGCATAAAAAGGAAGTTTTTATGATCGCCCGTAAAAAATTATTTATTTTTCAATTCAAGTTGGGTATTTTAATAGAAAAATATTTCTTACATTGTGCATAGAAATTGCAGCGAGCTGAAGAGAAATAATAGTGCTTACAACCTATAGTGTTACGGCAAAGAATATTCCTGCTGTGGATAATAAAGTACCTTCTATTTTCCTTTCTCCCTCCAGCCTTTGTGTTCCGCTTTTCTTTGATTTTCTCTTTCACCGCTATATACTTCTTTTTCCTGGATAATTATTTGGAACCTTTTGTTCGTTGTTAATTTATTTCTTGAATTTGTTCATGCGACTTTTTAAACAATTTCGAAAATTTTCCATTAACATCGTGAGCTTCTATTGAGAAGATTTTATTGTGTTCATATTACTCTCCACATCTACGCAATGATTAAGTCCGTCGAGTTCTGGTAGAGCTCGAAGCCAGGCAGGTTATTCGCGGCGTTAACCGTGATGCACAATTTAAACCTTTTCCTTCCGAGAGCTTCGCAAGCGTCGCGCCTAGAATCTAGATGTAACCAGGCTGAAAACCATGAAATTCGCAAATAGGATTCTTTTTCGCGGTGCGGCTGCACGCGTGCACTTTCTTCACCCTCTTTCGCCCCTTCCTCTCCTTCTCTGTGTATTGTTGCACGCTCGAAAGCACGAGCAAATTATTCTCTGCAAGCAGACGAAAGTACGAGCGTGCGCGCGCGAGGAAAGCGGATTAAGGCGCAAGTTTCGAGCGGAAACTCGACTAAACGTTCTATTTTCGTAGGGTCGTGATGCTCTAGTGAGGAAAAGAGAAAGAGAGAAAGGCTAAGGGCGACGTCCTCAAAGACGGCTCAGCTGGCTCAAGTATTTTTGTTTTCCAAGGCACTGAGCGAGGCCGCTGCAATTTTTCTTTTAGGCTTATTTTGCTTGCTTTCCAAGGAAGCTACTCCGTCCACTGCTCTATGCGTACATTATGGGACCTACGGTAAAACGGCGGGACTGCAGCTTGATGTACTTACACTTTATAATTCAAAACAAAGTCAACTGAAACGCGCTGAGCTTAGCTTTGAAAGGATTGACTTTTCATAATTGATAAAGCTTTCGAGACTGCTGATGGCTGCGTTCCTTAGGCGTTTATTTATTACCTTCCAAAATCCGCCTATATTTAAATTAAATACATTGTCAAAAAAATGTTGACTCTGACGCTTGTCATTTATATATCGCTTGGGTTCACGAGGGTTACGCGAGAGCTTACACAGTCAAGAATGGTCGATGGCTGCGCGGTACACACGTCGAGCTCTCGACTTGCTATTCCAAGGCACGAGTCCGCCGCGTTCACATTTTTGAATTTGCACAATGGCCCTGGAAAGATTTGTGAAATCGACAGTCAGCGAGACTGTCGATTTCACCGTTGCTTTTTCTCTCTTGCTTTCGCAGAACCGCTTTGGATCGCTGCTTTTCTCGCGCGTGCGAGTTCGATAAAAACTTTTTCAATTGATTTTTTTGCTATCAATATCGTTTTCTTTTTCTCGGGCGCGTATAGCTGTTTTTGTCATTTTGTCGAAATCTTTGGTTGACGAATTTTTCGAACTTACAAGTGCGACTGACAAGGAAAGGTACCCAACCCGAACTCACCGATTTTGATTATTTTCATATATGTTGTAGAACATAAAAAAATAAGAGACACGTATTTTTTTTATCGGCTAATTTTCACTTTTAAGGGGTAAAAACCTCCCCTAAAGTTAACCCCCAAAAAGCGTTTTTTTTTAAATATCTCGGCTTAAAATTAATATTTTTCAATGAAACAAATTGGAGGTTATTTCTTACAAAAAGAGCAAGTATTTCATGGTGATTTGAAGAGTAAGAGTAGCATCCCCTATTTTTTAGGGGTTGAAAACATATATTTTTTGGCATAATTTTATAATAAAAATGTTTAAACCGACTAAAAAAAATTGGAAAAAATGTTTAAACATCCTTAATAACAAAATTTAGTTGACGTCTTTCGGTGTTTTCATAAATATTACCCCTAAGGGGGTAAACCACCCCTAACACAAAATAACTGTAAATATGTAATTCAATACATAATATTTCGTAGAAAGTTTGTATATAGAGGTTTTCGAGGTCGCTGATTACAAATCTGTTATCAGATTTTGAAAATTCAAAATGGCGGAACCAATAGGACGGAAATATCGAAAAAAAATTTTATATAATAAAAAAGTTTTAAACGACTAAAAAAATTGGAAAAAATTTGTAAACATCTATAATAAACAAATTAAGTTTTTCGATTTTTTCATAGATACTACCCTTTAGGGGGTAAACCACCCCTAACACAAAATAACTATAAGTATACTTCAATCCATAATATTTTGTAGAAGGTTTGTATATAAGGGTTTTCGAGATCGCTCTTTGCAAATCTGATATCAGATTTTGAAAATTCAAAATGGCGGAACCAATGTGGTGGACGAAAATGTCGAAAAAAAATTTTAACTTTCATAAAAACTTGTTATAAATGTGTTATCTTTCTAGCCTGTACATGTGAACTAAAGAGCCTTAAACCCTAAACCCCTAAAGAACAAATAGGCTAAATGGTTGTGCTTCTTAACCAAACCACCTCAAATTCCTAAATTTGTAAACAAGAAAATTCTGTGTGTGAAGCAGTTTTATAATTTCCGTAGAAAATGTTATCAGAATGTTATTGAAATTCCTTTATTGTAAATTCAACTTATAATGTATTTTTGTTTATAATATTAGAGTATAATAATAATCTACAATCTTTTATCTTTTGCCATAGTGCATTTTTTGTATTGAGCATAAAATATATTATTTTACGATGTTTTTACAATAATGGTAGTCCTCATAAAAGTGTTTAAAGCACAATGCTTTTTTGCACCAACCACATCGTACAATTGCAATGTTTGTGCACCCTTCTATTTCACAATGTGTTGCACAAGACTTTCCAAAACTGTCATCTATAGGATTATCAAATTTATCTGGTTTTTCATTGACGTAACCGCTTTTATACCAGGAATATTTAAACAAATCTATATATCTCGGTGAAGACAGTTGGTTGTGAACCAATGATTGAAGTTTAATTATATTATTTCTCACATGTAAATTCATATCATGATCCATTAACATTACATTATCAGAAAATGTTCGGACAAAGTTTTTCCAAATACGGAATCCATAGACATCAAGTGGTTGTATTTTTCCTGTGGTTCCAGTTGGAATTTTTTTATGTTAATAATTTTATTTTGTGGCATTGTTTCTTCTATAACTTTGTCACAATGACCACTCCAAGAATCAAGTAATAGTATTGAGTGATGGCCTACATAGGGATAAAATATTTTTTCCAACCAGATTTTGAAGTGATCTGCAATTAAACGACTTACTAATTAACTGATCAACGATATTACAATGTAAAAATTGTTATTAGTTCCCTTACTTGTTGTTAATTTTCCAGATTTGGATGCTTCCACGTACACGTTTTCTGGTCTAAATATGTTTTGTTCTACAATAGGGCCAAACTTGCCACTTGGTTCCTTTAAAACAAGAGATAGCGGTGACAACAGTTGTCCAGTAGCTGATATTAGTGGCTGTATAGTATAACTATGTGTTGTTGCTGAAATTGACTGTACCAGACATTGCACTTGCTTTTCTCCTTCTACTGCTAATGTTCTTCCAGAATGCATTTCTAGCTGAAATCCGCTCTGATCTGTATTATACAAATTTTCGAGTCCAATCCTTGGTATACACGATTTAACGTCATCGATAAATGCTTCAGCTTTAGCCGTAAGTTCTGCACTACTTTCTAGTGTTTTTCTTGTTATGAACTTATTTATTTTCCTAGAAACTATTCGGTGTGCTTGCTTAAATTTGAGTAACCAATGTTTAGAAGCTTTGAATCTAATATCATCAAAACCAATTTCTTTTTTAGCTTGTAAGGCCCATCGAATTATATCTTCATCATGGATAATTGAACCACTGTCGAGAGCTGCTTGAAAATTATCCAGGGTATACTGACAAATTTGTGCTACTTTTTGTCTATACGTGCCACCTTTATTAATTGAATGAGCCCAACGACGTAGCTGACTAATAGATGATACTTTTTTGAATCTGTTTTGCACTGTTTTGAGACTTAAATTTTGCTTCGTTTTGCTACTTCTCCAAAATTCTCTTCACAGCTCTTTTTTGTATTCAAAATCTAGTTCTTCATTATCTGCTGTACATTGATTTGTTGGTGCTATATCCGGATCAGGAAAATGATGTTGCACTTCATCTTCAATTATTTCCACATTATGGTCTTTATACTCTTCTTGAAAATCCAAAGAGTCATCAGTAATCATTTCTACATCGTTGAAATCATGTGTTGCATCTATTAAAATTTCTTTTATTTTTTCGGCCAACTCTGTTTCGTGATAATTCGTGACACTATCTGGTATGTTTAACGCTTGAAAGTATGCTAATAATAAGTTTAGAACGTTTAACGGATTAATTTTCATTTTTCAATCTAAAATGAAAACAAGCGGTAAAATTTATACAAGCTGTGTTTTTGCATGTAAGGCACGACTGCTACATTTCTACCAGAATAAAACGAGTGAATGTAAATTGAATCAAATCATTAATTTATGCATTGGAGAAGAATTCTCGTTCCACTTTGTGATGTTCGGAAAACTCTATTTTTGGTTTTATTCAACTTTTATTCACTTTGAAATTGAATAATGTAAATCTATATAAACTCACTAAAGAAAATTTTCTACAACTGTATGATACCACTGACAAACAAAAAGACGTACTATTCGTACTTTCCGGCATCGAACTAGAATACCCACAAAACTCACTCACTGCCTAAAAAATAACACAGGCAGCTGAGGTAAATACTCGATGAAAACAATCTAAAAAAAGAACATACTGCTCGCACATATTGTCAACAACTTTTATGAGTGAAAGATATTTATCTGTGGAATTATCATTGAATGTACGATAACATTCATTTAACTAATGAATGCATATAAAATTCCCTTTCAATAACAACGTGTTCTTTAATTGCAAATGAAGTTCGAGTATTAATATTCTTTTATGTATTTTTACCAATAACAAAAATTATCATAGTAATATAATAATAATAATAAGGAGAAGAAGAATAAGCATAATTGCAATAGCAATAATAACAGTAATACTGATAATAGCAATGATAATGAAAAATAATAATAATAATTAGAATAATATTTATTATTAAATTTAGATTTTTTGATAAATTCATTAAATCGTATCAAATAGTATTATTATGGAATTCCAGACTGTAAATATTTTACTATAGATACAATAATCATTACTTCGAGAATTCATCTAAAAACGTTTGGCTTACGAAATAATTGTAACAATGAAAAACTCCCAAGTTTGACAACATTAAATTTTATTACAAAACGCAAAGGAGTTTGATAAACTAATTTTATTAACCTATGTTTTTTCATTTGCAAAAAAGTGTGGACTTTTTGAATTTATAAAATTATATAATTATGTAATTTATGAAATACTTTATAATTTATGAAATTACTTTTGAAATTATGCTAATTTATAAAAGCAGAAAAATAAATAATCTTTGATTGAAACATAAAACGAGACGTTATTTGTTACATACAAAATGATAGAATAAAATATCGGTAATATGTCTATACTCGTGTCTACGGTAAAGCATAGGCCTTCGGCTTGTCTGGAGGTTAGGGGTTTGGAGTCGTTTGGTTAAAATGCACAACCATTTAGCCTATTTGTTCTTTAGGGGTTTAGGGTTTAAGGCTCTTTAGTTCACATGTACAGGCTACAAAGATCACGCATTTGTAAACAAGTTTTTTTGAAAGTTAAAATTTTTTTTCGACATTTTCGTCCACCACATTGGTTCCGCCATTTTGAATTTTCAAAATCTGATATCATATTTGCAAAGAGCGATCTCGAAAACCCTTATATACAAACCTTCTACAAAATATTATGGATTGAAGTATACTTATAGTTATTTTGTGTTAGGGGTGGTTTACCCCCTAAAGGGTAGTATCTATGAAAAAATCGAAAAACTTAATTTGTTTATTATAGATGTTTACAAATTTTTTCCAATTTTTTTAGTCGTTTAAAACTTTTTTATTATTTAAAATTTTTTTTCGATATTTCCGTCCGCCATATTGGATCCGCCATTTTGAATTTTCAAAATCTGATAACAGATTTGTAATCAGCGACCTCGAAAACCTCTATATACAAACTTTCTACGAAATATTATGTATTGAATTACATATTTACAGTTATTTTGTGTTAGGGGTGGTTTACCCCCTTAGGGGTAATATTTATGAAAACACCGAAAGACGTCAACTAAATTTTGTTATTAAGGATGTTTAAACATTTTTTCCAATTTTTTTTAGTCGGTTTAAACATTTTTATTATAAAATTATGCCAAAAAATATATGTTTTCAACCCCTAAAAAATAGGGGATGCTACCCTTACTCTTCAAATCACCATGAAATACTTGCTCTTTTTGTAAGAAATAACCTCCAATTTGTTTCATTGAAAAATATTAATTTTAAGCCGAGATATTTAAAAAAAACGCTTTTTGGGGGTTAACTTTAGGGGAGGTTTTTACCCCTTAAAAGTGAAAATTAGCCGATAAAAAAAAATACGTGTCTCTTATTTTTTTATGTTCTACAACATATATGAAAATCATCAAAATCGGTGAGTTCGGGTTGGGTACCTTTCCTTGTGAGATCGATACCGTTTGAGCCATGTGTGTGCGAGGAGTGTACGATAGCAGAAATAGAATCGGCTCCAATCGACTACATTAAATCAAACCCGAGTACAACTATTTGCATACTACTTTCATTCAAAATAATTTTTCTCTTCCCTTTGAATTTTTTGCTTGAGTGTTCTCCCTCCCCCTCTTCTGCCAAAGCCCGCCCCGCAACGATGTCGAGCGCGTACTCGTCGATTGTGCGCATATATACTGCAACAGTTGACTCGAGGTAATCCGGTCGGATCGTGTAAATAATTGTCCCGTTAACCGAAGCACGCAGCCTAATTCTGGTATAATTAGCACTTATGACTTTGCTATCTCTCTAGCGCCCTCTCTCTTCTTGTCGCGTCCCTCAGTCATTCGCAGCAGCGCCTGTGGCCTACATGCCTATTGTCTATGTATGCGTATATAGTGCGGATGTATGCACGTAGGCACCGGAAAATGGATGAGTAATCAAATAACTCGATCAGACGTGGTCTGGATAATTGACGAGTAAATAAAGGGAGTGTGTGCGCGTGTAAGTGCACCCGATTATTTTCAAATGATGACGAATCGATTCTTTTCGAGTGCTATATCGTGTGCCTCTTGATTAGCTTTCCAATATGATTAAGGTCATTCTTTCAAAGAGATTGACTGTATACCTAGTGATGAATCATTGCGAGAGATTCGCATTTCGTTGGAAATACAAAACACATGAACGGAGAATCGACAATTTTTTATAGTAACTCGTAATTATAATACGAGTTACTATAAAAAATTGACTCTGTTTCATTGCTTTATTATGGGGTATTTAACTCTTCTTTATTAATAATTAACCTTTGTACATAATATTGATAACAGTTTCAGGACAGTTGAAAATTATTTAAAGCCCTCAAAGAGCTTTTAATCCTTGTAATTCTCCAAAAGTATAAATGCATTTCAAAAGCCAATCTCATCGGATTTATCCGCAACTTTATGAATGTTCACCTTGGCAAAATACAATTATATTTTCATATCTCTCGTCCGTATTTCAGTTATATAATAACAATGAAATTTACTTTTTTACGATTAAAGCTTGCAATTATTACAATCTGTGATTGAAAAATTCATACAATATTGTGTCGATCTTACTTTTGCACAAAGTTAATTACTTTTTTCGTAAATTATATAACTTATTGACTTATTATTCTTCTTTTTATTTGAATGCCTTAACATTGTATAAAATTAGAAGAATACAAGTAGCATGCAGAAAAAAGAGATGCAAAATTGAATTGCCAAATAAAAATAATATGAGATATAAAAATAACAATATACCCAAATAAAATGAATATTTAAAAATAAATTCATCCGCATCTATCACACAGCATTGCATCATCACCGAAATAAATAACAAGCAATGGGTGTTGATATTTAAAAAAAGTGGTATTTTTGTACAGAGACCTATATACCTATGAAATCGATTTTCGAGCCATATGGAACGCAAAATTTGTGTACTTCCATCTCCAAGAGGGGAATTAGTAGTATAATTTTACAAATTCGAGGTATTTAACAATAAAGCACTGCTTCGTTTCCTCGCAGATCTTGCATTTTACTGTAAATAAAACCTTCAAATTCAAGAAGCTCGACTCCTTAAAACAATGAGTGAATATCAACAACAGGCTCTCAACTCCAATGAAAACAGAATAAAAAATGCATAAAGTTCGCTGTCACCGTTCTTGGCAATCAGACGATTCGATGTACATTCACCCCCGAAGCGCTGCCGGATAAGCTGCAAACGAGCGAGAAGCATTACCTATATAAGAGAGCTTGCAGCGCCGAGGGTCAACGCGCTCGCACACACGTACATACATCAAAGCAGGGGATGGACCACCGCAGATAGAAGCCAGCTCTCTCGCAACGGCATATCCGCGCTGGAAAATCGATACCGGTCTAATGGGTCCCTAACAATCGATCCCGCCGAACAAATATTTGCCGCGCGGATGCGCGATGCTGCAATGCGCTTGCGATCCTCATTACGTCCAAGCGTTCGCCGGTATAAACGTCCCAAGAGTCTGATGCCACCCCGAGGAGGAGGAGGAGGAGGAGGAACAGTAATAAAGTTACCGCTAATGAAAACGCCGCGCATCTTCCTCGCGGCGACGTTTGGCAAAAAAAAAGAGCGCATAGCAGGAGAGGAAAATGCGCCTTGAGGCGAAATTGCCGCCGGGAGGATAGACAATGGGTATAGAAGGGGGTATACGTATAGTCGCCGCAGTAGCCGGAGGTGGAGCTAACCTATATGTTGTGCAGCAGCAGCAGCTCTCTGCTCCCCTCCCCCCCCCCTGTGGACTTGCGGATGCGATCATCTTTTTTTCGGCTTGCTCGCTTCCGATTCTATTACGCCGAGCTTTTACGACCCGAAGTGCAATTACAAGGTGTTGTTTTACACTTGCGAGCGCGAGCGCCGTACTTGCAGACTCTATGGGATCAGCCGAGGCCTGAGTGGAAGGTACATAGTAAAATCTAAAGCGAATCCAGATATGAATCGATTATCGTTGATGTTTCAAGCGCTTGATGCTTCGATATCGTATAGTAGACCATTAAAACGATGTATTTTTTAAAGCTTTTACTTTTTGAAGTATCGATGCTGTTCCGAATAAATACGCAGTAAACGAGGAGTGTCAAACATGCAAACACGCTTGAAGGGTTTGACATCAAACAGCGGCGTGTTGTGCAACAATTACAGAGGATATTCGATCGTTACGGCGCATAAAACCCGTTAGCTTTTCTTATTAGCATTTCTTTTGATGGTAATCGTTAGCGGCAAACAGCTAGTATTTTGAATATCCCGCGAAGTGCAGTAATCTGAAAAGCTAACGACTGTTTATTCGAATGAATAGTGTTTTGCTCCACACAGTCGTGCGACTATGTGAATTGCAGAGGTCTAAAAACAAACATTTTTGTACGATTTTTCATCCCACAATTGTGGACTCTCGAATCTCCGATAATCATCCGTTGATTGCGGGAAATCTTCTTCGTGCTAAATTGTGTATGCCAAACGAGTCGAGGTGATAACGAACTTTTCTCCCTTTTTCTGATTGCAGCGAAACTGGATGGCGTGAAGACTTACATGCGGATGAGGAGGGTGCCGAACCATCTGCAAGTCAAGGTCATCAAGTGGTTCGATTACCTCTGGCTGACGCAAAAGTGCTCGGACGAGGAGAAGGCCGTCAGTTGTTTGCCAGGTGAGTCACGTACACAGCTTGTTTTCCTCGCCTGTTTTTAGCATCGCCCTAATGAATTCGAAGTTTTTGAAACACTTGATTTATTTTTAACTTTCTTTTTACGAATGTCTTGAATAAGTTTGAAGTATGCCTGACTGAACCACGTCATTACTACTTGAACATACTAATTGCATCTAGTCACAGTATCGACTCGTACAATTTTTTCAAATGTACTTCACATATATGAAATAGCTTTAATCGTACAAAAAATTGTCCAATATTCATTCTTTGTTTATTCATACGCGAAATTCAGCGTATAAGCCGTACATAAAATACACGAGTGTATTTACCTTGTTCAATATATATGTATATACGTTCTCGTTCATATCATACCATATGCACGCTCTTATGCCGCTTTCATAATATCACGCGCCGATATACAGACGAGTATATGCGTGAGGGGCGCATTTCACACGAGAAGATCGTTCGGCGCGTTTTACGCTCTCGATTTTCTTCCGGCATTTAAAGTTCCCGCCACGCCGTAAAGTTTTTGCACCCCGCGGCTCGGTCGATATGTAGACGAGTTTAAAAAGCCATGAAAGTCTGCAAAAAATATTGGTCTAGCTAACCAGCTAGCTCTCGTATCGGCTGTTAAAGATTTTATACGCAAGACCGTATCGGAAAATTTCAGTTTGTAAAAGTTACGTCGATCCTGTGGGAATTGGTCAGGGCTTCATTGCGCGAAACCAATCAGGAGAATACATTGGAGAGTCGTAAGAGATTCATTTAAGTGATTCGTTATTCGCGAGCCGTATACAACACGCCCGCAAAAAGCGAAGTGGGGCATAAAGCTGTCGAAAATTCAGCAGCTATATTACGGGAAAATAATAAATAAGCGTAGCCGTGTATAATTCATATACGCGGTTTTTCTCGATGCTCGCCGTTTCGTATATTCGTTATATTATAGATTACCATCAACGATGAAAAACCCGCATCGAATTCACTGAACAACGCATCACCGAAAAGCTCACGCAAAATAGCCGTACCCTAAATGCAAATTCGGTATGGTATACAATCAAACGGGAATCAAGCTCGCCGAAAGCTCCGAGGGCGCTTAGCATTCGCACCTCCTCGTCGCCATCATCGCGGCAACTGCCGCGCACACGAGCTTCTCGTAAAGGTTGCCGGCAGTGCGCGCATAATGCGCGTTTCAATTATCCTCCAGAATTCGAGCTCGTTCCGTGGGCCGCGTCGTTATTGCCTAATTAATCCCTTACCACTGTCTCAGCTCGGCCGTTTCCCTCTCGCGCGCGTCGTAAAAGCTCTCTCTCTCTCTCTCTCTCTCTCTCTCTCGCCGCGCCTTACGAGCTTCGCGCGAATCCTTGCGATCGTAAAGCTCCTGCCGCAGCCGCTATTATGATATAGCCTACGCACAATGCGCCAGTGCGTTTTACAGTGTAGCAGTGGTACTGCGCGCGTGTGGGGTGCTGCTGCCGAGCGGAAAGACATAAGTTTGCGCGACTCGTCGCCGCAGGAGTGTAGGGAGAATCACGTTTTCTGCAGAGGAGGAGACGAGGGAATAATGGGTTATCGGTGCGGCGACGAGGGAAATTTTGAATGTGGCAAGCTCCTATAGTAGCCGTGGTATTGTAGCTACTTTTACTCGCGGGGATCAGCCTTTGGTCGAACCGTTTGGCTCGTGAGCCTGAGTTATTCCTGCGCGCTTTGATATTATATAGGAAGAAATGCGCTGTATACGGGTAGTATACGCGGTTTACTGTAGACTTGACGAGCTTTTCTAAAGGCGCCGTTAAGTCGTGTTGTATAATACATCGCAGCTGCTTTACTGCAGAGGCTCGCGCGGTTATATGAAAAAAGTTCGCCGATCGACTCTTTACGAGCAGACTATCATCGCTCGAGCTTTCGTTAAAATTTAATTATCGATACGGGGCTTTACGTTATTGCGAAAAGTTGTCTTGATGCGAGCACGTAAATAATCGTTGAAGTATTTCTATTATTTCTATAGTTAGCTGCTTAAGAAAAACTTTCTTATTATTCAGAAATTTTTTGCGTATAAATATAAGCTACCAATTTCCATACTGCAATTTTAATTCGAAGCGCGAATTCCGGTGCTTTTCCTATACTTCCAGCTCTATATATCCACTATTTGATCTTAGCATATACCTATACATAACATTTTCATCGGGCTCGATCGTAAATTGCATTTATTTCACTGCGCAGTGAGCCGCAGGCAATTTGTATAAAACGCGCGCGACCGAATCTTCAAATGGAAAGCATCAAAATTTAAACTCCCTCGGAAAATTGAAGACAATATTTCCCGATATGAAGCCTCGTCGCGGCGCGAAAATAACTTACAAATATAAGCCGTATTATTCCCTCGCCGAATGACATTTTTTATACGCAACCTCGTGGTGCGGTGTATATGCTATAAAGACCTCGGCGCGAACGAGATATAGTAGCGACAACATTGGCTTCGCGCGATTGGTCCTCGCGCGGTTTTTCCGGGTTCGGACTGTTGTGCGCGCGCATTTTTACTCAGAGAGGTATTATTCCTCGGCTTATATACGGCCCGGTACGATGGTATGTTCGTACATTTTTTAGTATCGCGAACTTGCCGAAGTTATTTTGCACCTAAAGTTTATACGAACTTATAATGTATCTCGCCGCGGACGGTTGTTTTAATCTGAGTAGGGAGTCTTTATTTTGCCACGGGTCGATGTTTCGCTGCAGGGACGATCATCGAATGAAATATTAATTTTCGAGCCGCACTTTTACGGCAAGCAATTAATCTTTCGTCGTCGCGAAAATTTTATTTTCGGTACGTATGGATATAATGCCCGGCGCAGTGCTGAAAAAATTTAATTGATCAAACTGAATTCAGTCTACTGCAGAGCGCGCGCCAGTATGAGTTTTATAGCTTTTTTATGGCATATACTTTATATACACACATACGCATAGTCCCGCGACTTTGATTTATGCGAATATATATATAGGGGGAGCGTAAAAAAGCGTCCCGTGAGTTTGTGCTCCCGATTGCCGAAGCTCGTGAAAAATGTGCCAAGGATACGTCGAGAAAGAAAAGCGAGAAAAGACGACTACTAGTGAGGGGTGAAAAAAGAGTCTGGAGAGGGCTGCTCACGAGAGAGAAATAGTGAGCTCTGGTGAAAAATTTCACGTTCGTCAGAGAGAGGAGGAAACGAAGAATAAAAGACAGCCGGGAATGACAGAGAGAGAGAGAGAGAGAGAGAGAGAGAGAGAGAGAGAGAGAGAGAGACTGGTGCTCGTCGAGATCGAAAATCTCAAGTATATCGCGGATGCATATAGCTGTGCCTGTCCGTATGTCAAGTCGAATCGACGAGGCTTGAGAGGATTTTACGGAAAAAGACTCGAACTAATTTGATCCTCGAGGCGCTCGGTTTTCGTTTCTCGCTTTGTTTAATATTATACAACAAGAGCACACACATACTACATTCTCGCTCGACTCGCCAGTCGCCGTACACGATAAGAAGCTCTATATAAATGAAAAGCATCTCTCTATCTCTCTCTCATTCGATATGCCGCTCGAATCATTCGGGATTCTCGCCTCGGTGCTTTCAAAGAGATTTTTCGTGAACAATACGCTCGACTCGCTCTCTTCCTTTCATGGCCTGGAAGCGCGCCTATGCCCGCCGCCGAAACCCTATACGTATATAGAGCGCGACGGGCTTCGATTCGATTTTCCATTTCCTTCGTGCTTTTTTCCGGCATGTATATTATGCGTATATATATATATATATATATATATATATATATATATATATATATATATATGGATACACAGTTCATGTCCGCGACCGTTGCGCGCAGTCTGTCCCGCTTCCTCCCTCGCTCTCTCTAGGATGAATTGTCTTTTTTTGAGTGATCGAAGAGGGAGAGATCCGCTACTCGATATCTCTCTTTCGAGTGTCTGGTTGGTGCCACGCGAATATAAGACTCTCGATATCGATTCATCGATGCGGAAGAAGGAAGAATAAGTTTCCCTCGTCCTCTATACTCCCTGTCGGGTAATAATAAATAGCCCGAATCTGCTATGGAAATAGCGGTAGCTTCGCGATCACCGCGAGCGGACGTGCGCGCTTGTTTCTTTGGAACCCGAGATTGTGTTTGTATGTGGATGAGAATTTATTGTGGGGATAGAAGGTGCGAAGATTTTTTGGGTATACTTTGCTGTTGCTTTGGTATATACTTAGTTGATATTTTGAGAGACCTGCGTGACTTTCGTTTTTATAAAATGGATTGTATTATGGTATACTAGTGCTACGAAATTTCTTAATAAAGGTGTCATGAGAAAAAATGTGCTTACGCAATTTAATAAAGCTTTTCAGAGTAAATCATTCAGTATTTTTTTTCTCTTTCCTTTTTTCAGACAAACTCAAAGCAGAAATAGCCATAAACGTTCACCTCGACACGCTCAAGAGGGTAGAGATTTTTCAAAACACGGAGGCCGGTTTCCTGTGCGAACTTGTGCTGAGGCTACGTCCAGTTCTCTTCTCACCTGGGGACTATATATGTCGGAAAGGTAAGCACTTTGACTTTTCGCTTGGGCACTATAACCGTGACTGAGTTTCTAAACTACTATACAACTTGCAGTAAAATCCCTTTTTTTTACTCCTCGTCACCCAAGCTTCTTATACTGATTTTAATTAATTACTCTGATAACACATTGGTATGAAAGAGATGATTTGAATATTAAGAATAAAGCAAAGGAAAATTACTTTCTGAGTGCACTCGCTTGGAAAAATCTTTCTTTTTTTTCGTGAGTTTACGAGTTAGAATAGCTATACACTACATTATAGTGTTCTAACCATACATCGATAACAATATCTCGTCGCTCCCTACGAAGACTAGCAGAGTTCAAATTTTCAAACGAAAAGCTAACACAACTCGCGACTCTATATTACTTAAAATGTGAGTATTTTACGATTTTATTGGGTTATTTTGTTGGTTAAGTTCAGGAAAACCTTAGACAAAGACATACAAACCTCAAAGTTTTAAAAGGTTTCGAAAATTTTAGAAGGTTTCTAAAAAATTATTGTATTTGTGAAAACAATTTTGAATTCTGTAAAAAGTTGTAAATTGTAAATATTTAAATAGGTTTATTAGGGACAGTTTTGCAAAAATCGGGAAATTTTTATAGAAATTCGTTGTTTTAAGTTTCGAGTTATGCTAGTCTTCGCGGGATACTTTGAATTGTGCTAGTCTAGCGTGCGTCAAATGAGTTGTGCTACTTATGACGGGAAATTTGAACAGTACTACTCTTCGTAGGGAGCGACCATCTGTAAGGTACACCCTGAAAGCGCAATTTTCTTTGTAGGGAGATAAAATTGTTAGTCAATGGCTACTAAACTAGTAGTAAAGAAGCGACTGCTTGGCTACAAAAATACCCCTACACTATAAAGTCAGAATGTTTGTTACCACCTTCCCGCGATAAAAAAAAACCAACGAAAAATTCATAAAAATATTGTATCTCGAATACTATTCATAAAGATCGACAAAAGCCAATGGAATAGCCATTACTGTATAGTCACAATGCTACTCGAAGTTAAATCAAACTGAGCCGTTCCATTCTGCCCTCGTATCCTACTCAGAAGCCCTAATGGCAAAACGGTCAACTCTGGAGGATAAAGACGAAGTCGATGTTGATGCGCTTCTTTGGCCCCGCTCGTGTTTGTCGAGGGAGAAAAACTATCCGCGAAGCCGGATTTTGAAGCCAAACAGTGGGTATAAGAGAGCTGCAGTCGACTTTCAAAGCTGCAACAATTTATCGCCGAGACGTGAAGAAGCGCCGCTCGAGAGAAGCATCCGCGGATTCAGGCATCTTCGACTGACTTGCTTTGAATGTTTGGCAGCTTCTCTCGTGTTTTGATTGACGTATAAAACTTTATCAGAAAGTTGTTGACGTTTGATAGTTCAATTTACGTATATGAATATTAAACCCTTCCAAACTTCTGGGTATCTCAAGAAAGCTTATATGCAACTTCCACTCGTCGCATGAGAAAATCTTTCGAGCACATGCGTCAGACTATGGGTTATCAACCTCAAATTGCAAATGAGCTATCGGTTTGCCCAACTTGCATAATCTCAGTCATGTCTAATGAAGGTACACAACAGTAGATGGCTTCGTTGACATACAAGGACAAATACGTATCACTCCTACTAGGACGAAGTTGCAGCCTTGAACGTCGATGATCAATTGCACACGTATCTGATTAATACATCGAAACATCGCAAATCATGCGGCGCGGTAATGGACATACACGTATGTCAAAACTCCGCGACTCTACTATAGACGACATACTTTTCTATAACCCTCGTTAAAGTCTGCACGCAGAATGTGTGTATAGTGGTGTGCCACCTATGCCAAAACTGTCTTTCTGGATTTATACTCCACAAGTCGCTCACTGCTCGAGCCTAGTTCAATCTAGTTATTGAAAGCTTATTTCCTAAAATTAATAAAAAAGTAACTGGTTAATTATGTTGACAGGTGAGGTCGGCAAGGAGATGTACATAGTGAATCGTGGCCGACTGCAGGTGGTGGCGGACAACGGGAAGACGGTGCTGGCCACCCTCAAGGCCGGCTCCTACTTTGGCGAGATCAGCATTCTCAATATGGGGACCGCAGGTAAAGAGTGCGGTAAATATTCCAAGCGAACCAGGGGGCGGACACCCAACAATCAAGCTGCCCGCCAATAAAACCCCAGAACAAAATCTTGTTGCGAGATTAATTGTTGCGTAAATATATGCGACCCCCAAGTAAAGCCGGTATGAGCCGACACACACGCACCTTTCTCTCTCTCTCTCTCTCTCTCTCTCTCTCTCTCTCTCTCTCTATCTATCTATCTATCTCTCTCTTTCTCTTTCTCTCTTCTAAACTTTATTGGAATCAGCTATATACTCTCGAGTATATTACATCTCTCTCATTATAATAACCCTCCTCTCGCTTTTTCCGATATCTTTTGCTCTTTGTATACTCTTCAGCTCTATAGCTTCAAGTTTTCACGCGGCCTTTGATCTGAATCGTATTATAATATCAGATTTGTATCGCTGACGTCGACTGAAAATTTAGATCAAAGTCCTGCGCACATTTTACCATTTCTAGTTTTTTTCTTCAACTTTTTCTTACAAAAAGCCTATTTTTACACATAACGCTGTGATTTTGATATCTCGTCATTGTTTCCATTAAAAATTTATTATCGTATGTTCTTTCGAATGCTTCTCATGTAAAGCTTTGTTAGTGCAATCACGTAGTGTGACCTCCTCACCCACAGACACGAACATTTTCATACATTCATTGTGTGTAATCTGAGAAGTAAAAACTCCAAGTCTTGGACTACATCTTCATGTTTTCTCGTTCATCTTCTAAATTTTCAAAGTTTATATACTTTTACAATAATTTCTCTTCCTACGTGCATGATTACACGAATTAGCTTCTTCACCAGTTCTTTTACTAGAAGTGATTTTTTTCAATACGAACGATAGATTTTTGCATGTCCTTTTTCTCTACTTACTTTTTGCTTATATTCGATAAATCAAGCATTAAATTCGCTTCTCTCTAACATTCCATAAATTCATTTTCTTACTTCACAACGATCCAACAAAAAGCATTCGAAAGAAATGATAAAAAAGAAACGCGCGTCGAGCTCACTTACAAAACCCCGACGAAAATCGTCGCAAGTGGTGTTTAAAAATCCTGCAAGCTCAATCACCGCCGAAAATCCAAGCGCGACGGTACAAAAAAATGCAAAGCCGCAGCTAGTTCCAATCTGCAGCGTCGTGCTAGAAAAAAAGGCAAGTTCGCTCTCGCGCAACGATTTCGCTCGAGAGCCAGTAGAGCTTTCCCACTCGCAGCAGCAGCAGCAGCCGTCGAGGGAAATTAGCGGCGCGAGCCCCGCAACGACAATTGAATTGGAAACAACGCGACGTGCGCTATTTGCAGTTGCGCGCGCGGCCGGGCTATAAATTGCCGGCTCCTGCTGCTGCGAACCCTTTGGACTAAGAGATTGGATTCGGCTTTAATTTCGCGAAATCCTCTGGCTTCGCCGCGCAGGAGCTCGACGCGCACGCGCTATAAAGCTGCGCAATCGGAGCATCCCCCTATATATATACCACCTCACTTCTCTGTGTCTTTCTATACTATCCTTTTTTTCTTCTTCTTCCACTTTTCTCTACACACTTTTTGGATTCTCGCTGCGCAGCTGCTGTGTACCGCTCCTCCTCCGCGCGCTAGCACCTGGCCCTTTCTCTCTTCTTTTTATGTGTGGACTTTGGCTTTTGCGACTGCAGTCTTTCGTTTTCTTTATGAGCGTTGCCCGCGAGCAAACGAGCTTTACACCTTTAACCGCGCGTTGTCTATACTGTATAAGCTGTGCGCGACGAGGAACAGCCGCCTGTTTGGGGATGTCGGATGCTCGAATTTCGAAGCTTCAGCTTGGCAATTTTAGTTAGTTTTTATTTTTGTCAGCTGCGAATTTGAGTTTTGAGCATTTTTACCGCGCCGGACCGATTGTGAGTTTCTTTCGCAAATTCATACCGTCGATAGATACGAATTCAACGACTGATCAAGGCATAGGGTCGCTAAGAAAACGACTTGTAAATATGTATACAGAAGATGCAAATTCCGTGTAAATAATTCGGTTCGTATCTGTCGATTTATTGTACCTTCAGTAGCTTACATGGCGAAAAAACTCGAGACAGCCAAGCAACCACTGCACTGATAGAAAAAATAATAGAAGTAAACGAGTTTTCTCTTCACGTAAGCGAAAAAACTTTTCCTGCGCTGCTGTAGATTATCCTTCTTACACAACCCTATATAGAGAGCCGTATATAGATCAATTCAACTGTATGCGAATTAGTCCCTTGCAAACGCCCAACTTTCACGTGCAACTTTCTTCTCCTCCTCTTTTTTGAACTCGACTGAAAAAACACACACACACAGCGAACCTCGTATTCTTGCAACAACGAATAAGCTTCCAAACAAAAGAGCCTTCCTCACGAGCAACTTCAGCAGTCGGCTCGAGAGAGAGGGAGCCCGCGCGAATTCGCGAAATTACACCTTTAATTTTCATGTAATTTCGCAATGAAATTAGAGAAAGAGGGAGGGGTGATGCCAAGCCCGAAAGAATTCTCGTCACGTTTTACGACCGACGATTGCCGTTGCTCGTCCGGGATGCGACCCTTTACATACATATATATATATACCACATCACACCCACGTGTACACACGTACCTATGTATACACGCCCTCTCTGCAACAGTAGGTGATTCCGTAATGTTTCTAAAATTGCACCAACCACGTAAGGAATTTCTCACCACCTCCCTAAGGAATTTCTCACCACCTCTCTAACTCTCACTCGCCTAAACGTGTGTGTATATATATATATATATATATATATATATATATATATATATATATACAAATGCCTTTTCTCTATGGCCCATTGCGCGATCTCTCTCGTTACTTACATCTATAATAATACAACCCTGTATATTACTATACTTATTTGGCCTGCTTGGTAATGTGGAAACAACCCTCTCGATGATTGCACATAAAGGAAGAATTTCCTGTCCTTTTACTCTGTTTTTTTTTCTTTTATTTTTACTGCCTGACTTCAAACTTCGTCTTGTTAAGAGAAAAGCTTCTTGGACTTAACGACTTTGTACTTTACATTCTCGAAATATACATCCACTTCTCTTAAGTGTAAAACCTCTCAACATCTTACTGATCTGGAGTTTTAGCACGAAGATATGTGTACTTTCTAAATTCAGTCTTATGATATATGCATGATGATTATTTACATGATTGTGAAAGTGGATTTTGCCTCTCGTATATATTCGAAATATTTTTATTGAGCCCATTTTATTGGCATGTAGTATTGATTTTTGAAATTTTATTATATAACTGTTTGTGTCGTCCATACGATAAGTCCATACTTGACTTTTCTTCTTCGATGAGTGAAAAGCAAGAAAAAAAAGATTACTCAACGAATAATTTTATGGTAAAAATGAGATTTTATTAATTGTATATAGAAGACAAGGTGAAAGGATGACTTTTGAAAATGTGTATATAAATCTCATTATCCTGCACATGTTGATTGAAAAATGTTGATGCAGGAGATTCTTCTTTTCCGTGTGCGCCGTTGTGAATTTACATCTCACAATCCGATTATAAATCCTTTACAGCATAAAGAATGATGTACGTACTCCGCGACTAGAATTCATTATAGCCCCATTGAATTAGTAGGAACTGCTTCAACCCCTTTTTGTACATTAATTATATATCATTATACACACCTACTATATATAGATGATTATTTTAAAATTCACTTGAATAGTATCTCTTAGAGAACCCACGTAGCACTTGCATCTTTTGATTAAAACATATACTGTAGCTTTAATTAGACTTACATATAATATTATAATGTATATATAAATCGTAGAGACGTCGAGTACCGTGAAAACTATTATTACTCGCAGAAGTTGGTTATAAAAGTAAATTGAAAATGTAAAGGATAGCCAATAAATTTTTAACTTGCAAGCTCCGTACCGTATTATAATACTCTTCTGTGCACGCGCATAATTATTCGAAACAAAGTCGCGCCGCCGTGTAAAACCCCAAGGAGCGTAAAAATAAGCAGAGACGTGCCGAGGAATAAATTAATTAGGCGCAACGAGAGAAGCTAGAAGAGCCACGTACGCACGCCGGATATATGGACTTTGCACAAGGCTCCGATAACAAATATACGCACTGCAGTAGACGTCGGTCGAAAAGTGAAAAAGTTCACAATAGTTGGAGTATGAAGCAACCGAGAAAAAGCTAGCTCGCCCGCGATATTATCAATGTTATTGAAATATCGACGAATCCTTACATAACGTATACGTGTGTACGCATACACTCGAGAGAAAAAAAAGAGCCGAGATGAGTTTCATAGGGAAATATACATGTATCCGCGCTTGGCCACTTAATTTTTTCACCGCTGGCTCAGCTTCATCTCTCCCTAACGATTGCTCTTTTTGCCCAAATATTCGTCTCTCTTGAGCAGTCGCATTATCGAGATTCTACTTTGAATCTCTTCTTCTGCGTTGATTCAATATCGCAGTTTATTCACCCGCGCATACATCGTTGCGGAGATTCGATGCATCCAGGGAAAATATCATTACTCTCCGAGTTATTTATCTCGTTGGAGAGCTGAGAAAGAAAATAAAAGCAGACTCGCGGTGAAAAATTACTGTCGCGCGTTAGCTCTCCGGCGTCTGATGGGCCATCGTGATAAAAAATTCCGCAGCGCCAAGATCGCCGCACCGACGATGTTTAAAGCTTGTAAAGCTCGCCTGCATAAAACCGTACGACACAATAACGCGAGAGTATAATTTAAAACGAGCTGTTTATCATCAAACGGTCGTGATTGACAAGCGCGAAATTTCGACAATTTTCGCTATCGCCACATAATAATTTATCGTCACTTTTTAAACGTGAATCTGCCGTGTACATTCGAATGATTTACTCCGCGAGTATCTCTGCGCACTTTGTAAAGTTTAAACTCGAATTTCAACATTGAATGGACTGCGCGCGCAGGGACGAACTTTCGAGGAACGATATTTTCCGATTCGCAGTCGCGTTTTAGTGCGCCGATGACCGCCCTTTTCATCCTGGAAATCTCTTTGGCAGTTGCAAAAAAAAGAACGCGTACAGCGGCGTGAATGGAAAACGCCGACCACCGCGTACGAATCACGAAACCCGGCAACGCGATTAATGATCGTTTCGTGCGCTCTTTTCGCGCTGCAGCAGCAACAAAATAGTTTGCTCGGAAAAAAAAGTAAAAAATTTAATTTCCCCGCTTTCATCCGAGCGCGAATGCCCGGAGTGCCTTTTTCGAGTCCGAGCGCTCGCGGACTGCGACGAATGGAAAAAAAATCTTTTGTCAAAGCGAAGCGCGCGGACTGGCGGTCGGTCGTTTGGTTCTTACAACGCGTATGTGTACACAGCTCTCTGTGCGCGGCCCGTACGTTTTACGCGCGCGTATAGAGAACGTACGTGATATGCGAAGTTTCTGCCTGTCATTTTTATATGAAGTCTCGTCGCGGGGTATACAGTAATTTAGAGAGATATTATGCGCAAAGGGCTCGTTTAATCACATGCGAGATTTTAAGAAGATCTGTATGTACGTGCGAAATGAAATTTTTTAATAAAGTCGCAGTTTGCGAGCAGGATGATTAACAATATTTTACCAATATACGAGTTTCCAAAATCAGTCCGCTTTAATTTCGGCCAGTTTCACAAGACCAACGCGAACCTCGAGCCATAAAGGAAGATAATAAAATCCTTACCTCTGCTATACTACGTTGCATATATAGCTTCATGAAAAATCTCATCATGAAATTCTCTCTGTGAAATACACGCTCGTATTCACAAATTTTAGTGTGTCTTTCACCATATCTCTCTAAAGCATTTTTTTTTTGTCTCTATCCTTTATAATGCCTCTATATACTTGCGTATGAAAGAAAAATAAATCTGCGTATATACACATATATATGTACAACAAAATGCAATAGACCGATATGCCGCTGCGCTCGCGCTCGAATCGCGTATAATGTATGAATTTCATTTGTATAACGCCGCGACGACGACGCTTGGTCTGTTTAATGCGACTGTGGAATGATCCTCTATAACACGCACGCACACGCACATCTATGAAAAATACACTCACACTCTCACGCAATATTGCCGCCGCCGCCGCCGCTGCAGAGCTGAGTGAGGAGAAATATAACTGTAAAAAAAAATAATAAACAGTGCATGCATGGTGACTCTGATCTGGGCTGCCGCGTGCGCGCGCGCTGCACCTGGCGATTGCAAATTTGCACGCAGATTCGAAAAGCTCGTTATTCACGCCTATAGTGTGTGTTGGATTAGTTAAATTAGCCATAAAGAGTTGTTGTTTCGGACGCAGGTACTTTGGGAAATCGAGTGTGTATTTATCGCTTGTATCGATCGATCAACACAAGCTTTTCTCTCACTCTTCGCTATATATCTGTCGCACTGTACGCAAAGTTATTCACCAAAAATATGATCGGAATGATTCATCGCCGATCGCGCAAATATAACGCCCCCGACTGAAAATCCACGATTTTGTATACACCCTTTGAAATACACTTTCGGCGTATAAAAATACAAAACAAACGATTTACACTAGTTGCCGCATCCATTGTGCATCGCGCTCGCGATGATAAAGCCTCCCCCTCTACCTATCTGTGCGAGTGTGTATACTTTTTGCGCGCTGCACATACTATGGTGCGATGAATTGTCGCGTTCACGCTTCACAATGGGCTTTGTGAAGTTTTTTGTGGTCCTGCAGTTAAATGCTTTATCGATTGTCGTGCAATCGAGGCAAATTTGATACACTTTTTTCCATCGCTCTTGGCGAAAGGTCGTCGAAAAGTTGGCGGATAGTGCATGGTGTTGAATTGAGTAAAAAGGTAAACGTGGAATTGTCGTTTTCTTAATGTACGTTACTGTACACACTATAGTGTTAAAGGTTTCGAATAGAACTTAAATTTAAGTTAGAAACAGTTGATGAGTAGATGAATAAAGTAGAACAGTTAATCAGTAAGTTACTAGTTTAGAATTGACGTTGTGAGGCACAACGGATTATTAGTAATAACACTATACCTATTATTATAGACTTAAAATTACAAATATTCATATAGAATAGAATTTGGAAACAATAGAATGAACACATTGTTATTTTGATTTGAAGCTAATGAAAAATCTAGAACGTAAAAATTCATCTCTCATGCTTTTCCGCCGCAAAAAAATGCCTCTCCCCTTCGCGCGCATAGCCGCACTAGAAATATTCGCAGAACAAATAGAAAAACTTTTTCCTCCCGCAGCCGTGATTCAATGTGCCAGAGCAAGAGCGGCAGCACTAGCAGCAGCAGCCGCAGCTCTATATTTGAGCGCATTTTCAGCGTCGACGAGTATACGAGGCAGTCAGCCTATACTATATAGCATACTCTATATATGTATACCGTATGCTTACCCTCTCGCGCAGCGCATTTAATAATCGTTAACCGATCTTTAAGAGCCCACTGAATTTCAATTTCAATCTTCGCTCTCAACCCTCTACACACCTACACAGCAGTAGTGCGCGCAGCGAGTATAGCGTCCCCGACACATTTCAGCGCACGCAGAGGAATATCGCGAGTCGCCTCCGCGCGTAAAAGTCATAAAACTTTCCATTCGCGGTGGGCGCGCCGAGAGAGAGAGAGAAAGTTCGAGAGCCGATAACAGCCCTCCCGAGATATTTCAGCCGCGAGCGAGGGACCGCTATTAAGGCACTTTCTCAAAAGTATCGCGCGCCGGCCAATCGATATAATACGGCTGAGACGAACCCGAGCGTTATATTATACCTATCGCGTTCTCTTCGCTGTGTATAGTAGCGCGATCGCCACAAAGAACGCGCGAGGTGGCAGCGTTTTTCGAATTGTTCCCTCGAAACTTTTCCTTAACCCGCAGCTGATGAAGACAAGAAAGTTTCGCTTTGAGACGCGAAATTGATTTCGCACGGCTCGAGCTGTGTGTGAGAGAGAGAGAGAGAGAGAGAGAGAGAGAGAGAACGAGTACAGTCTACGGGTGGATTATTGCGCCGGTACACCTTTGAAAGCCCGTCGAGTTTCGATCCGCGAGGGAAAATAGCCGCCGGTTACTCTACTCTTTAACCCCTTACAACTGCGTCTAAAGAGCATTCGCTCGTTATACCGATACGTACGAGCGTAAATCCCAGAGCGCGAACGAGTCGCGAGAAAAAAAATGTTCGCGATGGTAGACAGGGGGAGTGAGAGTGGAGAGAGCGGACTTAAGTGATTCAAGGCTGTGGTAGCTCTCCTTTTCCCGCTCGCGTCGCCGCACGGCAGCAGTAAACACTTTTGATGCAACATTTACACACAGCCAACCCATATTACATAATACTATACTGTGACACCCGCACACACAGTCGCGCGTTCGAAATGCTCCGAAAAAAGAGCTCATAGTTTGATACTTCGAGACTCTCGATTAATCGATTAAGAAATCAAATCTGTATGAATTTTAAGCGCATATGTAGCTCGAGCGAGCGGCTTTCGCGATCCTTTTTAATAACCGATAAATCGCTAAATCGACGCAGGTAACCGGCGAACAGCCAGCGTCAGGTCGGTCGGCTACTCCGATCTCTTCGTGCTGAGCAAGAAGGACATGTGGGACGTACTGAAAGAGTATCCGGCGGCAAGGGTGCGCCTCGAGGCGATCGCCGTCAAGAGGCTCGAGAAGTACAAGCGAGCGCCGCTCGAGAAGGGTGAGTGAACTTTTTCTCTTTTCTTCTTCTTCTTCTTCTTCTTCTCTAATATTCACATTCTTATATATATATATATATATATATATATATATATATATATATATTACATATACTGTCTACATCTTCCGCTTCTTCTCCTCTTATGTCTCTTCTCTCTATAGTCTGTTCTGGCTCTTTTCACTCTTTACTCCTCCACGCTGCAGCTCTTACGCCATCTTTTCCTGTTTTTTCTTCTTACACTTTGTCATTCGCTTTGTGATTTGCTTGTGTATACGCCCGCGCGCTTTTTGGCTGCGAGCTCGCGCTGCTCGCTGCGAAACGATCGTCAGTTTGGAATATTGGGCTCCACTCGCTAAAGTTGCACGGTTTGATGATACTTTTTTTTACTTCAGTATAATAAATTGTGCGAATATTTTAGTAGTCTGTCGAACAAATTAGTCGAAAACTGATGTTTCTATGTATAAACGAAAGTAATTTCACATTTGCGCTCCAAGAAAAGAGGTCCGCGTACGAAGAATCAGTCGTAGTAGATCCAAGCCCGAGTAGCCGTGAAACAAAGTGGTTTTGGACAGGCCTCCCCCTATACCGCTTCAACTTTCCGGCTCTCCATAGGCTGTGACAGTGACGGTAGGTGGCGTCAACGCGCTGTGCCGTTTCTCTCATCAGAATATTCGCAGCGAGTGTAGATATATCGGTGTGTCGCCTGTGCCAAAACTGCCTCGTTTGGCCCGCAACTCGGGTCGCGCATGCTGTAACTGCTGAGATGATAAATTCATTCAGATTTTTGCCATGAACAGTGCAGTCATACTTAATAGGCTTTTTTTAATTCGGCACTAAGTCACGTAGTTGATAAAAATCACCGTTGCTTACGGTAGTGAAATATTTTATGAAACTGAATAGTTTGAGATTTAAGTAAAAATGTATGTTACAGTTGTATTTGAAAAAGTTAGGAACATACTCCTATTTACAAACATCGTTCGTGCAGAGGAAAGTTCCATAGATAAACTTCAGACTTGCTCTGAAAACTTATTTGTAGAGTGGGCGAAAAAGTTGGAATGCCTTTCCTGGTTTGAACGTTTTTCCAATTACTCATTTCTAAAAATTCAAATAATATTGCAAAAATATGAGACCCTCATTTAGATTCTACAGTTCTTCTACGCAGTAGTGTAACTCGAAACTGCAGCGTAGAGAACGTGTTAGCCCACATGTGAAAGTAATTGAATTTCCAACGTGAAAATTTTGCGAAACAGTTAGCGTTTGGGTATGCTCTTCGCGTATGTTGCAACAATTTATTTATCAAAATTTTCCTCCCAACAGCAAAGCTCTTCCATTACCATGTTCTCCCTCACCTCTACCCTGTCGTTTCGCTATTTCCTGCATACCACAACCTCTAACCATATATTTCCTCATACTCCCTTTACCATATTCTTTAATAAAGTTTTTTTTAAATGTCGTCGATTAAAGAACACAATACCTACGCGTAAAACGAAAGAAGCAAAAATAAATTTAAATTTCGTTTATCGAATATATGTAAATAAAGTTATTTCAACGATTCAAAGTTAAAATAGGAGTTGCGTAGCTAATGGTAATGGTTGTGTATATTTAGCATCCCTATCAGGTAGCCCCCCATTCACCACCCACGTCTACAACTAGCCTCGAAAGTTCTGTGTATACGCGTCATCGTCGCTATATACGTATCTGGTAATTTTCATCTCGTATTACCAGCCTAAGAAAGGCATGTTACCGAATTAAGAGCTTCTTATCTCCATTAACGTTATAACGGAACGAGGTTCCGCCATAAGTATACAGGATTCTATCTGCAGCTAAATTCAACGCTAAAGCAAACCCAAGCTCGGCAAAGTTTTAAACTACTTCAAAAAGAAAAAAGTGAAATTACATTTTTTTTCTACTTTAAAGATGAAAATATTAGCATTTTTTTTTAACTTTGGCAAGAAGTTGTCGTCCATATTATATACAATTCAATATGTATGTAAGAAGCAATATTTTCACGGTACATCTTAATTTATTCAATAAATTCAAAGCAAGTATAGCCTGGGGCCAAAAATATTCCACTCACTTCGAGTTTTTCTTGATGCTTGTACACGAAACATGTAATATTGAAATTTCTGATAAATTCCATCCGCTTTATCATTATTATTAAACCGCATACTATTTTTACTAATTTTTCACGTGTATCCCAGTTTCTTCGCCTTCGTTTTTCACTCCATTTCGCGCACTTTTTTTCGGGCTTTTTCTCCCCTCTCGTTTGTGTGTCTCATTTCGCTTTTCTCTGCCATTTATTTCACGGTACATTCCGAGTTTGCGTGCGAAGGTCGATCCCGTCTTATTCCCGCTTTATGCCCGCGTAGTCTTCCCTCGGTGAAATGAAAGCCCTCTCGCCCAACGACTTCTCCTATATTGTATTTTCGAAGTAGCCTTGTTCGGCGATACTTCTTCACGTCAAAGTGCTCTGAAAATCTCGAGGGTATTTTATTTGAAAAAACAAAATTAATAATAAGTTGACTTTATTACTGTTATCAATCAATGCAGACAACATATTTTCGTTTGCACAACGAGAACTATTTGTTTCTTTCAAGTCATAGGCTCTCGCAAAAGCTGCCATCAAGGAGACGGAAATTTATTGCATGTGCATACGCAGTACAAGTGCTATTCGCATATAGGTACTTGTTCAGCGGTGTATGGCTCGAAATAATTAATCAGCTGCTCGGAATTTTAGCCGTAGTGCGGGTAGCTAATTGCCGAGTTATCCAAGTATAGCTGCATAACGTGGAGAAAATGAAAATCCTCCGGATGTAGGTATAATTACACGCAGCGCTCGTTACTTACGGCAGGGTTCATAAATTGCTCGAAAATTTGAATGCTCAGTGTATCTGTATACTAATACGTACGTTTGACTGATTGGTGTATCGTACAGCTGTCGTTCTTTTGGAGAATATGGAAGTCAGTAAGTAATCGCTAATCACTAGCACGTGGTGCGTCGAATTTATTAGTCACTTCTCTCCGAGTCAGCTCTGGACGCATGAGGTCCGCATATTTTCCCGAGCAAACGTATTACATGCAAATTGTAACGCGACGGAGCGTACACAGATAGAAAGGGGGCAAAGGTAAACTGATTCGACTCGCTGATGCGCCGCTGCCCGGATGAATTGCGCCTCGCTGAATCGCCGCGCATTATAATTAATTAATTAACGAATTCCCGGGGCATTGCCAGCAGAATTTACATACGCGTATGACTATATGTACACGCATAAAAGGACCGACTATCCTCTCTTTCAGCTGTACGCTGCAACCAACTCATCGACGATATCCGCGCGTTTCGCTAACTCGTTCCCCGGGCTCGAGAAAGGGAGAGGGAGGGAGTAAATATTACCGGCGGATATGTCCAGCTCTGTAGGTTCGGCCCTGCGGACGTTTTTATACCTTACGCGGTGCGCATTACGTAACTATGTAGTATAGTCGACATCGGCAGCTCCGCGTGCGCGTAATTATTAATTAGCCGCCGGTAATAAACTGACGGACTTTTTGATGAATAGCCTCTCGAAACTTGTTTGATGTACTCCGCCGTGCTGTCGATTAATTATTTCTTCATTCGCGCGATTGAGATGGATCGGTGTATAAATGATGGGCCCCTCTCTCTCCTCTCTATGTCGGTGAATCGGTCATTCACTGAGAAAAATTTGATAGTAGAAATTACTATTTGGTATAGTAATTTTTACTGCTTTTCATAATAAATTGGTAACAGACTTTTAAGATATTAGATTTTACCATCCAAAGATAGTAATTTTTGATAAAATCGAATTTTTAAAAATTTAATTTCAATTTTGCTTAGTTCTATATTTTACGCATCTTAGGTATTTATTGAGTCATTATTATGATGTTTGGAAGAAAGAAAGAGATTAAATTTTTTGCGGCGACGGGAATCGAACCCGGAGCTCCGGCATGAGAGTCGAACGCGCTGACCATTTACCCAAACAGATCTGTTACGTACAAAATTTCAGATCCAGCTCATGTATTAATTGACGTTCGAACTAAAGTTAATAAAAATTAATGACGATTGATAAATAATAAAGTTAAACCAATAGCCACAGAAACTCATTATAATAAAATAAACGTAAAATGTCAACTAAAATACTGATAACCGCAGAAAAAAAATTAAATTCAAACCTTACCGTCTAAGAATATTATAATTTTTCCCACATTTTATAGTACATTTTACCATCTTAGGTAGTAAAAACTAAAAAATTAAGTTTTTTAAAGCCGTAACAATGTTTACTATCTGAGATAGTAAAAATTAATATCTCTTATAGTGAATTTTACTATAAAAGATAGTAAAAATTACTAGCTTCCGAGTGTGTTACCAAATTATTATCCGAGATAGTAATTTTTCTCAGTGCTGGCATCGGGCACAACTTTTGACGAAAAACTCGATTGTTGGGGCATTTTTCATCTAATCTATCCAAGCTGTATTTTTAAGCTAGTTTATACGTAGATAATCGCCCACGAGCGGGTGACTATCATATGGTATAGCATATAGGTGACTGTCGCGAGGAAGCACTGCTTGTAGAACAAATTGGTAAAGTGTCGATGTCGTGTGAATCTGATGTCCTCTATAAAGTATATACGTGTGTGATATATGTATCGCATAAGACAGCCGATTTAATGGAGCTCGCTCTAAACGAGCCACGTTGATAACTAGCATCAGACAGTCTCATCCGGCGCAGCTGCTGCAGCACGACTAAGGCTCAGACCGCAAGCCTGAAATACGTGGGCTCGAGCTGCAGAGCCGCGGAGCGCAAAACCCGACTGATCCCCGCCGATGACGAATGCGCACGGTACCGACACGCGGATGACGTTGGCTTGAAATTCGCAGCGGCGATGGGCAGGTGCCAGAGCACGCCGGGCCTCGTGGAGTCGCGCGGTCGCACCCCCCTGGAGGAGATGCTGGTCTCGCCGCTGGACATGCGGGGCACCCACTCGCTCGGCGGCCACTCGGTCTTCTCGCCGAGCCCGAGTCCGCTGGGCTCGCGGGGCCCCGGCGTCCGCCCCACGCCCAGCCACCACCACCAT
The DNA here is from genome assembly GCF_009193385.2 of Nasonia vitripennis. Classification (NCBI taxonomy): domain Eukaryota; kingdom Metazoa; phylum Arthropoda; class Insecta; order Hymenoptera; family Pteromalidae; genus Nasonia; species Nasonia vitripennis. The sequence goes on from NC_045758.1 coordinate 22,857,596, forward strand.
CACCCGGCGACGAGCGGCCCCACGGAGACGCCCAGGAGCGGACAGCCCCGGGTGCCCGGAGCCGACAGCCCGGTCAGCGCGGCCAGCAGCGCCCACAGCAGCGAGGATGCGACCGGCAGGCCTCCGCAGACCACCACCCAACCGTCCACCGGCAGACAGTCCACGCACTCGGGTGAGTATGATACTGAGCACACCACCTTTCAACTGCATATAGCTATGTGACTTTGCGGGGCGGATGCCTGTTTCCTACTGCGAGCGCACGCTTCACTCTACTGGCTTTCTGCCGCAGCTTCGTGATTTTACGCATATCTATCATACACCTACGCTCTTACTTCTATGCGCCGCAGACTTTCTAGACGCTTTCTAGACGCTTTCTAGACGATTTCTAGACGCTTTCTAGACGTTGCAGCGGCCGCACAACAACCACTGTGCGGCAATTTAACTTGTCCGAAGAATCTTCATGCGAAGTTGAGACTCCCCTCTATTGATTGTACTCTCGCGGTGCATAGCCCTTCCAATTACTTGCGAACTTGCACGCTCTCCAGACATTATACTGTTGCGTGTCTATTAAAGCGGATATCGGCGGTTATGTCAATTATCTCATAGTTCCGGGCCAAGTTTTCTCTCTCGCCCCCATACACTTCTCTCTGCCGTTGCGTAACAATTAGTGAATTCTCCGAGAGATGTATTCCGGAGTCGTAATCAATTTCTCCGGTAGAATAGAGCCCTTTTCTCTCGCTCGAGAGCTGTGCAACCTTAATGGAAATTCCATCGGCGCGGCTTTCCTCAATGGCCAATCAGTCTGCGTCCAATTTCTATCTATGCGCGACAAACCGTTTCGTTCGCTCCTCGCGGCGCATTTCGAATGTTAATCGACGACCGATTTCGAATATCGCCTCGTTTCTTTTCCATCCCGAATATCGCCGGAAAATCATCGAACGCCCAAAACGCAGCTACTCTCGTGCGTCAAAAATAACGGCGAAATACCGCGGTCGCGCATCCCATTACCGCTGATGGAAAATATTCCAGTCTCGCATCGACTAGTTCCAGCCCATCACGGTCATTCCGGCGGTAAAGGATTCCTGTGCGAAACCGTCCGCAAACATTCACGCTCGTAGAATCCAGGCGAGCCATACGTGCCGAAATATAAGAAGGGCTATTATATGCGCGCGCGCGAACATTCCGCCGGACCTTTGACTCGATGTAATTATCGGATGCGTTAGTATAGTGTAGGAGGTCGATCGATGCGCCTGGAATTGCGCCCCCGTCAATCGGATTCGCTTCTTGTGTCTGACGACCAATTAGAGAGAGAGAGAGGGACTGGCTTGAAATGCAGCTCGGTGATTGTAGCAGTCGTGGCTGAGAGGCTTGAAAAAGCTCTGACGATACATTCATTCGTGAAAGAATGACTGCTGATTGGCGATGACGATTCGCCCTCTGGTTTGGATAACTTATCAGAGGGTTGCGTTAATTTCGCAGGTTCGTCTCATTAAAAGCCTTGCTTTTGGCATAGTTTTTATATTTGCACAAGCCCTTTCAATTGCGATCCTTATTCTAGTATTTATCATGAATTGAAAATACAGCGGGTCGGTTAGCATCAAAGAAACGTAACAAACTTTGAAGTCGTAAAGTTCTGCGCACGCGAAAGGGCATAAAACGAGTAGAACGAAGGAACGAATATTTTGTTGCAGCGCTGCAGCCTCTCATATAGAGAACCAGCGAATTCTCCCTCGTTCAGGGCGTATCATAAGCATTTGCATTTCAAAAAGCAACTTTTTACGACTCTTCAGTAGATCAGTAAAGGCAGTCCGCGAGTAAACGCAAAATAGCACGGCATGATCTTCAGCTCAGACCAACGCTTTTCCCCCTCTCGTGCGCACCTTCCAAGCAGCCGCGCCAACTTTCGTATATAAAATCCAAAAAGCACAATAATGAGGAACTGAAAAATATTGACGGCCCACCTTTCTGTCGACAGGTATGACGTGCAACAGCATGACGCACCTGATGAGCGAGGGCACGACGCCTCTGTTCGGTCACGAGCCGCTACTCGCCGAGATCAAGCGTCTGCGGGACCGACTGGTCTGCCTGGAGTCGGAGAACGCGTCGATGAGCCTGAAGCTGAACCAGAAGCAGTGGGAGGTCGAGCACCGTCTGGCCGAGATCGAGCTGCAGATCTGCGGCGCAAGCTCGACCTCCAGCGTCGAGGACAACGAGCGCAATCGCGAGAGCATCATTTAACGAGAAACTGCGCCGCGCAGTGCGGAGCGCGGCAACTCGCGGCTCGAGCGGATCCATCGCTATCTGCAGGAGCAAAGGGTGAGGAACCGGCTTTTTTCTGTTTCAACGTTAAATATTAAACGAACATTTTCATTCCAGTTTTTTTATAAAAATGCCGTCGATATTTTTACTTTGATCTTCGAACGATTCATAATTATGAAATATGGCTCACCTAACATTCTGCATGAAAATAGTCCCCTTGATTAACTGACACATTGGTTTCACCAAATTACAGATATTTTGCCTGAAATACATTTCCGTTAAAGTAAAACGTTTTTTACTTACTCTGCACCACAGTGATTGAATTTCGCGTAAAATAAATAAATGAATAAAAGTAAAAAAAAATATTTCCTCGACAGCGTCACAACGAACAACAACAGGGGACAGCGATGGGCCAAGAGGTGGGCAGCGACACGAAATCCATCGGCAGCTTGAGTCAGCGGCTTTTCGAGAGCGACGAGGAGGAAGAGGAGGTCGGGGCGGACAACGGCCTGCTACTCGCGTGCAACGGCTACTCGGCATCGCAGCCCGGCAGCAAGTCGAACCTGCTGCTGTGCAGCGAGTGCGACCAGAGGAGCCGAACCTGCAGCGTCAGGCCCCAGACACCGAGTGCCTTGGCGGGACGTTACGTGGAGGAGCGCTTCCAGCATGGCTGTGTGAGTGTCCCGAGCTTTTTTGCCCTCCTATCCCATATCTCTGCAGTCTTCTGCGCTCACCGAATAACGCGCACAGTGAAATTCGTAGATCGAGATGTGCTTTTAAACGAAACAGAGAGGAGACTGCGAATTTCACTATATGAAAACTTTGGCGTCGATCATTCCGCAGAAACGTCCTCGCTTACAAGTCGTGCAAGAGTCGCTTTCGTTCGTTGGATTTTAACGCTGAAAAGTTTCATCGAGTATATCGTATATCGGACGACGACCAGAGAGAGAGAGAGAGAGAGAGAGAAATATTCATGCTCCGAGAGTCCAGGAATCTTATCAAAAGTTTGCGTATAACAAGTATGGAAAGTTTTTTGCAACTCAAATATACGTCTATGTTCACCTGGGATTGCCCCCCCCCGCCCCCCGAGTCTCTCACCACACGTATTATACATGTTCGCATCCCCAAGACGTTCGACAAGTTTTCAACTTTCCTACTGCTGCAACTGGATACATGACGTGTATTATCATTTAAATTCGCCCCCCCCCCCCCCCGCCTCTCTTGTATTATAATATTCACGCAGATGTACAGATACAACCGTTTCCACCTCGCACTGTCAATGTCTCAGTATACAGCATTCGATGAATGTTGTTCCGCCCTTCGAGGTGTACGATACACCAGCAAGTATAATAACAAATGACACTCGATAACCAAGCAATGATTCCACAGGATCGACGACCGCTCGAGCGCGAGGACTCGGAGGACTCCCCGGCGTGCGCGCAGTGCGAAGCTCTGAGCGGTCCCCGGCAGCTGCATCGGCGCTGCCCTCACTGCGAGCTCTCGGAGACGGACGAGGGCGACCTGATCTGCTTCAGCTGCCAGGCCGAGCACGTGGGCAGCGGCTGCTGCTGCGCCGGTCGAGCGGGCGCCGTCTCCACCGACGACGACGAGAGCTGCACGACCACGGCGACGACGGTCAAGCAGAACGTGCGCATCCACCTGAACAACCGCTCGCTCGAGGAGGAGTCCGACGAGACAACGACTACGACCACTACCACGACGAGCGGCGAGATGGAGGAGGCCGGTCTGCCTCTCGCCGAGAGACTCGCCACCATCGTCGAGGCCAAGGGCGACACCACCGCCAGCGAGAACGACGACGAGGCGCCCAAACGGCTGAACGGCAGCTCGTCCCAGACGAGGTTCCTCAATTACATGATCGTGCTCTTTATGTAAATATAGCGCCGTTGCAGCGCCTCGATCGTGTATATGGCTCATGTTTGCGAGCGCCCGCGGTGAGCTTTATTGCGCCGTTTTATGCTCGTCAAGCGGGCTTTCGCGGAACGTTTGGAATCGCGTAGCGACGAATATACATATAGTCAATTGTCCGTAAGCGATGCGGCGATGTTTACCAACGGCTTTTTCAGATTCTTGTTTATTTCGGAATCGAATATGCTCGGATTTCGAACATTTTCCGCGACCGCCCGCTGATGCGAGTTCGAAGGGAGAAAAAGCTATATCGGGACGCCGCATTAGCACAGTGCTTTATCTTCGTTTGACTGGAATGAATTTTCATCGCGACCGATTCAATACACGCACACACGCACACACGCACACACGCACACATGCACACACAACTCTGCTTCGAATAACTCCGAAATCGCAGTGTTGCGATCACTTTGGCTCTTTCGCTGCCTGCCGGTGTGAGCAAATACGAAAACTGCCAGAGAACACCGATAAATAACGGAACAACATCCGCGATCGAACCAGGTAGAATATCTCGATTAGAATTTAATATACGAAATCGCGTAGAGCCAGAGAGGGAGACACGCTGAGAAAAATAATAAGAATTGGCCCGTCGATTGCGCGAACACGTTGTCAACTAATACTGATGCGGGTCCCGTAAATATACATGTATACACACACTCGCGGGCACTGCTCGATGCGGCAATCGACTGTCAAAAATACACCGTTCGGGACCAACTAAATTACGAGATCGATGATACTACACGTACGGAAACGCGAACCGCATGGAATTAACAACGGATTGTGAAAAAAAGAAACCTCAGCACCGAGCACACGATATTTCATATGATTATAACTACGCTTTGTTTCGATGCTAGACACTTTGCGCGATGCGCGCGATTCTGGAGCCCTTAGATGTCTAGTTCATAATCGTAGAGAGAGGATTCATGGTTCGGAATCTCGAACGCGAGGAACTGGATCAACGCATTTTTGTATATGACCGAGGTTTTGTATTAGAAAATCCAGTGCCGGAGCTGAATCCAAACTTTGAGAACTTCTCGCGAGACGGCTTCGTATGTCGTGCAGATATTATATCCTTATACCTAAATAATAGACAAGAATGAGAGATCGTGCAAACGCGTGGTGCGTCGCGGGCAGTGCGAGAAAAATTTTTAACAATTAAATCAATACCATGTACGATAATACCGTGACTCCGCAATCCGGTCTTTTAATCGAAATTTTGCAAAATTTTATTAATCTCCGCTCGCATTTATGAAATTTATTATCGTTATTCTTCAAAATAAAAATAAAATTTGATAAATAAAGCGAATGCGCATATAATAGTTGTTCGTGAGCTATACTACTATGTAATTTTCTCTCCTCTTTGACGAATTTTTACATGTATAAAACAATTTTTAGAAAAGGGGACGCGTTGATTTAGATTCCAACTATCAAATGAATGTCAATATCGTGATTTTTATCGCAACAAAATATATGATAAGCATCAATAATAATAAACGATTTAAAGTGTTTTTCTGATGGTGGAAATAAATGCGCGCGACAAAGTCTTTTGAAATTTTTCCTGATGGTCTTGCTCCTATTTCGTATATTACTATTTAAAATTTGCCATTCTATTCGATCTGCATTGGCTTTGTAAATCTCGTAGGTTGAGCAATTTTTTCATCGATGCATCGCGGTATACAATAAAATTATCTCGAAATATATGGATTTTCTATAGACAAATAAACATTCGAATAAACGCATTCACGATGTTTTGATATGCGAATGGGTTTTGCGCCGATTGTTTTCGCGACAGAAAATATCTCTCTCTTTGAAAAATGAACTGTTATATATGTGAAGAACGATTTTCGAAACAGAATTGGTAAAACGATATTCAATATTACTTTGATGAAGCATTGTAATTAAAATTAGGTAATCGACGTAAAGTGGATTGCATATGCATAGAGCGAGTATCTGTTCAATGATGAAAATATGAAGTTTGACCGACGAGCCAAAGGTGCCGAACAAGTATATGCGATTCGACTGCCACCTTAATTTTAGAAATAAAATTCCTTATAATAATAACAGCGAAAGCGTAAACGTCATAGATAGAATTTATATATCGAATAGCCGTCACGAAAGCAACAAACAAAATATAGAGGCGGTTGATGGTTTTTAGTGATGAAAAAAATGAATAAATAAAGTGAAGACCGCATCGAATGCGTATTTTACACGTTTAGAATGTAATCGATAAAAGAACTTATCATGTGGTTCGTAGGTCAAATCGAAAGCCTGCCATCGAGCCTCACGATAATGGACGGGGTGGCAAAATTACAAAATGATAATGAATTAATAATTAATAATTAAAACACTAATAAATAAATAATAATGAATAATAATAAAAAAACACGGTCAATCCGATCGACAGACTGCTTGATACTTTTGTAACTCACGCCCTAGTCGCGTACGTTCCCATAAAAAAGAATTAGTAGTATGTACACACAATACATATACACCTTTCATCACCTTGACAAAGCAATTGTCCCTTCAATCGTATAGCGTCGAGATCAAATTGAACTATCACTTGGTCGTCGTTGAAAATAACGTACATACACGGCGTACATCGCGTTGCATATTTTCTCGCGATGCATCATCAGCTTACGAATTTTTACATACGTTTACCTAGTCGTAAGCATAGCAGAGTCAAATCGACAAACTAGCGATTCAATAGAATGACTGGGCTATAGAGGCCTTCCACATACAGGCTGATTTACACACATCCATACATCCATGGTTGTACACGATTCGAACGTGAATTTGTACTTGTGCCGCTCTCGGCGGCAACTCGTGTAAATAATTGCCATATGTATCTCGAAATAATTAATGAATTAATTGCAGTCCCTGGTTGAGACTAGCAAACGAAACGCTACGAATTAGACGCGGAGACGAAATCGGGGCAATTGTCGGCGAGGGAGTAGATTATATTTGCCAACCGCCTCACTCGGCTTTACATTGCTGCCAAAGTTGTGCTCGATTAAATAGACTTGCGTAGATTAAACTTTTTTCACTTTTGCTTCTCGATTGTATTGCTTATATGAATTGACGCATGTAAAAACAATTATATCGTAGACTTTTTACCCTAATCGAACGACATTTGCCCCGACGAACTCCTTTGTGGAGAGTAAAGAAATCGTAGATGAAGAGAGTACATCATAATACAAAAATACCGAAAATTGTAATCCGGATTTTTATGTATAGCATAATATAAACACAAATTCAACACAATTGTAATGATGATGAAACTACACGGAAACACAGATTGCTGCAGAAAATCTATGTAGAAGCACGATATATAATCGTAAAATTATTCGACTAATATTATTATCTTATAATTATTATGGATTTGTTGCTAATTATTACCTATTGACGCTATTGATTTTATTGAGATGTTTATTCGCGTTACGAAAGTATATCGATAATATGTAAAGCCCTTGTATATTCATGGATTACGGTGAATTATGAAATTGCGCAAGCGCTATGAAAGTTATGTACATAATTGAAGACAGGTCGCTTTTATGTAAAGTTTTAAATAACGCACCTATTTCAGCAGTGCCAAAAAGTTTTTGTCTTCCTGCACTGCAGGCATTGTAAGTACGAAATTCGATGTTTATGAATTGTTATTACAATGATAATTTAATATCAAAGTGACTATTAATTGAAAGGTCAGATTTAAAATTTGATTCAAGCAAAACATTACCTTTTGGTTTAAATACAATATTTCACAGAAGACTCTTCCTTTACGTTTTATTTATATTACAGTAAAAGCATACATTCAGCTTATTTCAACTTCTTTAAAGGAAAAAGTTATAATCTTATTTTTCACGAACTCTTTCAACCATATCAGAAGTTATTTGAGAGAACATTACGTGTGTATATAAGCATTGTTTGCAATTTCAAAAGTTCAATTACGAATATCAAATTTCTTAACTCTGAAACTAACGTCGTTTGAGTTTTAAAAGTGAGCAACCCCCGTGTTTTCCTTTTAAGAAAATCGATAAAAAAGTAGAAACTGTCGCCATTGTTTTATCCCGCTCGAGACAGTTCCACGCCGTCGCGAAGAAGCAAAAGGTAATATCGACGACTCTTAAAACTGCCAGAAGTCAAGAGATACACCTAAGAAAAAGATCTAAAGCGATGAAACGGTGTATTTTGTAATCTAGTAACTATTAAAGCTGGTCTCGAGCGCGATGTAGCACTTGCACACTTCATATTTCATATCAAGCCGTAAATATAGCGTGGCGACAGTTTTTTCCAGTTATACTGTATTACGGGGCGACGATGTGTTCGCTAATAAATAACAAATCTCATCCCGTGTGTTATGCGATAGGTTTTACTCTCGAAATAATTGTAATCTTTGAACCAGTGCGATACTTCAATATACGGGCGACACGGAGAAGGAAAAATAAGACTATACGTCGATCGAAGGCAGCGCAGAAAAGTTTTTACTACCTAAGTTTTGTTCTTTGCAATATTGTTGATGAGCAAGTCCTCGTTTCACTTGTTGAAACTCGAGGATACATAAGAACGATGCTATAAGCTTTTTGCAGATAGCTCATCTGCGCACCAGAAGAGCAATCTAAACCACTAATCACGTGCACGAGAACAACTGCGAATTATAGAAAAACAAAAACTTTATGAAGCAACATTAACACGCTACAAAGGCTCTTATTGAACGGTCACTCAGGAATAAACCTATGGTTAACGATTCGCGATATTAAGTATAATGAACAATTGAACGAACGACCTTTTGTAAATACGTACGATTACATTTAGTGATATAAGTATATATATATATATATATATATATATATATATATATATATACATGAAAAAAAATACGTGGCGTATAAAAAATAACTATATATATTATACATAGTGAGTGCACGATCGAAAAGTGCAAATGAATGCGGTACGAGTGAACCGAGAAGAACAATTATTATATAGATAGAAATAAAGAGATGATGATGAGTGTTATACGTGCGAAAGAGAATATTATATGCATCTTATTGGCGAGAGACATTTCATCATATGCATGACCAATCGTATTTATATACATAAAATGCATATAAAAAAAAATGATAATATATAGAAAGGCAGAATATAAAGAGAATAGTCGCAAGAACGAAAAACAACGAGTTACGAATGTCTGCAGTGTGTGTGTGTGTGTGTGTGTGTGTGTGTAAAGTGGATTTTATTCGATCGACTAACGACATTTTTTCGACATTATATAAATATCACACGCATTTTTGTGATAGAGAAGAAGACGACGCGTGTATACATTATATATTGTGTACACACATTTCGATGGCGTATAGGCGTGGAATTTTAACGACAGGATATATTACAATATAGAGGGGTATGTGTATATTAATGCTGAGAGATCGAGAGAATGCGATAATATATGAGATTTCCTTATTAAACTTCGGTTTATGTTTCACACGATATCGAGCCATGTATATCATCACGATTGTGCACGTGTGTCTTTTTTGCCCGATTTCTATATACATGTTTTCAACATCCATAGACGTTGTTTTTAAATTCTCGAAGAATTGTAGCGATTATATACATGCGTATACATATATATGAGAAAAGGATGATGACAAAAAAAAAGGTAACGATGATAATGCTGATGACGATGTCCATACTACCTATACGTTTCTCTCACTTATGTGTGCGCGACTGCCCTTGTGCGATCGAATGTCTCGCCATAGGACGAAATAGAAACCTGACAAATATAAATAGAAACAATTGAAATGGATGTTTTATTTAATTTCTATCCGACTCGCTCCCTTATCCTAAGTTAATCATCGTTGATATATGAATTGTATTATTCATTTGAAATTGCATCGTTATTTTAAAACATAATATTTCAAATCTACAACAGATAATTTTCGTCAGTTAATTTTTATAAACTTTTGTGTAAGTTGCGTTTTTCTTTTTATCCATTATAATGGTTATCCAACAATAAAAAAAGAATATTCACTGCTCTATTTAAAGTGTATCATGGGTATTGATTTGAACGTCCACTTCGTTTGTATCAGTTCCAAGAGTATAGCGGCGGCATCTGCCGTGACATCGGGGAAGCCAGAGTATAATGTTTGCTCTGGAGTGCACCAGCGCGCGTTTACTGCCGCATCGCATATACCGACAGATCATAATTTGAAATCTCGGCCTAAGCGCGCGAGTTTCTCATGCTTTTAGCTTCTTACCGAGTGAATAATTTATCAAAGAAGCGAGATACCGCAGGTCCTTCTAAACCATCTGATAATTTGTTCGCATGCTAAAATTTGTAAGTAAATTAGATTGTCCTTTCCCATGACCGGATTTGTAATAATTTATGTTATTCCTATACAATTTGTCAGATGCAGCAATAATAACAAGTTGGACCTTTATACAATATTCTGATTTCACAAGTTTTGATCCTTACAAATTTTACAATTAAATATTTAAATGTAACATTTTTAGTTTCATATATTATCAAGAATTTGAGTCAAAAAGCATCGATTACTGCAAATAAAAACGTGTTGACCTGCAATACACGAAAAGAACATGACAATTTCATTTGAATTGCCAGTACATTTGGTACATCGATTGCATCAAGATACACCATAGCTTTTAAATTTTTCGCATGAACTCAATATGGCAAACAAACACACGCGTAAATAATAAATAATTGTAAATTTCGCTTAGTTCAGCAGTAGGTAAGCAAATATGCTTAAAAAAAGTTTAAACGAGAGAATAAATGTATTTTTACAAAATAAATTGCACCGCAAATATATATCCATTGCATTTATGTTCACATGCGTACAAACCACGCATCATGATCAACAGCATAAAAGTGCTTACTCACGTTGCAATTCGAATGCAGGTCACGAATAAAATCGGAATGCGCGCGAGCAATCAATATTTTTTACCCGTTATGTCCAATCGTGAAGATGCGTGATATTTGCGAAAGTAAATTAAAAAATATGCATTTTTATCAAACTGGCACAAAATGTAAACATAGCAACAACCTAAACCCGAAAAAATAAAAAAACGAAATCACGCATACAATACATACTCAGCAATTACGCCTTTTATCCCCAGAAATGTTTCCCAAAGCTTCTCGCGCATACAATAACTCTTCGAAGAACAAACATCCTCATATCCGGCAGAAGAGTTTAGCAGAGGCGTGCAAAAAGATCTGCTCGCTCTCGGGTACTTTTCCTCCTACGTTGTATATAGCTATACATAGGCATTATATCTATAGTATTCAACGAGTCCCATCTCCCATCTCGCGGCTTCATTGCACATGCATTACCCGCGCGCGCACAAGCAGCTCGCTTAGTAGCGTCTTATATAGCTGCTCTCACAGCGCGCCATAAGCGTTCAACAAGTGCAAATCGCGCGGGCAGCCGGATTCCTCGGCTCAACTGCAGCGGATAGACGTAGACCCTCGTGTGTGTATAGAATAATGTAATGTGTATATAGAACGCGTCGGAGACTGTACATGTGTGACGCGCACCGACTCTGCGGAAAACTCGCCTGGCAAGCATTAAGCGATTCTCGCGTATTCACACGGAAGTTCAGTGTCGCACCTCGTGTCGATATGGATGTATCTGTAATGAGGCGTGTTTTTAATTTTTTTTTTTTTGTTTCGAGGGAGAGGGATGGATAAGCGTGGAAGTGCAGGTGTCGGCATGTTCAGCAATGTTACTGCGGTAGTCGCGATTTTACATTGTCGTGCAATCGATGAATTGCATGGATGGGCATTTTTCGGTTGCTGCGGTTCATCGCAGGCAACGTGACGCGCTCGTGTATGCGCGACGGAGTCTATTAGATCCGTAAGTCGCGGCAGTCGCGGTTACATATATCTAAACGTGAATGAACTCGTGTCGCTATTTTGCGCAATCCATAACTCACGACGAAGGCCAGTTTAGATTAAACTTCCTTAAATTGAATTTCATAAAATGACGTACTATACATTTGATAATAAGTATATTCGATGAATTTCAAACGATTGGAGTTTATCCGCAGCTGTATGTGATATAAATCTGGCAGAATAATTGCATTATAAGTGGACGAGATATTTTCGCGTATTGTCTTATCCCTGCAATTGAGTATGCTTCAAAGATAGGTACTTACAAGTCAGCTCTATATCTAATGACTCATCAAGCATCATGTAATGACTATAATCTAATTACCACATGGTTTTATCTAACCGAAGCTATTGATCAACGTTCGAAAGATTATTTTATTGTGGCAAACACTGTTATAATCAACGCATTTTTTCATCCTGATATGCAACAAAAAATTAACGCTCAACCCGCATTGACGCCACGTTTCACAATGTATGTACAAAATAGCATACGTCCACTCGGTATACGAGCAGCGAATAATAAAGAAATCCCGATGAATCACGTGAACTATAATTATGCAGTTAATTGCCAGAGACAGCAATTATTAAGCTTCCGCACTATACCTCTGGGATCCCGCCCGCATATCAGGCATATTCTTCATCATATACCATATCAATAGAGCTAAACAGATCCGTTAACGCTCTTATACTCCAGATAGTCCTGATAATTAAAGTGTCGATCGCAGTTCGATGTAATCCGCCAAATCGGATAATAACGCAAAAAAGCGATTTGCATGTGGTGCAACGCTCCGACGATGGCACTATAGACGCGTTGACGCGTTGGAAAAAGACAGAGAGAGAGAGAGAGAGAGAGAGAGAGAGAGAGAGAGAGAGAGAGAGAGAGAACGAGCGAGAGGATTGCTCAGTGGCGGCTGCGGACATTTCCGTCATTATTCGATGCACTTGTGACGGCGCATCCAGGAGTGTATCGTGCCCCGTTAGTGCCCTAGACGTGTATACGTACACAGATATACACCTCCCGCTTCTGCTCGGCGACGAATTTGGGCCTTCCTCCAGCACGTGCACAAGCTGCGGCTGAACCTTTCACTTCGAAGCCCCTGCATCGGACGTACAGTACGAGCGAAGATTTATCAAAATTTGAAAGGAAAAAGGCTGCCGGTGATGAATTTTTCATTTGTAGCATTATACTATATTATCCTGGTTGCGTAGTATTGATTCGAAATTAATGTGCCGTTGTCTTGTCAATTGAATTACAAAATTTAAAGATGAAAATAAAAAGGATGTCAGTTGATCTACAAAAATTTCATAAAGTTATATGGCGAAATGTATACCTACTTTTGATTGTACTGTACACCCAACAGGTAAACTGTTCTGTTACACACTTGATCCCATTCACAAGATTTGCCTTGTCGGTCATCGCTACGGACTTGTCTTTGTAGACGTAAACCGATTTGCTTTTAATACCGTTAGAACATTATATTGAACGAGCACAGGGAATGCTATATGCTGCACAACATTTTGAAGACCTGATGATATACGAGTCGTGTGGATCAAAGCTCTGTCTAATGTTTCGGGCAACGACTTCGGGGAAATGGGAAAATTATTTTTGAAGAATATCCGATATTGATAAGAATATATAATTACCCGATCTTCGAATCGCTGCAGTGATAATGAATATTTTTAACGTTGTTTGTGTGAATAAGTATAATTATTGATGAAAACACCTTTGGTTATAACAAGCATATTTGGTAACCGCGAATTATCAGTTTGATAAAGTATCGCACGATAACGCATTTTACTTATTTACGTAGATTCACGAACTCGACTTAATTGGAAAAAAACACAATAATTAATAACCTTTCGACTAATTATACATTCTTTTTCCTACTTCGATATGCCTTTTACAGGATTTAGATTATGTTGTTCTTTTTTTCGAATTGTATTTTACGAATTCCCGAGGGCTTGTAGCGCGAAATATGGCAAATGTGTATTGATTTTTAAATTCGAATTCGAAAAGTAAAATTTTCCAATCGACCACGTGCAGGGGAAAGGGGAGGAGAAAAATCCTGGAATAGAATAGAAGCCAGAAACACGTTTGGCTAGAAGGACGAAGAAAGTATAAGAGGCGGAGGGACAGGGACAAGGAGGAATAGAGATGTGCCGCATTCTCTCGGGATAAAGAGCATTCCAGGCTCTCCCTTCGCCTCCACACTCCCGAGTTTACTGTATTTTTCCTCGGCAGCTACGGATTTTCAGTTCTTTCTCTCTATACAATCGCTCCAATTTATTAATTTTTTTTCTTTTCACTTGCGCTCTCCTTGATTTATCATTTTTTTACGCCACGTCGTTTAAATTCTGTCTAGTGTTTCTCTTCGTGGGCCCTTTAATTCCTTCTATCTTATCGTTTTTTTCCAATTTCTCGCGTTACAATTTATCCCTACACCGAGTCTCTGCCTCTTTCGCAGAAACGATCGCCACAGCAGTATCAATTTTATCATATCGGAAAGCTAAGAAATTATAACAAATGCATAAATAATATTTGGAAAATCCACGATTATATTTTCCATGAGCCTGTACCTAATATGAAACCTGCTATGTTAATATTTTTACGTAAGGACTGATACGTCAATAATGATTTATTCTTTTTCGTTCGCTATTACAGACAGCGTGTAACTAACTCGGAAAGGTATCTCGTAAAAGCCATGTGGAAGTCAGATCTCGCTTTTCATGGCATGACTGCAGACGAGCCTCCATAGCTTGTCTAAGCATTGACCTTTCGGAGACACGTGGTCGCGCCGCAGTCGAACAAAATTGCTAATTTTCTAACGTTATTTTAATGGATTTTTTAAATTATATCAACTACGAATGATTAAAAATCTTATGAAAATAATTTAGTTAAAACCCACGTGGTGCTATGAATAAAGCATTTCTGTGTAGGTTATTTTAATTTTGAAAAGAACAAATTTATGTTACAATTTGTTAGTATAGAAAGCAATAACATAACAGATTGGACAAAATTATTAAAGGACCGTAAAAAAAATTATTAATCCGTAAATAACGTGCGGCAGTTTCTCTATACATTGATTATTTGAAAATCCAACTTAGCGAACTTCTATTTTTATACGATTCTTTCGAACGTAAACATAGGAGAAAGCCGGCCAATTGAAAAAATAGCCAGAAATCATCGACAGATTTTCAATGTCAAGGCTGCTTTTAAGCATCTCGACAAGATTTTCATGTCCAAAAAAAATACTCATGCATCTTCGATGCAGCCAACCGCAGCATTAAATCAAACTACAGATCGACGTCCCTACATTGACGTCGAAAAAACGAAAGGTCGACCCGGGCCCTGGAGAAGAGCACCAGCTCGTGACGCATGCCTACACCAGGAGGCAGGATTCGGACGATCCCGAGAGACCCGAGTCACACACAGCAGCCAGCAGGCGCTCACACGGTCACACACCTACACACTCGAGCCTGGCTCTCGCAGCACGCCGGCAAACGGGCGTCCGCCACGTCCCCTGCCGGCCAGCCGCGAACCAGTCCCCGTGGCCGAAAAACTCTCCGAATTCCAAAAAACCGAATTATTTTACCGCGCGATGTCAAAAATCAAAAACTGCGAATCCCAAGTTCAATTTTCGTGCGAAAAACTTTAACAACTTAGCCGACGACGAGGCAGGAAGGCCATCGGCAAGGATCGATCATGGCGCGAGCGTCGCCGGCGGAGGCACGGCGGCCGGGCGCTCCCCCCGTGCGCATGTTCACTCCGCTCGCACGGTCTCTTTCTGTCGTAGCATCTGGAGGTGAGTGGTCGTGTCGTGCATGCGTGTGTTCTCGCTCTCTGTGCTCTTCTACACTGTGTGTGCTGATCATCCTCGGCAAGTTCGTCTCGCGCTCTCAAGTATAATCCCGTCGCCAAGGCACCGTGTTCGCGGCATCCGCGCTTCCCGTCGCCGAATTAATCGAGCAAACAGTGCCGGCTAGCCGTCTGTGAGGATATTTTTCGCGATCCCGACATTTTTCGCCGGTAATTTCGTCGAGCCGCATGGCGTCGCGCCGCGACCGCGGCGGCAGCCGCTGTTGCTTCGCCCGCCTTCGATATGGCTCTCGGAGACGGGCAGACAAAATCCGCCCTTTTTCGTTAGGTCTCGGTGCATTGTTCTGTGTGCGGGCGTCACGAGCGTCGCGAGCGTCGCGGCTTTTCCGGAGAGATAGGGAGAGAGGAAAGTGCCGTTTGCGCGTCGTCTACGGGGAGTCGGCTTCTCTGTGCGAGTGTCGCCGTCCGTCAAGATAGTCATCGCGGTGTGAATAATCCCAAGTGCTTCGGCGAAAAGCGCTGATGTAATAACGGCCCTGGGAGTCGGCTATTGAAAGGGGCAGGAATGCCGAAGGAGAGGAGAAAGAGGAGAGAGACCGGAAACGCAATAATGGCGCTCGCCGCTTGTCAAGGATCGCTTTTCGCGTGCTGCCAGTGTTGCCGGGCCTTCTTCGAATCTCGTCTCCTCGTCGGCTTATTTCGTTTCTCCGATCACCAGCTGGAAAATATCGGCCGCGTCGCTCAACCGTATGGCGAGTAGTTAACGCATTCGACTGTCTTGGAAACTCCGATCCTTGCGCAAGGAAGTCGCGCTGTCGAGGCATGCTGTCCTAGTCGGAGGCGTGAAAAGCGAGAAAAATACCGATCTAATTGTCGCCGAATTTCCGGCACACGCGGTCGTCTCTCTCGGCCCGAGTTCCAGTCGAGAGGAACGTTCCGCTTGCGCGAATTGATCGCGATTCGCGGCCATCCGGCTTCTCTTTTCTTCTCGCCGCAGATGGAAATCTCTGCGGGAAAGCCAGCTTCGCTCGGCAGATGTTTTCTCAAAGCCACGGGAGGGATGACGAGTCGTGGGAAAACGTGGCAACAGAGCGTCGGTAGCGAAAAGTCGCTGTGCGGGGAAGGTCTCTATCTCTCTCTCTCTCTCTCTCTCTCTCTCTCAGCAACGCTGCTTCCTCTCTCGCGCAACTTACAAAATGGCTGCCGCCGATGCCGTTTCGAGAACGTTCAAGGGGGCACCGCGCGGAGCCACGTGGATCTCGTGCGTCGTACTAAAGCGACTTCGGAGCCGGGGAGAGCGCTAATCTAGATCAGCCGAGCCGACAGCTTGGCGCGTTGACCAAGTGCTTTTGAATCAGCATTTCGTTGCGAAACGCGCTAAAATTTTTCAAATTTAAATATCGCCGCTTTTTGGGGTTAGATTTTTTGATATTTAAATTCCCCTACTTGCGATCTTTTTTGCTGATTCAAAAGCAGTTAGAACGAGCGTACATATGTTGATTGATGAAATACAACTTTACTAAATTTCGACTTGCTTTTCAGATTTGACCAGACCGATACAAACAGGCAATCACAATGGGTAAGGAGAAGGTTCACATCAACATCGTCGTCATCGGACACGTAGATTCCGGAAAGTCGACCACCACTGGTCACTTGATCTACAAATGCGGTGGTATCGACAAGCGTACCATCGAGAAGTTCGAGAAGGAAGCCCAGGAGGTAATTATCAGCTGCAACTTCTTATTATTCCTCAATTCTGAAGTATTAAAGCCAAAATTGGATATCGAGATGAAGTTCCATAAAAGTCTTCAATATTGGCTTTAGCAAACTCCTGCATGCACGTTCATGATGATAAACTCAAACCATCCATTCGCGGTTTCCACCGGAGGACTTCTGTCCTGTGATGGCCTGATGCGTCTGATCCCATCGCAATGACTCAAAGTTCTTCTAAATTTCAAGCAAACAAATGTACTAATGATACTTGTATCTGTCTTATAGATGGGTAAGGGTTCCTTCAAGTATGCCTGGGTCTTGGACAAACTGAAGGCCGAGCGTGAGCGTGGTATCACCATCGATATTGCTCTGTGGAAATTCGAGACTTCCAAGTACTACGTCACCATCATCGACGCTCCCGGACACAGAGATTTCATCAAGAACATGATCACTGGTACGTCGCAGGCCGATTGCGCCGTGTTGATCGTCGCTGCCGGTACTGGTGAATTCGAAGCCGGTATCTCCAAGAACGGTCAGACCCGTGAGCACGCTCTGCTTGCCTTCACTCTTGGTGTCAAGCAGTTGATCGTTGGTGTCAACAAGATGGACTCCACCGAGCCACCCTACTCGGAGGCTCGTTTCGAGGAAATCAAGAAGGAAGTATCTTCCTACATCAAGAAGATCGGTTACAACCCAGCCGCTGTTGCCTTCGTCCCCATCTCTGGATGGCACGGAGACAACATGTTGGAGCCATCCACCAAAATGCCCTGGTTCAAGGGATGGGCTGTTGAGCGCAAGGAAGGCAAGGCCGACGGCAAGTGCCTCATCGAAGCTCTTGACGCCATCCTGCCACCCAGCAGGCCCACCGACAAAGCCCTTCGTCTTCCCCTCCAGGTAATTGTCTTTGAACAAACATGCCTCATTAATTGGATTGTACCTACTAACGTTCCATTTAATTAAAACAAAAAAAAATACAAATAACTATGTGATGAGAACCCTATTACTTCATTCGCGGTTTCCACCGGAGGATGTATGTCCATTGACGGCCGAAGGCGTCTGATTCCAAATTTAATAAAAAATTAGCTTAATGATGATTTTGTCAGAAAACTAAAGTTTCGGTCTTTTACAGGACGTCTACAAGATTGGTGGTATTGGAACGGTACCCGTCGGTCGTGTCGAGACTGGTGTGCTGAAGCCCGGTATGGTCGTCACCTTCGCCCCAGCTGGACTCACCACTGAGGTTAAGTCCGTCGAAATGCACCACGAAGCTCTGACTGAGGCCGTCCCCGGAGACAACGTTGGTTTCAACGTTAAGAACGTTTCCGTCAAGGACTTGCGTCGTGGATACGTCGCTGGTGACTCCAAGAACAACCCACCCAAGGGAGCCGCTGACTTCACCGCTCAGGTGAGATATCTTGCCATGCCGGCTTCTGACTTGAAAACGATTTTTTTTTAATAGTACAATGATGAGAAATTTTGGATTTCATTCGCGGTTTCCACCGGAGGACTTTGTCCGTTGACGGCTGAAGCGTCTGAGTGCTATTAAAAAATAGTTTATTTGTTCGCTTAAAGAATCATAATGTACATCAAATATTTTATTCGAACATGCTAATAATAAACGATTGTTATTTCAGGTCATCGTCCTGAACCACCCTGGTCAGATCAGCAACGGATACACGCCCGTGCTCGATTGCCACACGGCCCACATTGCTTGCAAGTTCGCCGAAATCAAGGAGAAGTGCGACCGTCGTACCGGTAAAACCACCGAAGAGAACCCCAAGGCCATCAAGTCTGGTGATGCCGCCATCGTCAACCTTGTGCCCAGCAAGCCCATGTGCGTAGAGGCCTTCCAGGAGTTCCCACCCCTGGGACGTTTCGCTGTCCGTGACATGCGTCAAACCGTCGCTGTCGGTGTCATCAAGGCCGTCAACTTCAAGGACGTTAGCGGCAAGGTCACCAAGGCTGCCGAGAAGGCCCAGAAAAAGAAGTAGTCTTAGTTTCCGCGCATTCGATCCGCCGGACGACGCTCTGCTGTTCCGGAGTTCAATGGCGGCAGCGCCGCCAGCAGCACCATTACCACCACTACCATCATCAGCATCGACGCCGCCACCGCCGCTTAGTCCCGCCGCCGCCTCGCCATTGCGGGGCTACTGCCATAGCGAAATCTGCTGTTGCAGCAGCCTTGCCCTCGCCCTCACCGACGAGCGGCTGGTCCATCTACCAAGGCGGCTCCGACGGCACTTCTTCCATCGCAAGGAGTTCCGCAGGAAAGGAGGCTCGCCCGCCTCGCGGACGGGGACGGATGGGGGACGACGTATGTCAGACTCGGTGGAGGAGGGTATACGGTGCTGTTAACAGCGCGCCGTCAATGCTATATATAATTTGTGTACACCTGTTTCACAAAAAAGGAATGGAAGACAAGAAGACATCAACAACAAAACAACATCATAATTTAGCTCAGCTTAATTATATTTTCTAATTATTATACGGAAATAATAAATCCTATATCTGCGATACTCGAGAAACATCTCATTTTTTTAATTACCGTTCGTTATTTTTTTACTCTACACCGTTGTTCACAAACACAAAACGTATATTAATGCATATATATATATACACAAGTAATAATGTCAATTGGCGCCTGGCGCTTCAACTTTCTTTTTCTGATCTTCCATTTTTTTAAATTTTCCAACTTGTTCTCTAGCTTATTGTATACTGGAGGAGTAATTTTTTATAAATGTTAATTTTTAATGAAGACTAATCCTTGAATAATAAAATAAAAAAAATCTTAAAAACAAAAAAAAACATTGAACCAAATCTGCGCCTGTAGATCGAAAGATTAACTCGCCGGCTACTTTTTTTAATTGTTTACTTTCTTCGATCATTCTGACCGCGGAGAGAGTATGACTGCTGAACAAAAAAAAAATTAAAACAATTTCTACGAAATATGCTTCAACGGCCATCCTTTTGTTTCTTTTTTACTTTCAAAATTTCGCAAGTCTGATAATCAAGGAATCAAATTTACTGATGTTTCTTAATCGCATGCATGCACTTTTAAACGAATCGGTCTACGATTTGTGTACTGTATACCTATTTTTTTGTGACAGTTCTCTGTACATACATATAATTAATGGTAATAACGATTGAGCGCGAAATAAAAAAGCTGTGGAAACAATATTTTTGTCTATATTTCACAATTTTATCCCAATTTTTCAATCCTTTATTATTTGGACATTTTAAATTGCTTACCGTTTACAACTGCGAATTGATTACAATGTGTAAGTTTAGATACGTACCTACTTGGTATGGGCCATTATGGCATTTAAAAATGACCGATTGCAGCGCCATAATAGCATGTCTTATTCGTAAACATGGCGTTGTTTAATTCTGCTAAGTCGGTTTTATCAAAATTACTTTGCACAGGCCCTACAATAACACAATACGGAGTGAGTATAAAATTAATATAATCTTGATAAGTTGCATAAATATTTAGAATTTTACTGCAAATCTATTGCTCAATTTCCACAGTAGAATCTTGAATTCTGCTTTTGTAGGTTAGGTTTTTGATAAAAGTAATCAATACTTAGAAACAATTTTATTATTTTTCGTACTTATATATGCATGCATTAGAAAATTATCTTAACAAGAAACAAGATTTTCCTATTTCTTAATTACATCAATAAGCCAGAACGACATATTTTAAGGTTATATAATTTGAACCATAACTACATTTTGTGTATTTCTTTAAACCATCAGTTGCAGCAAGTACGTACAAAGTGGACAAAAAAGATGACAAAACGAGATATGGGTAGAAGAGCGCAGGTAAAGCAATATGCAAAAGATAGATTACATTATGTTGCCATGAAACGGAACAACATTCTGCCAACAGAAATTCAAGTATGATACTAATTTACCTTACTATATACATTTATTTATAATGATTATAATGATCGATTGTGATCTAATTCAAGTATTTATTTTGAATCAGGAATTAGCCAGTGAAGCTTTCGACTTTAAAAACATCCCTAGAACAAGCTCTTTAAGAGCATTAACACCTCGCTGTGTCGTTACTTCAAGAGGCTATGGTACTGTCATCAGGTGGAGATTGTCCAGGTTTATTTTCCGTCATTTAGTTGACTACAACAAAATGGCTGGTGTTCAAAGGGCGATATGGTAGTTAAATTTATTTATAATATTAATGTTAATTTTAAAGCTGTATCCGAGTTGTTTGGATAATAAATTGTTTGTATTATAACAAAAAATCAAACTATTTGTCTACATCTGAATTCTAAATAGTTTTAAAAAATAGTTATTTCTACGATATTTATCATCTCTATAGCACATAGTTGTTAACAAATAATAGTAATTCTAATTTTATTTGTTTATATTTAATTTTAAATATTGTTAAAATTCTTTCATTGGTTATATTTTAGATGTTATAATAATAATAATAATAGAAAGATAAAAATTCAGTTTATAAGTATAACAATTGAAAAATAATTAAAATATCCATATACTCTTTAATTATTACTTGATGACATCTATGCAAATCTGATATTTTTTTAATTGAAATTTTTCGTCCTAAAATTTATTTGTTTTACATCGCATAATTCCTAATACATTTCTAACACCAAGATTCATAAGAAACATGATATCTTTTACTTTTTAATGCGCTACCATATAAAATGTTAATTTCGATTTGACTGCTATAATGCAATAACTGAAAAATATATTCACTCACTCACGTGTGTGAAAGCAAAAATTTAATGACGATAAAGCGACACAAAAGTGCACGTCAGACCGCAGATGTGATCCAGCCTACGATCACGCGATTTGCTTTACATATTTTATGAATCCAAACGGTGAGTTTTCCCGCTTTTTATCTAGGAGGGCTATGTAATCTTAGCAGTAACTTAGAAATTTTTTTTATTTTTTGCAATATCCAAAAAAAGAAAATTCATGCTAAGCATTATTTTAATAATATGTTTAATGCTAGTTGAAATATATGATGAATTTTTGTAAAGTCATGTTTTACATAAATCACTGAACTCCGCCTAAAAAGGCGAACACATCCTAATTTTTCAAAAAGATGAGCAGAAAAATATTATCTACTTTAATTTTGTTTTTATTCCTGTCGATTTTAGTGAGTAAAAATATGTGTTCCTATATCGACTGTTTTATATAACTAAAAGTTCACTGAAATGAAAGATGATTTCGCAATAATATCCTGCGTATACTTGTAAGTGCGTTCACACTATTCATCGCACACAATATATAATAGTTCCAAATATCAGAATCAAAAAAAAAAAATTGATCTTCTCGTTCAATCATCTATTACAGAAAAAAGTGCGTAGATGAAACGTATGTAAAAATAACATGAAGAGAGCCTAGGGAGCCAAAAAAGCCATGAATATCCAGGGGGTTCTGTTGCCTTGCATAAATATGCTTCGTAATATAAGTAGCATGAGCGATGTACGTAAACGATTGTACGCGGCGCATGAGTCGAGAGAACTTGGGCGGCTGATACACGCGAACTCAGTATCCGCTTTTACGGGCTGGCGACCGGTCGGATGCGTCCAGTATCGCTGAAAGTTTGAAAATTATAAATGCGTTAATCGCTATGGATTGCGATCGGATTTCGATTTTGGATAGGATTATATCGTTTTACTCGCTGTAGATTAAAATGGTTGATTCGAAACTGCACCTCAGCTGGACATAGTTAATCTTTCATGTACGAATTCGCGGAACCTTATAGCGATGCTTACAAGTTGAAAAATATAATTGTTTGTAATGAGGTAAGAAGTTTTCATATTAAGCTGATACTTCCTTTTTTAACGTTTAATTTTAATTTAATTATGAGAAACTTGTTGTTTTGTTGTATTTACTTTTACTTTATCGTACGATTCTAATGCAATAAATTAATCTACTGTGCATCATTTGCTAAAAATACATCTCTAAATTTGTCAGTACATAATAATATTCAATTCCGTCGCAAACACATAATTTGCATGTATATCACCTCACCGATTTACCCATTCAAATCATACGAATCTGGAAACTTTCAGTTGATAGAAAAAACAATACATTGCTCGGCAAGTAACTTGTATTCTTAACTTACTATATTCTTTGTAAAAAGAGCTTACGTATGGGATCGCTTCCCGGTATCATGTGAAAAAGTACTTCAGACGTTATTATAGGATTTAAGAAGATTACGTACTTCATTACCATCAAGAAGTGAATTTACTCTTCAACGCATTTGCTCGTAGATGCATGGTCAGTAAATCAATACATTGACCGATAAGAAATTGGCACCCTGGGGACAGCTCCGTCCTCACTCTATTGATATCGATGACTTCAGAAAGATACACACCCTTTTCTAAATTAAATTCGAGCTTTGGTGAATTACGTCGCGCGACTGCGTCGATAAAACAAACGCGTTTTCTAATTGGAATTTCCTGGAAAAATTCGCTGATATCTGCCGAAAACTTCATTTCAACGTAACTTTTCTACCAAGGCTACGACAATTTGTCCTTTCAAAATGCATGCGTGCGAGAGGGTGCAAAATGCGGCACATAATAAGTACGTAACTGTAACGCTTATTAACATCCACGAGGGCTCCCGGTGTTTTACGCTCGTGCATTATTTCCAACATCAAGTAGCGTGACACGCGAGTTAAAACAGAAGATAATTAATTAAGTCGAACTGTCGACACCCTTGGTCTCTGTATGCTTTTTCTTTGTTCATGGCTGCAACTAGGGCTAAATCATTTTTCACTCTTATAAACACCAAGATCGTCCGACAGGGATTAGTCGTTGTCGGACAGCATTTTTAATAAAATATACGTGCGTTACGCCAAGGTGATGACTGCCGAGGCGAAGCCAAAAGGGCATCGAAATGCTTCACCCAGAAGGATTCACTTCGGCATCGGTCGCAAGATGATGTCGTTTTTTCGGAGTTCGAAGTCTGGCAGAGGCAAGCCCAGATCACAGCACACTCCGATTTTCTCCAAGATTCATCCTGCCAAACGGCCCGCTTTGCATAGCCGCAGACAATCGAGTAACGAAGATGTAAGTGGTTTATTTACATGCGCAATCAATTGGCGTTACTTGAACATATATTGGTCGAGGGTGGGGAGAAATTAATTTATTTATTTTTAAAGTAATTGGTACTTTTGTAAAAGAAAAAAAGGTAAATTTGATAGATTTTTTTACGTTGGGAATATGATTGCCTAATTTTCGATAAATAACATAGAATTTATTAATTATCTAGCTATATGTGATACTCTGATGCGAAATTCGAATTATTTCAATTTACTTTTCGGACCCTCTGATTGATTCAGACTCTTTCATTAGTATATTAAATCTACTAATTAGTTAACCTACATTTATTTATACTTAGTAATAACATTTCAGGAACCAGAATGCTTTCACCGAGCAATCGGCAACATACTGTTAATGTCGCAATTTTTTGGTATCCTGCCTATCAGGTACATTCGATCATCGTCCGTGAGAAACTTTTCTTTTTACAAATTCGCGCCCCGCGTTATCTACTCATATTTCGTACTTCTGGCAATAAGCGTCATGACATCGATATCCTTCTTGCATCTCTTCAGGACACTCAACGCCAATAGTTTTCAGACAAAGGGTGAGTGTATAATATGTCTTCTTTTCTCGTAAGAAACCTAGAATTACTTTCAAATTAAAAGTTAAATATAAATATAAGCATAAATATTTTCTCCACGTCTAACCTTCGCACGTGTCGCCGCAAATTCGCTTTTCACCCAATGGATCATTGTAGTCCGTAGATTACAGTAGGGCCTGCAAGTTTAGCTTACGTAAAAGCAAGTAAATGAGGAAAACCTTTACGTAAAGATGTTTATCTTCGTTCATTTTGACTAGACAAATGGTTAGCCCGTGCACCACACGTGTAAGAGTATAAGTAGACATTTTCCTAGCTTTCCGACTCTCCGTTCTAAGTTCAACAAACAAAATGCAGCTGCATATCCCTATAAATAACGCTTCGCTTACCTATATAGAGCTGCAACAATAGTTAGACTGTAAACTGTTCTTGGAATAGACTCGCTTCGCTGCTCCATGTCAAATTTGATTGTTGCGATATCTCCCTACTAATGTAAAATCCAAAGATAGAGTTTTCAAGTGCATGATCGTTATGTGGTTCACTTATCCAATCATACTGCACCTACTAAAAGTAACAAATTTAACTTTGAAAACTGTGTAAACGCTTATGATGACTGATTTAAATTCTGATGATATTCGGCGGAAATTTATAGAAAACACATTTTTTTAAACAAAAATGACAATATAGTAAATGTTACTCTATGACGATTTGATTTTCTATTTCACCGATATGTTTCCGTTTGCCAATTAGGAGGAATAGCGGATGCTACGGTGGGAGCAATGTTTTACGGAAACAGTTTATTAGGTAACTTGATGTTTCTGCGACTCTGTCCCAAATGGATTTCCATTCAGCACGATTGGAGAGCTATGGAACGACTTATTGATAAGTAAGCTATGGAATATCCTTTTTCACAACAAGATATACAAGTTTCAATCTATTCAAGTTTTTAAGAAAAAATTTTTATTAATTTCCAAACTTATATCTGTACACGATTGAAACAAATAATTCGATGTATGATACGAAATTGATCAATTGGCACATATCGTTATGATCGGGTTCGGGTAAATGCATAAATAAAGAAAAGGTACACGAACTCTTTATTCAAAACGTAAGCACGCCCATAAGCTCATCAGCTGTCACGATCAGACTGAACATAAACAATAACATTCGCGATGTCGTTGATCCCGTTGCTAGGGATTGCTATGCGCCATTCTTATGGCGTTCGAATCGCGTAACGTTCGGGCTCGGTCGCAACAATGTTCACACGGTGTATTTTGTCTCGATTATAGATTTGTAGTTGCTTCGTGCACTTAACAATCGATATCGAAATCAAATTCTCCACGCGTCGAGTCGTTGGAAAAAATAATACCATCGTAATGTCGTTGTTATATGAACTTCTAGCCGATAGCGTATCTCTTTGAATGAAACTCATATGTATAACCTGCGATATTGGATAAGAAAGGGATTAACTGCAGATATGGTTTTTTAGGTTTTTGCTCTTGATTGCAAGATAAGTATAGACTACGTAGTGCGCATTTTTTATTTGGATTGTTTAATTTTTGAAAATTCCGAAAAATTTCATACGAAAAATCAAAGTGGCATGAATTTCCATCGCGACATAATTCAAAAACAAAGTCGGCAAAAACGTAACGCTTTACATCTCAAAAACCTATACCAACCTGTACCGTCTGTTTACAAGCGCTCAACGTAGAGCTGTTAATCGTAAATAAATCTGTTCGTCATGACTCATGAAAAAGAATCGTGCAACAGTAGTCGGAATCCGCTAAATAACAATTAACAAAGATCCCTCATCGGGTCGCTTTAATCCCTCGCGATCGCCCGGCTTATCGTCCTGCGCGCATAATACACTGCGCGCTCGGCACGACACACAACGAGCTTACAGCGGCCAATAGAAGCACGTTCATCGCTCCGCAATCTTTTTTCTTCCCTTCGCGTCTATTATTATCATAGTTCTAGTGTTATCGTCGTTGTATTTTTTTCTGTTTTCATCGCCAGCAACGGGAAATGGAAGGGGCCGGTATTGCGCTGGAGGTTCACGCTTATCAGCTCGACGATCCTGAGCCTCGCGTTACTGGAACATATCCTCAGTATGGTCAATAATACGCCTTCTGATGTCTGGTTTGGTAAAAAGAATCTGGAGGACTTTCTCATTATCTACACCAACAAGTCTCATCGCTTCATTGTAAGAAACGGTGAGCGAGACTGTGGATAATCTGAGTCTGAGCTTTCTTTCGGTTAGATATCATGTTTATTGATTTTTTTTTTAAATCGAGAATCGTTTTGTTTACGTCGCTCTTTTTATCTATTTGCTGTTAGATCTTCTGAGTTCCCCGAGGATTATTTATATAACCTCGAATGGCTTGCTTGCCGTCCCTCTGTTTACTTTTGATGTCGCGATTGTAGAAATATGTACTCATAAATAGCTGCATGCTTATATATACGCTTTACGTTGAGTTTTAAAAATTTGTCTCGGTATTATATATATTTTTTTTTATTTTTGCCAGCAGGTGGTATATTTCGCCATTTTTCACGCCTGTCACGCCATTGTACACGGGATACTGACTTCTACTAAATTAATTCTACTCAATTTTCCAGTCGACTACAATTTCACACTGGGCTTGTTCATCTTTTTCATCAGCAAGGTATCGACGTTCACATGGAACTTCACGGATCTGTTCATCATGCTAGTGAGAGAAAAATTGCTACCTACCGGGTATCAACACGTCCGTCATGCGATATTCCTTGACTTTTATCTTTCATGCGTCTTCTCATAGGTTTCGACGGGTTTGGCCGAGAGGTACAAGCGATTAAACGCGCGTATCCTCGAAGCCACGCCAGCGCAATTATCTGTAACGGACTGGCACGAGCTGCGCGAATGTTACGCTGTTTTAAGCGCTCTGGTGAAGAAAGTCGACAATGAGATTTCCGGAATCATACTTTTATCCTTTACCAACAACATTTACTTCATTTGTCTGCAGCTTTTGAACGGACTCTCGTAAGTTGATTGCGGCGTTTTATTTTTGCTAAACTTGACCTTTGCATGTATAATTTATCAACATTTATCGCAAGAAACTATATGTCAAACCAAGCATGCTACGGAAAAAAGCCTCATTAGTTCCATCTTCTTTAGGACAAGATCAATATGAGGGTGTTATGTACAACTATATATGCGACATTATTTCAGACCAAGCACGGCGGAACACCCTATCATCAACTCCATTTACTTTTTTGGATCGTTCATCTTCCTGATCGGACGGACTACCGCCGTGACATTATTGACTGCTCGTATCAACGATCAGTGTAAACTTATACTACCCATCCTTTATAATTGTCCATCGGTCAACTACTGCCGTGAGGTAAACTCGTGTTCGTAACTTTTTTGCGTGTGTATATTTATGAACTTGCGTGTTCAATTTTCAAAACAGAGACGCTTGATCGTTGCAAAACAAATTGAATCTCTATAGATTAGGATGTGATTTTTGATCGTTTAATATAGCTGGCATTCAATGTACAGTCGCATATATTGTCTAATTATACACCTGAAGCATTTTTCCGAGGAAAAAACAAGCTGTAACTAGATGTATACACGCAAATCAGATTACAAAATCTAAACTGCGCACCCCCTAATCGGGATAGTTGGCAACTTTGATACACGGCCCACACTTATAATAAGAAATAATGACAAAGTTCGTTAAAATTTCAAGGCCCAACGATTGCAGCAGCAAATAGCGACCGACGACGTAGCACTGACTGGCCATCGATTTTTCTCCATAACTCGCAATTTTATGCTGGCGGTAAGTGTGCTCGTAAAAATAGCGCGAAGACAGTCCTGTTATATAGATCAACCCTTATTGAGTTTGCTCGTTTGTCGACAGGTTGCCGGGGCTATCGTGACCTACGAGGTCGTCCTGTTGCAGTTCAACATTGCACTGCAACGAGATGAAGAACTTAATAATATGGCAGCAGGCTCCAACGGATAGTAAGAAAAGAGAAAGGAAGGATAGCTGTATAACAAGACTCGAAGAGCGTTTATTACTTCTGTAAATTTTATATAACAATGCCATTTACTTTCATATACAGATCGCGTAGAAGTTTTGGATTTGTTAGGGCATTGAAATTAACAAAAAGACTCCATAGTTTATTTACACATGAACTCATCGTTTTTTACATGGTTAATCTAAGATACTTTGTATTATAACACACAGCTGTATAATATATATTTGCTTTATATTTATATATGTGAATATGTAAAAACATAAAATAATTATTGAAATATCGTTATGGTTTTACACAGTTAAGATTGTAATTTTGTATAAAAAAAGGTACTCTGTATACTTAATCCAATCGATAAACAATATTTTTGAAGTCTACTTCGAATTCTAAAGAGATTTCACGCGAAAGTGATCAGATATGTTCTTTTCTATAATAATAAATTACAAATCTATTCTACAATTAATTCCCATCGGATCGCACGCGATGCAACGACATTGTCCGATGATTCTCCCTCAAAAATCCTCGATTTTGACGTCTGTTATCTCGAGAGTCTGAAACAAGAATGTATTTTTCGCTGCCGATGCAGTAGGCTACTCTCATATATCTGAAACCTCGTCATCCATCAGTGCTTTTGTCATATCAAATTCTTGTAGTATGAGATTATGGGTGCCAGCTTGCACTACTATTACACTATTGTATAACTAATATAGTTTCTTTACGCTACTGGAAATGTCAAAGCGATGCGATACTCGTGTGCGAGTCATTCTCTCATTTGAAAAGGACTAGAATGTTACTCATGTGAATTATGATGTACTATACGATACCGAGAGGAATTCTCGAATAAATGCATTTTCCACAAATGTAATCGATTTTTTTCTTTAATCTTTTCGATTTTATTGACCATGATTTCATGTAGCAAAACTCAAAGAAACAAGATCCGGGTGAATGACGGCGATAAATCCTAAGCATCATGTCACTATCACATGCTGCGTGGCGCCAACGAAAATATATAAAATAAACAGCTCAAAATTAATTTACAACCTTTGTACATGACAGGCTATGATGTGTATGATATAAACGCCTCCTCTCTCATCGTGTTTAATAAATTATCACTTCACCTCGCAAACCTTCGTGATGTTCGACTCGCTCTGTTGATGCTCAGCTTGGACGGCGTTGAACTGCACGAGGACCAGCTCGTAGGTGACGATCGTTCCAGCGACCTATATTTTATGCGTACGCAGGCATGAGAATCCATTGATTTCTCGGGGGAAATTTATTTTCGCATGCATATAAGAGTATAGTCGAGAGAAGCGGCCGTACTTACAAACGTACTTACGGTCAGTATGAGGCTGCGCGTTATGCTGAAGAACTTCATCCCGGTGAGACTGATGTTGTCTGTCGTCACTTGGGTGAGAAAT
Organism: Nasonia vitripennis; assembly: GCF_009193385.2. Taxonomy (NCBI): domain Eukaryota; kingdom Metazoa; phylum Arthropoda; class Insecta; order Hymenoptera; family Pteromalidae; genus Nasonia; species Nasonia vitripennis. Next base: position 22,888,275 of record NC_045758.1, read on the forward strand.
CTTCGAACCTATTGATTAGTAAGTTATCTTCTGAGCGATAATCGCATTTTGCGATGTCGATATTATGATGAGGAAATATTGAAGGGGAATAAGGCGTGGGGTATTAAAGGATAAGTATAGCAAGGAGAAATAAAGAGGCATATTTACTTCTGTCGAGTAACTTGCACTGCAAACACTGTACAATATCGGAGCAGGCAAAAGTGATTCGTCATGGACCGTAGCTGCGTAGAGCGAAACCGCCGATGTCCGCGACAGTAAGAAGCCGAAAGAAAAACAGAAGTAAACCGTCTGGATTGCGTTTGGCATTGGCCTGAGAAAAGCAAAATCTTTATTTCAGTTCGTTGAATATGGTTACATTGATAGAAAGTACAATATATAGCGTTGATGAAGACACCAAAATGAAAATGAATAACGATCAATTTCGCTGAAAATATTGTAACGATACTACGATAGAGATGTTGTAAGACAATTACTTGAATACTTATCTGCATTTTAATTTTGATTGATGAGATATTCACGTATGTTTGCGACACATAATAAACATTGAATACAACATACAAGTAGTGTTATAATCAAATCCTTGAATAACTCAATAATTCAAAAAATAAAATTAATTAAGCGAAACATTCAAGAACTCGATATCGTAGACATACAGCGAAATCGCATCATTGGTTTCAGTATGCGTTACTTGAATGAGTTGAGCAGTTGAATGCAGATAAAGTAGAGATTCGTCGAGAAGGAGAGAAGTACGATGTCGGAGATCTGGGAGTCGACGCGGCGAGTCATCGTAGCCAGTCGATTAAAATCGATCCGAGCCTCGGCCCACCACCATTCCGGCATTGCCTTTACATTGAAACAGTGCTGTTTTTGCAGTTAGTTAAAACATTTAGTAGTTGACGAGGTGCAGTAAATTAATAAATTGAAAAGCTGTTACATAAGAATATGTTGTAAAAGTTTATTTAAATGAAACATGTATTATATTATGAAATCTCGCGACGGATCCAACTTTGATTGATGAGCTCATAATGACGCACATCATTATACCGAGGCGCGTAATAGAAAGAATTCCAAAATACTTTCCTAATATAAAGTCCGCGCGAATCAATCAATGCTCGAGCGTAAATATACCGAATATCATTAAAATGCAATCACACGTGACGAGTTTGAAAGCGTTGTTATCTTCTCGCGAAGCTTTTATATCGTCCTTGAGAAATAGCATGCTTAATTTTACACCTATAGAATAAATTAAAACTAAAAAAACAATACTACCTTTCCCCTGATCGAGTAAAGTCTCTGATTCAGCTGTCTAAACTGATCGGTGAGGGCGACGCTGACGAGAATGAGAAAGAGGTCCATGAAATTCCAGGAGAAAGTACTGAGAAAATTGACGAATTGCACGATGAGTCCTTTCCACAGCGTGTAATTGGAATCGGTGAACATCTAGAACAAGCGAGACGCATCGATCGATGTTATCGGCTTATAAGAATAGCGCTATAGTTAGTCACTGGATTATACTGTGTGTGCGTATATATATACGAACTTGTGGAAATTGCAGAGCGAAATACGTGGCCATGATGTCCTTATCGCCGCGGAGACTGGCACACTCGACTGCGCTAACGTATCCGGACAAAATCGACAGGGTGTGCTCCACTTTGCCGTGAAATAGTCAGAGTCACTCGTTACTTTATTTATACTATACATACGATTTATATAGATAAATAAATAAACATCGCAATCTCGCCCACTTACCAAGCGCGAAGACCATAACGACGACGCTGAGGATCTTGAATTTGGTGGCGAGGTTGATTCCGGACGAGCGTCGCGGGTTGTGCCTCGTGGCCAGTTCTCGCTCCATGTTTTCCCAGGAGACGGCGAAGCTGGGCCATTGACGCGCCAGCTTCAGGAACAGCAGCGTCGTTATCCCCGCCGTGAGGGAGAACACGAGATTGCCTGCGAGTTTCCCGACTTGATTTATAGCATTTTATTTACAATTGTCGATACAGGTCAAACTCAGGTGGTGATACGCATGACGAATATGGACACGCGCCTGTGTAAATATTTATAGAGAGGCGTGAAATATCAGTCGCGATGCTTCATTGATGGATGGAACAAAAAAGTATTGTTGGCTTCTTTTCGGTATTGACGTATCTCAGAATCAATGTCACACGAAAGACAAATAAAGACTCGCCGTGATAGTAAAGAAAAGCACGAGTTACTCTGATTATATCGCGTGCATAATAATAAACGCTTCGTTTTGTATGCGATTCCGAAGAGGATTAAGTCGAGACCTATGCTTACTTGTTTTGTTGGAACTGATGGTGGTAGTGGCCAAACGGTATACACTAAAAAACATGAGGACGATCGATCCTAACGTCGACAGGCAGCAGTAGAGGATCTTGAAGCTTCGCCACGTGAATCTTGAAGCACCACATATTAACAATTAACGAAATACACCGTGCAGTATGTTTCTTCTTCAAACTTACTTGAGATGCGTCGCGTCGGGCGACCTGACTCCGCTGACCGGAAAAACAGCGAAGCACTGGGCCAAAATGATGATCGGCCGAAGCGCGCAATGGAAGCTCCTCGTGCTCTCGACGAGATTGGCGCCGGAATTCGAGGCGCTTGGTCTCGACACTTCAAAGAGATGCTTCTGTTATATTGCTTTCAGCCAACCCTCGACTTTCCATCGCTCGAAAGAAAGACTAGTTGTCATCAGTAATTTATTAAAAAAAAAAAAAAAAGAACTCACCGTCAGCCGGCAGCGAGTCCATCTTGAGCGATTCGTACCTTCCGCGCTTCGGCGACGAGTCGATCTTTGACGACCTGAAATGCAATTGCGACATCCACCTCTGTACGTACACTTACACACTTCAGTTCATCTCTCGAAGCGACCGCCCTATATTTCCCTAGGCTCGATATGTCTCGCTGAAAAATCCCGTACACCGCTAGTGGTGTATAAAGACCCGTCGATTTCTCGCGAGCGAGTGTGGAATTTTTGCAGCACCGCCTGCATCAGCCCAAGATAAACTCGTTACGCGCGAATCTAAGGTTTGATCGCTGTGGAGAGAGTCTCGGTAAACACGCGCGGGAAATTCAATAAGTTCGCTGCCACTGCACACATTCTCGGGTATAATAATCCTTGAGCGTGTGAAGCTTTACTCGGCGCTGCTATTTTTCTTAGCTTTGGGGCGAGATCGGCTCGTGTTTTTCATGCGGTAATATTAGAGGGGACGGTCGAATCGATGACGTTATGTTCTGTTTATTTTGCAATTACGCGACTATACGACAAAAATACTAATAATAAGGTAAAAATAAAAAAGGCTCACCTCAATTCCGAGGTGTTGGCGAGTGACCTCTTGGTGATCGTCCATACCGGTAACTGAACGGCCTGATCCGTCGTCTTCGCAGGCTCGATGTGGTACGACCTCATTATGCTATGGTTTGCATGTATCTCTCGTCCTCGGCATTATCATGTTATTTACTTAATTCCGTCGAGCGATGCTCGGGCACGTCCTTGTCAATTTCACATCGACTCATTAAATTCGTGTCCTGTTATACCGATAGCCGAGTGTCTTCGCGCGTAATACACCGGAAGAAGAAACAAGAAGAAGAAAAATGTATAATCTGTATCAGTAGCGGGAAAAAGTCAACGCCTACGCGGGAGATGAAACCCGGGGGAAAAAACAAACCGCTCGCCGATCGGTCAAAGTCAGCGCGGCAAAGTGTAAGCGCAAATAAAAAATGATCTATCGTGAAGCATCGGCGGTTCCTCTGTCTATACACGCGTATACAGCTACAACCGGAACAAATGTCCAGCAGGAGTATAGCCTGTAATCTGTCGTCGGTCCACTTGATCTCCTTCCCTCTGGCGAATGCGGACTAACGCCAGCGATGAGAGACAGTCGCAGGGCTATAGGCGACGGTGTGTCCCGTTGGCTGCCTACAGACACACACACACACACGTGAGCGATTAATCTTCAGCAGCGCGCGCACCTCGTGCGCATGACGTGTGTCTGTGTGTTTGCTGCGGACACTACTGGACGTTTGTTTATGCCGATGCCTACTCGCGCGAGGGGGTGTTATACATACACTTCCTGATGAGCCTTTATTGCGACCTTAGCGATCCCGCTTTGACTTTCGGCGACGTATCAAGCCGCAATTATTATCTCATTGGCTCTGCGCAGAGGATGATCCCACTCGCGAGCCGCTCATCGATCGCTGGATTAAACTCGTTTGTATCTCCGAAAAGGATCTTATCATCGAGATTTCCGCGGAAGAATGACAGCCCTTATAAACTCATCATTTACCTATACATAGACGACAAGGCGCAGTTCGGCTGAGTCAGAGTGAACACATACGAACGCAACCGCGCGACGCAGTACAATTATCGATGTAAAATCGCGAAAACACACACGCGACAGCTCGCGACATCGCGCGGAGCTTGAAGAGCTGCACACGTGCACAAGCTGTTTTTTCAAACAGCCCGCAATTTAGTCGAAGCGTTATTCGTGTTTGCCATCTAAATTGCCATTCACCCTCGCTTATATCCTCTCGCGCGCACTCGTTTGACGTGTTCGCGGAATTTTTTCCACTCTGTCGCGCAGTTTTGCAGAGTAGGCTAATGTTGCGTTGTAGACACTGTGGATAAGTATATATAATTATGTTTCTTGATTAACTCGTCTGGCGTTTGAACAGACGGACGCGTTTGAATGGGACACACACGCGACGCGCGCAAACTGCAAGAGCCACTCCGGAAGGTAGCGGGTTAATTGAAAACTTTATAACGTACGTGCATCAAGGCTAACTTGATAGTGCTTCGTTTAAACTTGGTGGGGCACTTAATGAGAATATACAGCGAATATATGCTCGTGTCACAAGAAGCTTACCATCGGTTTATCGGTATGTCCTATTTGGCTTTATTCGCAATAAAGGATTAAGCAAAATATTAGTATCGGCTAAAATGTGCAGTGGCTGAAGTACCTATTCGAAAAATAGCTATTTTAAACGTAAATATCTATATTGACTGCTGTATAAATTGACATAAGTTGTTATAACGAGGATTTCGACTATGCTCTGTGAAACAAGTTAATGAAAATATTTTGGCTTGCATTCCGTACGTAATAATAGTAATAGCTTCTTTTTTACGTTCAAAACGATGTATCGATAGAAAAAAGATCGACATAAATTATACTCATTTCTTTTACATAACTTTTCCTATGTAGGTGTAAACTAATGGATTCGCATTTTTGTCTTAAAACGATCATACTGAGAAAATAACAATATTCTACATTCTCGCGGCTATTATATTATACTCTATATAGAAACTATGTCTGCCGCATTCAAAGTCAAAAACACGCGCACAAATCCATTTTTCTCTAACGACGATTCGGCCGCCTCCTAATCTGCATATCAAAGAAAGACGCTTTCCCTTTGCTCGTCGAGCTGGACACACGACAATTTATCGAAAACCGATATGCCCAGGACAAACAATGCGCGCGACGCATAAGCTCCAACTCCGAGAACACGCGTGAAACTCGCGAACAAGGAATTGAATCGCTCCGCGAATAAATAGTTCAGCTGCGGGAGGGATTATCAAGCGCGAGAGCGAGATGATTGCATTCCTCGCCCGTGTTGTTTTCCTTTTTTTCTAGAGAATTCCGACGATATTTTCGATTCGGTATATACCAAAGCAAACTCGAGATATCTGATGCTTCTTATTCTCCTTCAAGTTTCACTTATAGAAACTACAGAAAAACAAAAGGGTGTTAATGACGTACAAACGATCGCAGTACGTACCGTAACGTGCGCAACTATAGTCTCCGCAAAATCGGAATTAAAAAGAAGCCATCGAAGAGCTGATCTTTGCCGGACGCCCGCTTGATGCCACAGCCGGGCTTTATCCACGGATAGCCGCACAGCTGCTGTATCGATGGCAACGCGATAGAGGCGTTTGTTTACTCCGTTGGCTCGTGTATACTTCATCGAGCGTATATAATAATGCGATAAAATTGCCCGGCTCGCGCTCGAGCGAGCTTAGCTATGCATCACACTCGAGTATGTGTGTGTGCGTGTGTGTGTGTGTACCATCAGGGCTTGTCCGGCCCCCGCACGCTATAATACTACTCTTTGCAAATCGCTTGAAAATGAAAAATCCCGCGCGAGCGCGCTGGAGAGCTATTGCTTTTTTCGATCGACGCGAGTTTTTACTCGTGTCGCCTTTGATCGACGGCTTGTCGTCGTTTCTTTTTACCTTTTCCGTCCCCTGCGACACGTCAGTAGTTGCGCAGTCGAGCGAACGGACGTCGCGCGCGCGAGTTGAGAGCAAATTGAGTTTGCTGAAACGAATACTTAATTGTTACAGTTGTACGGGGGGAAAAAATTTATTTTCTTTTCGTTCATTGGTAGAAAACTGACCCTGTTTCTGGGTATAGAATTTACTCTGAAATGAATTTCTGATACATTGTTTTAAAAGTGAATTGAATCAATCTTCTACTATGACAATTGTTAAGAGATGCAAGGGCGAACGGTTGAAGTAAACGATGTCGGTTTTAGCACCGAATAGGTATCGGTGAAACGTCGAAACTTTTGCGATAATATATATTATTGCATTATGGCTAGATTTATGAGTGCGCGTGGGTTTGTCTCTCTCATGCATTATTGAAGTCCTGCGAGTTAAATCGCGGAGAAACTGCTCCTGATACTTCAAGGTAGGCGAGGGACAATTTTCGTCGCAACCACTTTATTCCGGCATCAAACTCGAGTTGGACCAAGTTTAATCGCTCGTAACGCCCTTGTATAGCTCGATAAAGGAGATGCCATTGAGACAAAACTGCCGAAATGATATTTATACCGTTGTTCGGTCTCCTATTTTCACTGTGCAAACGTTGGTACCTTATTACCCATAGTTGATGAACATTTGAATTTATAATTTTAGTGTAATATATTTTTATAGGTTATTTTGGTACTTTGGTACTGGTCACCTACGAGGCATTATTTGCCAATATTCGTACTAATAAGACCGAGAAACAACAATACGGTTAAAATAAAAAATTAACTATTTCTGTTATATCTATATATAAAAATAAATATAACTATAGCGAGTTTTTACAAATATTTTGACGTGGATAAAAAATGCAAGAACCTGCGTTCTATTGGCTCTCTGATAAACCGTGCGCAAGCAAAAGAAAAAAAATAGAGAAATATATAGTCCGAAGATTTACGGCCAGTAGGAAACAGGAGAGAAAATGAAATGAGAAAAATACAGTTATCCAATAGTATATTGGCTTGAGTATTTATTTCGGCGCTCGTCGTTAATCATTCACAAACAATAAAACACTAGAGACTAGCGATTTCATCAAAACGTAAAAATTAAAACCAAACAGAACGGCTTATTAAATAATATCGATATACACACTGAACCAAGTTTCGATGTCATGGACGCATTTCTTTTTTCTTCATCTAATGACTGATTTATAAATGACCGTCGCTCTTCCGGCGTTAAGCGCTAAAACGACTTCTTTCATTAATTGGCACGCTCGCTGATTGTTCATCATCCAGTATATCGCTGAGCCGGCATCAATCGATTACAATAAATATCATTTTAAAAAGGGTCATTAAAATCATACGTTTATCAATGTCGTTTGGGAATTCCGCATCACATAGATGGTTATTATAATAGCTTTTACGCTGGAAATGTATCTATTATCCATTAATGACCATAATGTGGATTTATGCATCGGAATAAATAATAGTTTACGGCCAGAGTTAAATACAGGATCTGAATTTAGTACATTACGATATTGTGAAATATATTATTGTTCTACAGTAATCCTATTCACGCTTTTGACACATTTTTACGCATACAAAAATTAAACATTGAACGTATCGCATTTATTATTTACATATTGGTATCCCATTCAATCCCCAGATGTGATCACTATCGCTGCCTTTCGTAAACGAAATTGGATCGAAAGCGAATAGACGAACATAATAGGGCTGTAAAACTGAATTTTTCACGCAACCAATCTCGAAATAACATTGATAAAGGATAAAATTGGCTCGAGAGGCAGCAGAGGGATCACCGTGTGTGTGTGTGTACAGAGGAAAAAATATATGCCGGAAACATCGTCGGGTCCATAAAGAAAAAAATTCGCTTCGCGCATACAAAGTTCGCACACTACTTTTCACTCTCCATTTTGATGATATAACAATGATGACTTGAATTGACAGACACTGATATTCGATGATGCGTTAAGCCCCGAAACAGGACGTCGGCATCGCTCTGGCTCTCTCGTCGCATATGATCATCGGATCCATTAGCGTTATAGTGTGCATTTGCGCTATTGTGTGGCCCGATGCGAAATCTCCCGGGACGCGCGGAGCGATGCCCCGAATATGCAGATCGAGGGGAGAAGTAATACCGTCGTCTGGCGCACGAGTCGTAACTCTCTCGAAAGTCCGAATAATCTTCTTTCATTTCCATACTTATAATAATCATAGTTTTTCTCGATATATGATACATAAAACACCGTCAACGTATTTACAAGAGAATGTGGACGCCGAGAAAAGCATCAGCTGCACAGTTTTGACTAAATTCACGCTTAAACACTGCCGACAATCATATCACTTCTATACTTTCGCAAACGTAAATTTCATCTGGATACGATTTTCCGACACGCATTTACACGTGTTTTGGAGCTACAAATTAAGATATTTACTCAGCTGTTCGCTCATTGAAAACTGATCCGCAGCGATATCAAATTCACATAACCGCCAACAACGGAATCCATATACTTACAAGCGAGCAATATCAAAACGCAGATTTAGCTTGACTCGACAAAATTTTCTCGGCTTGTATTTATACTGATGAGCACCGACACAATGAAGTTTGCAGCAGCGGTGGTGGCGGCGGTCAGTTGCATTATTCGCTCTGCAATGAACCTTCTTATACAATAAATTATGCGTGAAACGACAGATTTGTCTCACAATCAAATACTAATATCGTCGATCAATATTACACATCCAAACAGGTGCGCACAAAGTCCGAGGCGAATCTCACCGGCAGCGGCGGCGGCGGCGGCGTCGGCGGCGCGGAGTTTCCGCGTATAAAACAATAAAAGTGTGGGAGGTGGGGAAGGGCGTCGAAGGGTCGTATTTCCGCGTACATCGGCGAGTTTTCGAGGTCGCTCGCGCTTTTAACAATAATTTATAGCTTTGTTTGCTGCAGGATTTCTCTCTTTCTCTCTCTCTCTCTCTCTCTCTCTCTCTCTCTCTCTCTCTCTCTCTCTCTCTCTCGACGACGACGACGACGCGCGCACAACACACGTATAGTATCGCACACATTCACACTTTTTACAGCGCGGAAACTTTGGAATTTTCGATTCTGACAAAACAAGCTCGCAGAGGCTTACCACCCCTCTCGTGCACAAGGAGACTTGAATCAGAAAATCACGGAGCTCGCTGATCGGATTATTTTTGAGCTTTTCTTTTGCTTTTCGTATATTCGAGGTCGAGCGCGGATATATTGACAAAGGTGAAATCGCGTGAGAGTATGAGATATTGCTTGCCGAAAAAATAACGTATTCCGAGCAGTTCTTCTGATCGACGAGAATATCGCACCGTTGAGCGTAATATCGGTGTTAAAAGTACGAAAAAGGAGGATGAAAAGAAAAATTCGTGACCGAGAAACAGACAAAACTAGTTTATAACCAATTCTTCGCGAAAGCTCGAATCGCGAGTAACAATTAAACGCTCTTATCGGTCCGTCTAACGAGCGCGAAAAGGTCGATAGTCAGCGGCAAGTTAATCTCCTCGCAGATAGGAACAGATGAGCGTATACAAAGTCCACAAAAATAGCGAAAGCAATCGTTGCTCTAACGCAGCTCCTTTTACGACACAACGAAATTGTTATTAACGTATAAGTCCATCTATCGATCCCCGGTGCGCGGCTATATGACGGCGGCAGCTTTCCCGCACACAAAGAAAAGGGAATCTACATTATTTAAGTCCCGGCGAAGAAGAAGCCTCCCACGCGTCCGAGGAAGAATAAGAGGCGTATAACGGCGTATACGTATACCTAGACGACAGTATGGGGACAGCTGATGATGGTTATAAATAGCGCTGCATTGTTGAAATTTTCGGTAAAGTACGAGCATCGCGTTTCTTTCTGTTGACGTTGGATGTACATAAGGAAAGCGTTAGCGATTTCTAAATGTTCCCCCTTTGTCAAAGCTTCCGCACGTGCACGTACAGTTTCGCGATGATGCTGTCACCTCCCGGCGATAATTTGATAAAAACACGATTCGTTTAGCTTTCGTTGTGTGCGTAAACGTGATTTCATGCGTCCAAAGCGCTCGAATTTCGTTCCATTAGTCTATACAAAAAAATGCTCGAACAGGCCAAAATTTGCGCTTGGAAAATTATCAAAAAAAAAAAAAATAATAATAACTAAACTTTTATTAAAACGCTCAGATAATCCGAATAATTCATGCGGTCGCACTTTTTACACTGTATAACATGCGCAGCCAACGGAATAATCTCGTCGAGCGCGAATAATTTTCTCATTTAAATTCTGATTCAAGTCCCCGAGAAACGCAGTCTCGGAATTCACTGGTTACATAAAAAAAAAATAATAACGATTTGAAGCTTGAAAAAACGCAAGCCTTCCGTTAACGCGGCGGAAAGCATCGCTGATGAAACACATTAATTAACCGTAATAATACTATAATGCAGAGAGGCTGTGTGAATCAGGCCGCTCGTGTCATTGAGATCGCTTACATCGATCGAACGATTTCATAATAGCATGCATACAAGAGAAAAATAAAAACCAGAGTCGCTTTGTACTATATCGCACTTAATCGCGAATCCAGTCAGTTTTCCCGAGAAAACTGGCGCGCGACTCATCTCCCGCTTTGAAAAGTGCGTTTCGTTCGGGTCAGGGTTGATCTGATAATTAAAAAGAGTGAAAAACGACGCTCTTTCCGAGGTACGTACAATCTTATAACCTAGAGTTTTCCTTGCTCAAAAAGAGTTCGTCCGGCAACGTGATAACGCTTCCCAACGAAAGTAGTCGTCTGTCGATCGAATTATTTTTCCAGCGAGATTATAAGTGGATATTGCAGTCGTCGACGCTGTCAACTTATATTGATGGAATATTCAACGCTGATTACTTCCGATGCGAGGCGACGTTTACAAATAATATTCCAGAGCTGTTGCGAATTCTCGGACTACATTTTTACATCGAAATCGCTTCTACAAATTATAATATTAATGTACCTATTACACTACGCTTGAATCGTCTTTGCTGAAGCCACAATTTCGTCGTCGTTCTCACACAAATTTGACGGTTGACAATCATTATCATACAGAGTTTCCTGACGCCGGGTGTCGATTAAACACTAGCTTAAAATTAAAAACCTCGTCGCGAAAACTATAAAATAATATATAGAGCCAAGGTGAAGCTCAACGTCTTAATACTAACACAAGTATATCTATAAGTTTGATCATCATCACCGGAGCACCGCGCGGCGCTAATTCAGACCAGAAGAACGTTGTGTCAAATGTGAAAAACTCGGGAAAGTTGACTTTTATTCGCTATGCCCTCTCGTCGGAATCCGAAAGTTCGTCGCGAATCGAAAAATGCGCTTCCATTGTTCAGTACACTCGCACGTGATAGGGACGAGGACAAATATAGAGATAGGTATAGAGAGAGAATCAACAGAGAAAGAGCGAGAGGGAGAGAGACGTTTCTCGAAAACTTTGTCCGAGGCTAAAAATCAATAGTCTCATCTCAGGGGATCGATTTTCAGAGAGCCGCTACTGCAAATGGCATTTCGCACTCTCTCGATCAGATTCGAAGAGACGCCTCTCCGTGTATGATCCGCAGCAGCGCGAGAGAAAGAAAAGCCCCGAGATTCATCTCAGTCTCAAGGTGACAAAGATGATGCTGCTGCTACTCTCTATATCTATCTATCTCTCTCACTCACATGGCGCGCGCTTAAAGCTATATCGATCCCGCCTGTGTAATACTATGTGTATGTATGTATGTATGCGCCACGCGGCGCGCCGAAAAATAAGGTGTATAATATATGCATGTATAATAATACGGGGAGAAAGAAACAACGTAAATCCGTATACACGTCGCGATTCTCCGCGCTATTTACACATGCCGCTGCTCTTTGGCGGGCTGACGTCGCCTCTCGCGTGCTCTCTCCGATGCATCTCTCGACGGGCAGCCGCATCCTCGTGATCACCGATGCGAGAGCTTTTTCTCATTTGATGGATTCCCCAGGAAGAGTCGCGGCGATTCCGTCAGCCAGCGCGTCGTTGCTGCGATGAATCACACTCCCGCTGGATCTGCAACAGTTTTGAATTTTTGTTTTCATTAAATTTTGTTGAAAAAAGAAAGAAAATCGCACGTCTGGTCGTTTTCGGACTTTTCTACTGGAAGCTCCGAGCGCGCAGTTTTAAATTGCGATTCGAGACAAAGGCAAATGTTTGAAGAGCATTAAAAGATAACTATTGAGTAAGCTCGTTTGAATGAAATTATTATCTTGGGACAACAGAGAGAGAGAGAGAGAGAGAGAGAGAGCGATAAGCGCAGAGCTGCAGTAGACAAACGGGAGAAGGATATCTTTTGTGCGCGCGCGCCCGAGCTTTTGTTATTTGCGTCGGTCGTTCTTGTTTTGATTTTTGCCTTCGCGAGCTGGTGTGTGCACACTATCGGAGGGCCCTGCCTCTTGACCTCGCGCGTGCAAGTATGGTTATCACGCTTGGCTGCACTCCAATTAAGAATTTAACAAGAAGCTTCACGTCCGTTTTTCGAGATATTCCGTTAATTGCATCTGCGGCGATGACGGGAAGCTTTTTATTTCTCGTGGAGCACTAATGTTACTTTAGTTTTTACTTGGCTTTTTGCACTTCTTGCAGATATCTCGATTTGTCAAGCGGTAAGGCTCCAATTTCGAGTTGCAATTTGGAAGGACTATTGAAAATCGAAGGTTAAAGTGACTGTTTGAAATAATCCTTTAATCTTTGCTCTTTTTCAGGCCGCGGAGGTAAAGGTCGAAAAAATCAACTAATTCTTACTGAGCATTTAAGGAGCTTACGTGCATTTATACGGTAACTCAGACTAATTTATTTACTTCATAGTCGGTGAAATCGATTGCAAACTCAGAGCATGACCAATTTTACGAGTCACTGACACCTTGATATACATAGACCACGGAGGTCCAAGGATCCTCCAAGGTTTTACTTTACTTTACTTTTTCCACAAAGCTCTTTCTTTTCTCTGTTTGTAACCACTGTTGAGCAAAAACCTCGCTGATGCCCGTATACATAACGAAAACACTAAAAGGTCCTCGCACCAACACTATCATATCTGTTATTATTTTGCCGGTGCTTATACCACTAAATTGCGTCTTAAGGTTTGATTAATTTAATATTCCGGCAGCACGCCTAAATAGTCCACTTGGATTGTAAATTTCCAATATAATTGCTCGTGAGTTAATAGAGGAGAGAGAAAGAGATAAGGTTGACGCCAATTAAATATATATCGTCATAGCTACTTGAAAGAAAGTCAAGATAATAACGTTTGCTTCGATATCTCGTTAATAATCTCGCTTTTATCGTATCCGATTCTTCGATGAGCGGCGAGTCAATTCGCTGGAACAAATCTCCAATTGTTGAATCTAAGAAGATTTGGTGTTATTTCATTTACGATTACCAATTGTTCCGAAGTAATAAGCAATCATTTGCAACAAATACCAGCAAGTTTACAATTCGCGGCCCTATACGCACACGAACCTCATCATAATAGAAAATAGTTATAAGCACGCATGATGAATAATAGAGCACATACCTGTATATATACGTTGCTTCTCCGGGCTATTTACAGATGCCGATGCTCTTTCGGCTGACGTCCTCTCACACTTCGTCTCGAGGGATGGCGGCCGCAAGCTCGTCACTGCGAGAGCTTTCTCTCGTTCAATAGATTCCCCAGGAGGAGTCGCGGCGATCCTTTCAGCCGGCGCGCTACTGCTGCGATGGACCTGGCTCCGCCGGACTCCTCGCTCCTGCCGGATCTGCGACAGTTTTCATTTATTTATTTATTGTTTTCTCTCGTAAAACTCACCTATACTATCTACTTTACTTTTTTACACATAAGACCAGAATAGAAATATCGCCATACCTGTGGTAAGGGCCTCGAGCTTCTCGGGCAGATCGGCCGTGCCGGTGTCCGCGTGCTGTCCGAGTATGTCGGGCATGGCATTTCTGCGTCCCGTGCGTCCGGTCGAGAGGAACTCCTGGGAACCCTCGCCGTTGATGAAGCCGCCGGGCGTCACGGCTCCGCTGCCGCTCGGCTGCTGAAGAGTAGCTTCGCCGTCGTTGCTGCCCTTGCTGCAGCTCGACGGCTCGGCGCCTGGATCCGCCTCCGCCTGCTTTTGCGACAGCATCCTCAAGGCTGCACAGGATCAGAATCGGGCACGGTTATTATCGCACGGCTTTGAGATCTCTCTCTCTCTCTCTCTCTCTCTCTCTCTCTCTCTCTCTCTCTCTCTCTCTCTCTCTCTCTCTCTCTCTCTCTCTCTCTCTCTCTCTCTCTGTACCGAGAGGCTTTGCTTTAGTTTCCCGACTCGCGCCGCGCGCGCGCAGGTGTTAGTTGCGCGATCCGCGTCTTTTGATACGATCATCCGCGATCAAAGGCTGCTGCAGCTGTCGGCTGTAATTTGCGAGAGTGGATTTTGCGAGCTGCAGACGGTGATTCGGAGCGACCTTTTTTTCGTCGATGATAATTTTCGTATGATCTTTCCACTTGGTTTACGCGTCGCGTGTTCGCGCTGACGAAGGCGTAATAGATAACCACATTAGTGAATTAGTGTTCCATGCAAACTGTCTATAATTCGTCTTAAACGTTTTTTTTAATATTAAAAAAGCGTCATACTCTGTTAGTGAAAAATATCAAGCTGCACGCAACAGTGTATACTGTACCTTCTATGTATTAACGTTAAATTATCATGATTAGTTTAGCGAGTCTCTCTACTTCGACTTTTACTTCTTAATATTAAAGTAAATAATGTATCTTTAAATTTGTAAAGCGTAGCAAAAAAGTTTAAAAGTATAATATCCAAAATTAGCGAAGTACCCCTCTCAATAATACGCTACAGTATAATCGTAAGCATCAAACTCGTCGGATAAACTACAGCTTCGTTAATTGAAAGAAATTGAATACTGCAAATTTCTCATCGCACAATAGAAAGAAACAAGCGCAACTGATCGTAGTCTATTACACTTCTATATAGTGTACAAAGCAAGTATGCAACTGCGAGCTAATTGCTTTACCATTCAGAGGCGTAATCACCCAGTAATTTGAAAACAGTAGTAGTCTTTTAATAAGCTTATAATCCGATCAGCGCCTGTGCTTACTGGAATATATCTATATCGGAAAAGTGCAACGCTTGATAAAAAGAATAAAATAAGCACTCTCTATTATGATCTCTTGATATCTTCTCAAAGCCGCTTTGAGAGAAAAAACGGCACGATAATAATTAACTCAATATTCTGAACAGAATCGATGAGCGGTAAATTATAATCTCCATGTATATATAGCGCTCGCTGGCGGCTGCGCAGAACGCGGTATTACTTAAATTGCCTTTGATTTAACCGAATTCCCGCCGGTTTGCCTCAAAGCGCACGCGCTATTTCAAATATTTGGATTCACATCCCCCGTTTGATTAAACGCGCGATTGCATATTGTAA
This sequence comes from Nasonia vitripennis, assembly GCF_009193385.2. NCBI lineage: Eukaryota > Metazoa > Arthropoda > Insecta > Hymenoptera > Pteromalidae > Nasonia > Nasonia vitripennis. The sequence goes on from NC_045758.1 coordinate 22,904,031, forward strand.
AGGGCTCTCGCCGCGCACGCGCGGGATGGAGAAGCGTATAATATCGGAGTTATTAATCTTGGCAAAGGCGTTTTCATTTTTAGCGCTATAATACGTACTATACACTACAATGGAGGAATACCCCGTATATAATGGCACATCTTCGAAACTAGGGCATATTAGAATAAGCGCGCTGTGAAACGCTCGGGAACAACATCGAGAGCGGCTAGCTGCACTATGCGCAGCAGTCGAGCTCTCTCTCTCTCTCTCTCTCTCTCTCTCTCTCTCTCTCGAGGCTATATTATGCAGTAGAGGGATGATGTTTTCCTTGTAATAGCCAATTTTAATCAGAACTTCAGCAATTGAAATTTCTATATATAGCGCGCACGAATCGCAAAGCACTCTGACGTTCGAGTAGTTTTCAAAGAAGTATTATCCGCGCGCGTACGTGGTTAGTATTCATACGTATAAGATGGAACAAACTGTGTATTCAAAGTTTCAAACAAGATGCGCTAAATCTACTTATTATCAAAAAATACGTCAGCAGCGTATATAATATACTTTTATAAAAGGTTAATCCGTTTTAGTAGGTATGTAATAAAAGCGCTCTAAATACTTATATCGGGGGATCGGGAGATTGATAAGGCGATTGGCTTGAAAGGTTTTCTAAGTGGATGAGGCATTATTGTTGCACGGTATAATAGCGGCGTTTTTATTTAATCCGCCCATCAATACTTTATGATTTTCTTTTCACTATAAATGATGCATCGAAGGAATTATGTATATATACGCTTCGTCGTTTTATAAACGCGACGAACGTAAACGAGAGTGATAATTTATGGCCTGCAGCGTAAAATATGGAGAAACACGAAACGAGGACTGTACCAAGGTTGCAAAAAGCCATGCGTATACGTTCCGGAGTAAGACAAGCCTAAAATGAATCTCGTATATCTCATATTTAACATAGACAGAGTCGGGACATCGAAACGCCCAGTTGCATTTCGCAAAAATCCATGCTTTCATCAACATTTCATTTCTCCAGCAAAGAGCTTTAATCAAGCAAATGGTCTCTCACAAAGATTTAAAAATAAAAACGAACACGCGACATTTTTCACCGAAATTTCGAACCGTATGCAACCACAACCTGCATAATTTCGTATACGTTTCATGCTCGACTCGACCGAAGCGAATCCAATCTGTCGCACGCGCACAGCATCATCATCATCGTCGTCATGTACTCGCGGCATCGGCAGCTTAAAGCCGATGTGCCGCTACGTGTACAACATCGCGGACACCGAGATTCTTAGCTCTTGCGCGAGAAAGAAAAGACATATAGATCCGCGAAAATGACGCACGGGCGCTAGGATGATTAATTTCGAGCTCGTTCGCGCGTAACAAGAAGATTGGCTATACTTCTCTAGAGCGCGCAAGTTTGACAAATAAGAAGAAGGCCTTGCCGAGCAAAAAGTGAGCCCTGGGACGCGACAAATGCTCGCGGAGAAGAGAGAGGCGCGAGAATAATGGCAGAAGGTAAAGGGGAAGTTACGACCAAGTGGCGACGACGAGGAACGCGAGGTCAATCGTTATTATCGTTGTTGTCATGCGGAGGCGACTGAATTTCGATGCGGATTTTTGAAGCGGGCGTGCAGCTTTTCATTGTAGAGTTTGACGCTGCTGCATTTGAATTTGGAAAATGCGCTGTTTGGTCGCGGCCGCGATATTCCAGTTATATAGTAAGTGTGTATATGGTTACGAGGAAGCCGATAAAAAAGTTTCGTCGAGCGAAAATTGCTCGAGTTTTCATACTAGCTGTTGGAGACTGCTATTTCGAGAAAGTTTCTCGAGATAAGATTGAGCTTAAGCTTTCGCACATATATACGTATAATACCGCAGTTTCGGAGTGGTATTTATTGCTTTCTGCGCGTCGAGCTCTCTTTCACTATTTACGCTGCAGGAATATACGGCGGCGCATCGGGATGAAAAGATCCGTACGACTTTTATGCAAATGAAATATAAATGACTCGCGGAGTTCACCTCGAATCAACCCTCCCCGTTATATTAGTTCGAAAAAGAAAAAACGAACGAAACTGCACATCAGTGTTTGCCGATAAAAGCAGTCGGCAACAGAACGCGCGGAAACTCCGCCGCACACGTTCGATCGCCGTCACGCAGTGCATGCAGTGTGTAACGAAACGCGCGCGGAACTAGTGCGGCAAAGTTTCTTGCCCGCCGCACCGCGATGTAAATGAATTAAATTCCTCTTCGGGGCCAATCGTCCGTGCGGCGTTTCGACCGATGAGCCAAATGAAACAGGGAACCGCAGAGGTGTATATTATGTTATTGGAAAAGGAATTATTGCGGGGGAGGAGTGTATATAGAGAGAGGCATTGGAGAGAGTTGTACAAGGTTAATAATAATCTATTATATAAATATGTTATATTATGTAAAAAAGAAAACAAAAGTAGATATAATATAAGAGAGAGTTGCTGAGTCAGCGGTGAAACGGTAAGCAAGGTGTACCTTGAGCGCGGGGCAGGTATACTCTCCGCTTGCGCTTCCTCAACCTGCCGGAGACAGGCATGTCGCCGGAGACGGCGCCGACGCTCTGCTGCTTCACCTGCGCCCTCGTCACATATTTTTTCATCATTAGAACCCACTCATCATGTTTCGTTTTTAAAAAAAGAGTTATACAGATCGGGGAGAGTGCTTTCTCGAGTGGACTATATGAAATTTTTGATTACAACCCGCTTCGATTTTTTGACTTCGTAGCTCGCGAGCTATTAACTCCTGCAAAGAGACTTGGCTTCTTTAACGCGGCTCGCGGAGAGCCGGGTGAGCGGATTTTTTATCGCTCGGCTCTTTCTCTCGCTCTAAGAGTGTATATACATGTGTAGCCGCGTGTGGTAAAAAAAGAATGGCGGTATCGATTCTCGCTTTTTGCGCCTGAACGTGTTCTGCGTCGTTCGAAATTTCGATGAAAAAGTAGGGGACACGTCCGTTTTTGATCCACAGATAATTGCAAAGGTTTAATTGCCTTTTTGTAATAAATGAATAATGTTACAAAATACACAGAGCGTGTATGCACACGCTGTTAATCAACGAAATGATCGAAAGCTCTACATCTCATTAGCGAGGAGAGGCATCAAGCTCGAAAATTAATCAGAGCGCGTTCCAAGCACGTCTTTACATATACGTTGCACGTTCGTTCGAATAATCCTCTCCCGAATTCAGTACATCTGGAAATTTCTCATGCTTTACACATCTCGCACAGTGTATTCAACGCAAACACGAACGTTCGAAGAATATGCACTTCTGTAAAATAAAAATTTCACGCTCCAACGCATTTTCGTGGAACTACAAGTTCACCGATACAAAGCCTTGACGTCGAAGCACGCGCGAGATTTTCTTCTCTCGGCTACACAAAACCCATGCATAGAAGGATCATCGCGACGACGATTCCTCGCACACTTGGCCTATAATATAGTTGAATTAGTAAAGAAGGTCCTTGGGAGACTCGCAGCCTTGACATCGGGAGCTTTTGCGGGAGGTATAATAAACGAGAGTCGACGACGACGGGCCGGACTGCGTTGTTTGATCATGAGAAATCGTCCCGTTCAGTGGCTCTTTGTCCGCGGGAGAAGAAGTACTGACGAACGATGTGCCGAGGAATAAAAGACGAGGCTCGTAGTGGTAGGAGAATCATAGAAATAGCGCAGAGTCGGGTTATGCCGTCGATCCCTTTGTTGGAGCGACTAAAGCGCGGCCTTTGCGGCGTAGTCCTGAATGAATCAATTTTGAGAGTGCGTTTGAGTGTTTCTTAAAGTCGTAAATTGTTGTTATTGAATTGCAAAGGCTTATGCAGAGCTTATAACGACGCTGATATACACAAACTTTGACTGCGACGTAACGCTCGTATCGCTTTGTTGAAATTTTAGAGAATATCGATTTCAGCTGCTTTTATGAAACAACATATGAAGTCGCTGCGACAATAATAAGAAGAACAGGTGCACGTAAAATAACGCACACGGGACGAAAAACTATGTCCCAGCGATTTCATATACGCACGCAAACAATGAAAAATCCACACAGCGACCGCAATCTCGCCCAAGCAATTATACGCGGCGTCCAAGCTATATGTGCTCGCGACTTTACAAAAGCCGTCCTCGTTTTCTCTTTTTTGCGGCAGATTTTTATAGCCGTTTGGCGTGTCCTCTCTCGTTCGTACGCTTATACACCAACGTCGCCTAACGATCTCGGCCGTATAGAAGCTTGAAAAATTGTAATGCGGATCGCGAGTAGTGAGCGGTTAAACTTTTATCCGTGGAAAAATCAAAAGCGGTCGATGTTTCGACGCACATCACACAGGAGTGGAGAGAAAAGACAGACCGAAAAATTGGCCTAATCAGCGCTAACACGCCGCTCGGCGGGATTTTATTATTTCATTCGAGGCGAGCGCGGTATCGATCGGACACGTACGAGTGTATGTTTGCCCTATAGGTGGAGATTTTCCTCTCGCTGATTCTTTCGAGGCCACTGTGAGCTGCGCACACACATCCTCGCCGAACGTGCCCGCGCAAAAGCGACCCTTTGTGGCGACGAAAACAGGAGAGGATGAGAGAGAGGTGATTGTACTCCTATTCCGGGGAGGTCAGGTAGCTCTCTCTCTCTCTTTCCTTTGGTCAAGCGCACTTTTATAGCGCGAGAAGAGTTTTCGAGAGACGGGCTTTTTAAAAAGGCTGAATGTTACGAGGTGTTTATCTGCAAAGTCCACTGCAGCGGATGTATATATTACGCGAGCCCGAAGATAACGACGACTGCAGTATTTTCTTGGTATCAGAGCCACCGCCTACTCCAAGATCGTAGTAGACAATTTATTCGAAATTGTACGCGCGCAGAGAGCGATTCATCATCGAGATTTAATTTTCTTCCTCGTTCGAACTTGTAAGGGAACAAGGTCTCTCTCTCTCTCTCTCTCTCTCTCTCTCACTCTCCAGCTTACATATTCCACCCTTCGATATCGCGTAGTTATATGAAATTGGAATTCGGCCGGAGATAAATTTTTTCTCCGAGTCGCGCGTACGAGAAAGAATTCGCAAACCGAGCTTAAAACGAGAACACGCGCACAGCCGGAGAGAGAACAGACTGGAGCATTCTTATTTCTGCAAAAAGGGAGAAAGAGACAGCATGTACTTGACACCGTAATAAAATTTCGCAATAACAGTTGGAACGGAATCTGTCATGCGCGCGCCAGAGGGAGAGAGAGAGAGAGAGAGAGAGAGAGAGAGAGAGAGAGAGAGAGAGAGAGCACAAATAAATACCCAAACAGCTCTTATTCGATATAAGCCGCCGGCTGTTTTTATACTCCAGATCGGGAGTAAGTACAGCGAGGGCAATATACATCGAGAAGCTCGAGAGCTTCTAGTGCTTCTATCGCAGTTTCCCTGGAAAGCTCAAGAAGTAAAAAACAAGCCCGAGGCTCGATAAAGCTCAGGAGCGAATTTTCCTTCACGGTATACACTGTGCGATAGACTATACGCGCCCTGAGAAAACGGAGGAAACTTCACCCGAAACCCTACGTCGAAAAGTGTATATCGGTGCTTTTCAGATGTTTATCACTTTAAAAACTTAATTGTGCGCTTTCGAGTTTACCGACTGCAGTTGGGCAACTGCGAGTTTGTCGTATACCGGAAGCCGGTTTTGGGGCTGTTACAACTTTATAATCCGCGAATTTGTCGTGTACTCTGATTAGAATCTGTATAGCGAAGGGCAGTTGAGCATCAGTCGGGAGTAGAACTTTACCATGAGGATTTTATATGCTTTCGTTTGCTTACTATGCAGTCGTTCATCCAGCGATCATATGCAAAGAACTATTTTAACGGAAATGAATAAGATTAAACGTACAAGGTGCAGCCTATAAGACAAGTAATTGTCAACAAACTTACTCCGTCATTATATATAGTTGTTGGGCTTTATAATCGCTTTATTATTATACCCAGTCGAAGGAAAAAACTTGCTCTTATATTTGACATAGATATGATATGTTGCTTAGAAGATATAGTCTCCTCCAAGTCTTACGCTACTCTGAATTATAGTCCCGTGTAAACCGGCGCGTGTCATCGTACCGCCCACACACATTCAAATAGAGAATTTACAAGAATCTATCCTAGCATATGCAAGCGATATGTCCAACCCCTTTTGCTCAAATTTCTCTCGCTATACACCTCTCGTTTTTCGCCTAATTATCCAGCCTCACTACCCAAGCTTGCGCACACGAAAAGCTGTGCATCGGAGCGTACAGCGCAGTATACACACCCTAACGAAGATCAGTCGTCCTGTGACGCTATATTAGATGCACGTATACTTACTGTGTAGCGGTATACGCGGAAAACCAAAGCGCTGGAAACTCAATTGGCGCGTGTTAATTGGATCTTCTGGCCTACATAAAGCTCGCGTCTCGGCGGCCTTTTACGCAAAGAAAAAGACATCAGAAAGAGAAGTGCGGCATAGTATAGCTTATATACACTGTGTACTACGTGCTGCACACAAAAGGTACAACAGTAGCCCGAGTTACCGACGACGACTCCCGCGCGTCATTATCACCTCTTTCTCTCTCTCTCTCTCTCTCTCTCTCTCTCTCTCTCTCTCTCTCTCTCTCTCTCTTCTTCTTCTTCTTCTTCCGCTTTATTATTCGCCTCGATGAGTGACCTTGAATGGTTATACGCGCGCGGCTCTCTCGATTTCCTCCCGCCCTACTATCCTTGCTCTCTATATACACGCGGACTTTAATTTCGCAGGCCGAGCAGGGCAGATCCATCTATTGATTTTCGAGCCGCAAGCTCTCTTTCGAAAGCTCGGACCCTTCGAGCTTAATTCTCCCGCCGCGGAGGTCGGCCAGATCGTTTCGCCACGAGTTACGAGCGCGAGAGAGCTTTTATGATACGCGTTCGCGATACGTATAGGTGTATAGTGAAATATACACACCTACAACCGAACTGCCCTTTCTCTATCTGTCCCTCCGCGTGTAAAGCTTCTGGTGTGAGCGACGATTTCGACGGTTTTTTCCACTTTCGCTACAGCTATATGTTCGTATACAGAAGGAGAGACTCAGGAAATGTACAAAAGAGAGAGAGAGAGAGAGAAAAAAGCACAGCACAATGAATTTTCACAATGAGTTATTATTGATCCATATGCCGGGGAGGAGTTTCTCCTTGGAACGAGAACGCTCGCGCAATAAAGCAGCGCGATAGAATATGGTTAACAGCGAAATTCGTTTCAATTAACGCCAAAGCCCGCCTACTACCCGACGACCACGTAAATCCTCTGGCGCATCTTAATCCCGCCCCGAGAGATCGAACGCTCTCTTTATCTGTCTCGAAATACCGCCGCTTTTCAAAAGCCATATAATTCTTTCCCGCGCGCCGCCGCGCCTTCATAACAAAACGTCGTCGCCTCGAGCCATTTCCAATACACACGGCTCACAATATAATACACCATAGCTTATCTCGCAGACGGCTCTCGGGTGTCGTCTCATCCGTTCTCTCTCTCTCTCTCTCTCTCCCTCTCTCTCTCTCTCTCTCTCTCTCTCTCTCTCTCTCTCTCTCTCTCTCTCTCTCTCTCTAGCTCTTTTCGCGCAAATGACTTCGCGCCGCTATCAACAACGCGCGACTTCTTTTCTTTTCATCGGCGCTGCGTTATAACGGACGATCGCCGCATGTATTCCGAAACAGCATTAACAATTTTCTCAACCTCGCGACTCTAAAGTTTTTCGCCGTCTTTTATTTGCGTCACGTGCGCTGCTGTCGTATGAGTATACGCGTCTATGCTTTTATTATTTTTCTCAGCTCGCGCGCTTTATTGCACTGCATATTGTATACCGCGAACTTTTTCGCTCGCACGCGTGGGTTCTGCGCTAAAAGCGTTATTTTTGTAATCCGCGCATCTCGTCGGGAATTTTGCATTAATTATTCGAAACGGCAAACATGCAGAATATAGTGTTTGTTTGTTTCGATAACACCGATGTTCATTGTCATGCGGGCATATCGACGTCATCGAGTACATTATGCAAGTGTAACTCGATGTATTCGCGTAAAATAATTATATGATAAAGGTCAATAATAAGCGCGCGGGGGATAAATCATAATCGTTAGTCGATCGCATTCGTCTCTGACAGTTCGCAGCAGTAGTCTATACGGTGAGCCATCATCACGACGCAGGTTTACGCGGCAATCTAACAAGATGACGTCACGCGAGGCTAAAGCTGAGGTATTACGACGTCACAATAGGCGTTTAACTCTCAATAGGCTCGCGACGTCTCTCTCTCTCTCTCTCTCTCTCTCTCTCTCTCTCTCTCTCTCTGTATTATAGACAGGTTGGCCTCTTAACGCGTTATATAAAAATAGTATAATGTTTACTTGAAATATCTCTCGCGCGGATCACAAAAGAGAAATTTTTCTGTTGAGCGTCTTGATGATGAAGAAGGTGTATTTAAATATAGATGAAAAATCCACGTTATTCTCCAGCTCCAAGTCAAAATGCATAATAAAGACGCGCAATAACATGTAAATTTTTTCTTTATACGCGTCCCGCAGCTCTTGTAAGCTTAATATTAATCTACGGACGTCGAATGACTGTACCATATATAGACCTACTTGTTGTCGCGAAAACGTTTAACTATAAAAATACACACGTATGTAATGATTGATCGCCTGAACGGGTAAGATAATTAACTGATAGCGTGTAATCTTATATCGACTTGTCACACTTTGATATAGATAAAAAGGTCAGCGAATATATTAGCGAACGTCGATATTAACTTCAGTAGAGTATTTTTCCTCGTCGAACTATCGCAGTGTCTTTCCAAAGATGTACATCCGATAATAATAACCCGAATATGTCAAAACGCAGCGCAAACTGTTAATTTTCCCACAAACGCTGAACCCATATTTATAAGACGTAGTCGCATACGCCACTAGCTGAGCGCATTTTTGAGCGATTTCCAGAAAGCGATAAAAATAGAAGGTGGAAATTTGCGGCAAAATTAACATACCGCGTTGCTTGGCTTGTGTTATTAAGAATATAATCTGAATTGTTTTAATATACACTCGACGCACGTAATAATATTTATCGGATGTGCACCTGGTTGAAATGAGAGAAATCAATACCAGCATACTATACTGAATTTTAAGTATTATTATCCGCGCCGGTAAACAAAGCAAACTTAATCATACCCGCGCATACAATGACACGCACTGCGTTTTCATTGTTTAGAAAGTAATTGACCCGTAATTTCAGCTGTTCGAAAAATGAGTAAGCTTATTCGCGGGCTTTCGATGTAACGAGCTTTGACGAAATTATGCAAAGCCCGGGTCATTAAATATTTACGCAATTACAAGAGCAAGTACAAAGAGAGGGTGCAGCCTGTATGCTGTATGAGCCAGAGACACAAGAGAGAGAGAGAGAGAGAGACGCGTCACTGCCAAAGGTTAATTGTGTTTTAATTGTGTCACGCTGAATAAGCTCTCTCTCTCTCTCTCTCGCGCGCGCGCGCGCGCACTTGTGTGCGTGTGTTTGTATATGTATTTATATATCATTTAAAGCGCTCGCGAGCTGATCAATAAATAGAGCTTAGCCTTTCATCATTTATTCACAAAGTAGCTTAGTGCCGCCGGCGACTCGCGCGTTGCGACTATCAGCTGTGCGCGCGAGGGGAATATTCGTTCCACATTTTTCTCTCTCCGTCTTGTTCTTTTTCACCTCGCGTCTACCTTTAGCTATATATGTATCGACGTCGTCGAAGCGTCACAATGACTCTATGGAAGCGAACAAGTTTGTTTGTTCTCCTGTCGCGCTACACATCCTCCGCTTCTACTACTGCTAATTCACCTACATTTCTCCTTCTCGTCTCGCTGCACACGTTCGCATATACCTACACCAACCGTGTTCCGCTCGCCTTTTTTTTAATACGCGTTGCAGCTGGTTGCAAGTTTATCGGCAAAATTTGTTTCCACCAAGGCTCGTTTGTTTTTCCCACTGCACGCCCGCGCGCGAACTTACGAGAGAGTTTTTAACGCGAGAACAAGGAGTATTGAAACTCCCCGACTTTTGTCGCGAAAATCTTCTTCCTAATTAGTTCTTCGGCGCGGGAGGTTATCAATTATCGATGCTTTCAGCGCGAGGTATAATAGGTCCTATAATACTTTGCGAAGGTTAATTGATGTGGGTTTGTACGATGTTTCGTTTGGGTTGGATTTAAAACTTTGGTCGGTAAAGGCTTGAACTTCACTGAAGTTATCCCTCGGCAATCATCAATCGAATAAACAGAAGCCAGCCAATGTCCGACTTGTGTAGAGGTATCTAATCCAATTTATCGAATGCGTTCTCATGCTCGTTAACAACAGTCACGAAAGATTTCCAGATTATAATTTATTCATTAATATCCCGCCCTCGTTGTAAGTATTGATCCAATTTACGCATTCAGGATTATTTCGGATTAAGCGAGATGAATTTTATGCAAAGTACAATAATACACGCCATACCTTTTAACGAGACAATATGGTGAAATATTCCGCGCAGAGCACATTTTTCCCACAATTTTACAGGCGCATCAGCGTATACTTTAATTAGCGCAGCCCGTACGTTATAATTTGAAAAAATGACGCAACTTTGGATTTCGCATAATCGTACGGAGTAATCCCGTAAAAGTCGATAAAAATTTATCTTATTTTGCTCGAAAGTTGCCCGTCAAAAGCGTCAAAAGCTTCCATTATAGTTACAACGCGCGACGCCGCTTGCAATAACAATACGAGCAAAGATAAAAGTGAACCAAGGCTGCAACGCGTCGGAAAAGTTATTGTTTACTTTTCTTTGAACGCCTATACAAGTATCGGGCTCTCCGATTCGAGCCGTTCGTTATACTTTCTCCAACCTGTGTACAATACAGGCTATATAATAGAGAGAGGAGCACGTGGTCGCGTGAGTCACTTTTCTCCAAAATAATCAATGCACTATATATGCAATATGCAATACAGTCGCGGCTGCTCCGAAGAAGAGCGAGTACGTCGAATTATCGCGCGGCGGCCATCGGCGCACGCGAAACCATCCATTATTCGGTCTAACCTACAAACCGATGAGTCCTTGCGCGCACGAAAAAAGTCCGTCTCGCGCGCCGATTAGAAAGCGTGCCTCGCGAGACCGTGAGCAGCTTATTCTACCGAATTATTCGAAATTATTTCGTCGAGTTCGACTCTCGGTGAATGTCAAAAGGAAAGCGTCGCGGTGCGTGTTTACAAGCCGTTCCATCGCGTGCTAATCCCGATGTTGTTTTCACCTTTATTCGGCCAAAGCCCGCGGTCTTCGATCTAACCTTTAATCCGCGTCGAATAAGGCGGGCCATTAATCTTCCGCGTCAGACATCATAAACCGTGTATAGTACAGGTATATACATTAGCGATCAGCCGGGCGCATCAAAATATAATCTACCTATCGATAACTCTCGCTCGCCCGCGCAGATCAGCTCTCTCTATCTCCGAGAACTCCCAAATCTACCCTCGGAACCCATGTATAATGGAGAGCAGCTGAAAGGAAAAACAAAGGTCCGAAAAAAGGAAAACACGCTCGGCTCTCCCCCATTTATCAAACCGGCGTACCCCCCCCCCCCCCCCCGGTTCTATTCGTGTATAAATACGCACAGTGTGTTACAGGTGAAACGCGCGTCGTCGAAAAATCTCGCGATAAGGAAAGAATACCCACATCACAGTGTACAGTGCGCGCGTGTGTTTAGAACAAGAGAGGGAAAGAAGAGAGAAAGAGAAACTCACCATTGATAACGGCGGCTCGAAGCAGCAGCAGCAGCAGCAGCAGTAGCAGCCAGAGGCCTGTAGCGGCAGTAGCGACGCGTCGTCTCTCCCGGTGTCAGCGCAGCGCAGCGACAGCGTCAGCGTCGTGTCTTGGCAGCGCACTACTTTGCAAAACACACGCACACACACACAACGAGGAGAGCACACCTATGAGCACCAGTGTCGTACGGAATCTACAGTCGCGCACTGTCCGCGCACACGGAGTACAGTCGAGACGTATGGGTGCGGGCAGATCAACAGCGAGAGAAACTACTACTCGGAATAGCGACGCCGACGCCGCGTGTGTACCCACGCGAGCGCGCCGCACACACACACACACACACACACAAGCCCGCACGCACTCTCTACAGTATATACACACCGACTCCCCCTCACTTGCTCTGTGACGTAACGAGCGCGCGCGCGCGGAAATTGCGTAGCCTTTTTCCGCCGAGCTCTCTCTCTCTCTCTCTCTTTAGCGCTCTGACTCAGTCGACGTGCGGTTTCTCTCTGTAACAGCTATGTATATAGGTAAGAGAGAGAAAGGCAAGAGAGAAGCGGCTGGCAGCTGAGCGCGCGCGGCGCGCGCTTGAGCCAGACAGACACTTTTTCGTCTGCTAGCTGCTCGGGCGCTGCGTCGTGCCGTTACTACTATACTGCGCGTCGTCGACTCTCGTCGTCTTCGTTGCCGGCGCGCGATATAGCCGGCGCTGCTGGCGCTCGTTCGCGCGCGCGCATATGCTGCATGTGTGGCCGCCGCCGTCGCCGCTAGTCGCTATACCTATATAGCTACAGCTGTGTGTCTTTGGGACGACGCTGCGCGCGCCATCCACCCGCGGGTGGGGGGGGGGGGATTTCTTTGAATCGATATAATACGCGCGCGCTCTCTCTCTCTCTACGGCTGCTTTTCGAGGGTGGCTATACGCGTGTATTAGACGCGAGGTGCCGAAGGTTCGTGATTCGTATTTTTGGAGAGGGCTGCGTTCCGCGATTTGATTTGCAAAGAGCTATTGTTCGAATTCTCGGAGCTTTTGGAAAGAGTGACGCTTTCGCTATACTACGCAAGTTTGCTTTTCGGAAATTCATTCTCCGTCGCTGAATTTTTAAATTGTTTGCGAGTCTCCCTTTATCTCCTGAATGTTTGACGACGAGAGCCGCTATATACTTCGAAAGTGACCGCGATGCTCTTGGAGAGATAATATAGCGCGTCGCGCCTCGTGAAACGGAGATAAATATCGCCGGCGACTTATTGCAGCAGAAGCGACTGGAGCTGGCGGATAAGGAATTAATATAAAAATAATCGATTCCTTTCATCAAGACTGGCGTCGCGCGCTCGTATTATCGTCGCTCGGACTTATTATACGCGAAATGTATTCCGATGACTCGACGCGATTATTCAGCAACGACAGTATTTTCGTAATTGGAGATTCGAATCGTATAATGGAAAAATTACTTATTTATGCGCGAGCAGATAGCATCGGGGATCGGTCGGACGCAAATTGTTCGCGACAAACCGACTGTTTACTGCCGATTGTTTTTCGGCCTTACAAGTACACTCGCTCTATAATCGAGAAGGGAGAAAGATTGAATTGATCGAAAACGCGCTATCCATCTGCACACAAGCTCGCGCGCGATACGCCTGTGTGTAACGTAAGCTATGTACCCAGATTACGTCCGACAGCCGAGCGATAGATGCTCGAGATTGAAGGCGTATACGTTTGTCTTCCCGGGAAACGACTACTGCGTATAGAGTATTACAAGATGGATATGAACCTCGAGCTGCTGCGGCTCGCAGATTGATTCTGTTTTGCGGAATCTATACAGTGTCGTATCGGATTAGCATATTGCAATCCCTCGGAATGAAATCTTCGAAAGCTCTAGTTATCAGAAGCTTTTGCGCAATGCACGAAACAAGAGCGAAAATAAGCGTGGCAGTATGTGCGCTATACTCGTCAGCAATTTCGCTCTCCGCGTGATCTAATTATCTTCATCGCAGTGCGCTTTTGCTCTTAATTAGCTGTCTGTCCCTCTTGCGCTTGTGGCTTTCTTGTTGCGCTGGCAGAATTTTTCATACCTTCCGAAATGAGATTTTGCGGCTCGGAGAAGTTCAAAAGCGCGCGCGCGGCTTCTTAACGACGCGATAAATCTCGAACGTTTAATAACTTTCCGTTTAACAGCTTTATATAATTTACATTAGATATTTTGAGGTGCAGAGCGCGCGGGAAAGAAATTCAATTTCAAGCGCGCGCTTTTTTCACGAAAAAAGCTCGAATTCGATTGTATTAGTACGCGCGAAGCGTCTTCTCTCGTCCTCTCTCTCGCTCTCTGTCTGTCTCTCTCTCTCTCTCTCTCTCTCTCTCTCTCTCTCTCTCTCTCTCTCTCTCTCTCTCTCTCTCTCTCCCGAAAGCAGTATATAGCGCGACGACTCGTATAATTCGAAGCTCGACTTCCGGAGCTTTACCCCCTCTGGTTCCTTCTTCTCTCCGCGTCTATATAGGGAGCGTGTAAGTAATAGCCGGGAGAGAACGCGCGAAAAGTACGTACATTACACGCGAAGCACAGCGGAATCGCGCGCGTGATGAGAGAGACAGCGCGTGTAATCTAAGGCTATTGTGCTACTGGCGTACGGATGTATGTGTATAGCGTATACGTCGAGGGACAGGGGCTCGGGCAGCTGCTATATGTAGGTAGACACGGGGAGAAATAAAGATGGGCGGGTTGCATGGCAGCAGGCGGATCGGCTTTGTGCGTTTCGTGTCTCTTTTTTTCGGGACACGCGCTGGAGCTTTGTGCTTTTCTCAAGCGAGCTTAGAAGATACGTATGCCCAGAGTGTTTTACGCTCCGCAGTTGGACGTATACCGGGGGTGTATTTTATAACGCGAAGCTCTGCGAATCGTAATGAAAAATTCTGGGTTTTTGAAATGCTTAGTTTTTTTTTTATCAGTTTCGCGTACGACGTATGGGTACAAATAGAAAGTGTTTTTCAAATTGCATTTCCTACATATGTACATGTATGCAATTACTCTCGAATCTGCATTTATACACAGCTGAATGCTCCGCTAACTATGCGCGCGTACAATTTCTCCGATTCGATGTTCCGCGCTCTTTTTTTGCCCCACGCAAAATTCAAAACTTTACAAAGCTCCGCGTTCAATTAGTAACATTCGCGAAAATTTCCCCGATGAAATTTCCCGTTCGATTTCGATAACTCGCGTGAAATTCTCAACAGGTATTAAGACCCAAGCGTACACCCTATATTCTAACTCGCTTCCGCGGAAAATTTCAAACTGCCTCACGTTGACGCAACAATTCCCGAAGAAATTTAACAATTTTCCCAACTTTGCCGAGGGGAAACCGCCTCGCGTCACCTATACATAGCGCGCGAGCTTCTTCGGCCCCCGAAGAGCAACTATCCACGTCAATGACGAAAAATCAACGAGGATCACACGGCATCATCCCGAAAAAATGTTCGACTCACGCTGACTTGCTCCTGTGTACTATACCCGTGTGTGTATAGGTAACGGAGCTCGGCAAAGAGCAGATCCGCGGAAAGCCGCACGGCTGTATGACGAGGAAAAAAAAGAGAAAGGCCGAAAGATAATTTGAAATAGACGACACTTGTGCGGCAAAGTTAATGTCTTGGGCGTGCGCGTAGGTATGTGACGAAATCCGCGAAAAAAGCAGGTCACGGGACATTACTATCTGGTTAACTTGTTTAATTTACTATAAAATGCTTTGCTTTGTTCGATTTTTTTATTTAAAGTATAAATGAATGGTTTTTCCACGCAAATCATATCTGTCTACTCCTTAGAGTTAAATTTCTGTTATTCATTGAAAAAGTCTGGAAAAGGTGCATCTTTTGCCGACCTAAAGTTAGGCTACTGTCTTAGAGTTCAATATAGATAACTATACTATTTCGAAATTCTGAGACCCCCAAAAGCACATTTTTTATTGGATTTCCTCATACATATAGTCAAGCACGACGCGCTTCCGTTCAGTCTGGCACGTAGGCATATAAGATAGACAACGGCATTATTCCCTAATCGTCATCGACGTCAATAGTTTTTTCATTCCTTAATAGCTATCGAGCTTGTATTCAACTACACTTCCTCCTCAGCTGTAACGGATTCGCACGTAAACACGTAAAACTCTTTGATAAGTCAAAGTGTCACAAACGTCGCCGCACACGAGGATCGAGACAAAAGACCGGGCACTTCCAATATATTCGCGGAATTCCATATAATGTACATTTAAATTTCGATATCGCTGTGCCTGATTCGGCTGTCTTTTCCTTTTGCAGGCCGAATTTCAGACGGGCTACTGTCATAAGTGACGTATAAAATGGAGATATTTGATATTTTCAGTCTTTGACTTTCGTGCGGGTTCTGCATTGCTTCGGGAAAGGAAGAAATCTCATTTCAAGTTTCTTCCGAATAAAGATCTGACAGCAGGCTTGCAACGTCGCTGTCTAAAAGATTCATTTTTCCGAGATTCTGATGCGGCTATTTTAAGAATTCGAAAAACGCCAACTACGGCTTTTGAAATGTTGCACCAAACGTTATTAGACATCGCGCGTCTATTTCAAATACACCTCCTACTGCAGGAGAGAACATTAAAAAACGATAAAACATCGATTATACTCATCGCGCAGTACATCGTTTAACACCAGTGCACTAACGAACTAGCATTCGCAAACAGGGTGTCTCGTCGCATTCCTCGCTCTTTTCAAGCGACTCCCTTTCGCGCATAGCTTCAGCGGCGAGCCTTCGAAGAAGCAAATCTTGTTACTCAATGGGCTTATGCGTCTTATCAAGCTGTCTCTGGGTAAATGTTGACTTTGCACGACTGGTGGATCAGAGCCGAGACTTGTTTTTGTTATTAACGCACACTCGTACTTTTCTTCTTTTACGCCTGCAATGTTTGCACGGATTCCAGGCGTTGTGTTCCATTGTTTTTTTTTTCTGGTAATTCTGTGGAAACACCTGCGCGTACAGCCTTTTATTGGCGACAGTATAGGGATTTTAATGCATAAAATTTATAGACACAGGTCCTTGGAAGTTTTAATTAAAGAAAATGTTCCATGTCAGCTGTAGTCGTGATAGTACATGCCTCCCTTTTTAATACAGCTAATGGGATACTCTTTTTTTGCTTCTTTTGATGCCTGTGGGTATGTAGGATGAACAAATGCATAATTTAAATTGAAACATACAAAAAATAAATTCCGCAACAAAGAGCGAGAAAATGCGCATTGTTACAGGAAAGCACGTTTCAAATTGGATTTCTTCCCTTATCGCCATTTATGCAGCAGCCAATAAGTATGATACTCGTAACAGAGGCTTAATACAATTATATATTATTCACAATCTTTTAAAAAAGTATTTTCCTAAAAAGCTTCCAGCTTAGTTTCACATTAAAATGTATGGAAATCGAACTTAAACTTTTTTAAATCTTAGGCCATACATTCTGCCTAGCTATCTTTTTAAATCTTTCTACTACTTATGTCAATATGTTCTTTTAGCGAGGAAAATAAATATGATTTACGTGCGATGTCATAATAATTACTCTATACCGAGAGTGACGAATGCGCGATCCACTCTGACGCATTGATGATGGGACTAATAAAATTATCTTAGCCATTAACCAACTTCAGTTAACATCTTGACGTCAGTCGAAATTGTAATATGTTCCGAGTTATGTCCATCGCAGTTTACGATCTTTTGCCATCTTGCACGAATGAAGCTTTATACGAACGAATGCATGTTTATAGAATTTCAAAAATGCATGCATGCATGTATTACAAACCGTATGATGCATGAATCTAATTCAAAATTGATCGATGATAAATGACAAACAGATATTAAGTTTCTGTGAGGACAGTCAGATGTAGACGCAAGTTTGTAAAACCCTCTCATCGAGTATGAATATACAATAAATTATGCTACAAAGTTTGGCAATTTCTCATTTCAAACTTCTATCCCTCTCATCGTTAATTTGCCATATCTCAAAAGCTCCCTCAGAATATCAGCACCAAAGTTTTTCTCACATACACCGAACATGCATGAGGTGGAAGAAACAATTTCTCTTCCCCGAAAGGCAAGAAAAAGAAACACGTTTTTTGTTATATATGTCACACAATCTTATTCACAGGGCTGAATTTCATCGCAAAAGTGGAATATTATTCAAGCCGTAGGGTACGGAAAACTCTCCAGCCTTAACGACTCCGCCCCAGTGGAAAATTAATACCAGGCAAAACTGAGATTGACACCGTAGAGACGTCGAGAGCAGCCGAGAGAAAAGTTCATCAGCTCTATATAGCTACCCTCCCCGACGTCTTCGATTTCCTTCGTGCGCGAAGAGAAGCGAGTTTTAATACCGGTACGGCGAAAACTGCGATGCACTGCTGCTGCTCTTTTCTCCTCTGGCCGCAGAGAAAATCGATCTTCTCGAGGGCATTGTTTGCGCTCTTCTCTACTTCTCCCAACACTCGACTACACTGTGTCACTGTTACGACGCGTATAGTCAAGGCAACTATCCTGCGGCCACCCCTAAAATGAGACTCGGTGTTTTCCGCTGGTAATTACCATCGACGCCCGAAAAGCAGAAAAACTGATGCTGTTTATATTTTTGGCTATACTTCGGCACACTTTGTATGTCACTCCAAACGGAAAACAAAAACGTCGGAAAAGGGTAAAAAAATATCAAGATATTTTCGCGGTCACGTATAAGAAGTGATTTTTAACCCTTAGATTTATATGGTCCGATACATGGTGATATTTCAGTTCATAGTATTCAGTTCGTAGCCGCGCTGGACTCATTCAACTATATTTTTATTTTTATTTTTTTTATAGATACATCATCTTATATTCTTATCACACTGAGAAAAATCGACATAGTAGAAATTACTATACGCCGTAGTAATTTGAAATATGGTATTGATAACAAAATTTATAGTAAATGTAACAATATTTTTGTAATCGTAACTACTATACTTTTTTAGTAAAATTTTTCGGCCCTCTTCGTCAGGTTGTGATAGAATTTTTTGTTTACTATTCGAATATAGTAAAAAATCATCAATTTTTGCCCTAATTTTTCCTATAAATTTATTAGTAATAATTAGTTTATAGTAAAATTCTGGTAATGATTAGTATATTTTTCTCGGTCCAATCACGAAACAGAACAAATTCTTCAACTTTATTACCATGCAATTTTCCTGTAGGGTTCGTTGTATGACTTATTAAGTTCTTGAATAGACTCCATAAAGGGTATATTATAGCCGCAGCCCTGGGCAAGAAACTTTCTAATGTCATCAACTAGCTATATCGCGATATATGCATAGATCTGGAAAATATATAAATGAGTAAGAGCAGGGGGGGGGGGCGCCCTGGGGGTTCCGGCAGCTGCAAATGAAACGCATGACAGACAGTTTTATATATAGCTTTCTGACGCTTGTACGGGAGATTCCCGGATACGTGACGTGCTTGCACATGAGCACGCGGCCATATAGATTATAGCCGAGTCAAGTCCTCATGAGAATTTTATGCAGAATCTTATATCCTCTAGGAGGATATGACGGTGGTTTGATCGTGTGGCTGTATAAAGACAAAGGAGCAGAGATCATCAGGGCCAGAGGACGAATACACTATACAGAAGACAACTTGGTAATGGTAATTTTTTAAGATTTTGTCAAAAAATGCTAGAATTTAATGTTATCTTGGTACTAAATGGAAGTAAAGGTTTCTCGTATATAAAAATTCTTTGATAAGCTATTAGAAAATTTTGAATACATTTTATAAGAGCTGAACGATTATGAAAAATCAATCAGAAACTAAATGCCAACGACTTGGCATATCTTAGTGTAACATGCGTATACAATTTTGTGAGTTATATTCAACCAGTGTAGATTTCAATTACGAGTATGACGAATTGCTTTCACCTACTTATTAAATAAATAACGATAACAAGCTTTTATTTTGCTGTTGCAGGCCAATGCACTTTATATTTATAAACGATCAATGTGGAATGATATATTATCGCACTTAAATTGTCATCGTATCGGTAATCCACCCTTATAAAACAGATAACAAAACTAAGCCTCGAGCATACCACATTACGCGACGTAAGATAGCAACGTACGTTTGTTTCATATCGCAATGAATGACAATATATGCCCATACTAGAGTGTAGAACCTTTCGCAATAAAAATTTCTACATCCAATCACAGACATAATAATTTATATAACACAATATATGCTGAGCTAAGAATATCAAACATAATTTTACGACACATTTTACGACGGATGTACAACGGAGAAGAGGATATGCTGATGTCGAGTGCGATTTCCTCTATTTTGAATAATCGCACGGCATCGTCAATGCTCTCAGACTCGGGGCCACGATCGCCGGAAATGGAAAATTGACGAGTTACGCGACTCGTCGATTAACGATATCAGAAGCGACTGAAGGCAGCGATTGAAGTGATAACAATTCAAAACCAGAATTTTCGAATCCTGGGTGATTTGAATTTAATGGTGATCTTATCGTGACTATTATTATGTTCTAACCTACCCCATTTTTAACCCAAATGCTAATTCGCACATTTGACCCAAACGATATAATATTATGGTTTACATAAATCGTGAAACTCATAGCTAATTTATATTATTTAGGATCCTGCAAGAAAGAGTAAATAACGAGGAAAAGATATGAGTTTTGCTAATCCCTTTGGAAACATTACTGATGTATTTCCACTAATAATTTCATCATATACGTGTTTCCGCGTCACGCCAATCAATCCATTAAGTTAATGCAACCGAACCCTTTAATCTTAGCTAAAGTAATGAACTATTCACAGCGTTAAATCCCCCTGAGTGAGCGTATTACTACTGGATATTTGCATAATATAAAGGAATCCTATCTTCGTATCATTGAATTTTTTATCTTATAAGAAGCATTTTGAAAATAAAATCGATAATGGTTAAAGGATCATCAGGTGTAGTTACGAATTTAATTATTTAAAAAACTCTTAGAGTTTCCTCTAGCTGTTGGTATACTTCGTGTAAGCTATAGGATCAAAGTTTGTTCACGAAGCTTATTGTATTATCGTCGACAGCTTTTCTAACTACCAAGTTAACTCGCAGTGCATCATAAACTTTTAAAAATATTACTCTATGATTCGTTTAAAATTCAATAATTGTCTTCGATGGAAATACGTCGTGAATAACACTTGTTTATCCTTCGTGGAATGCCAAGATATTGATGTGCTAATCAAATAAGAAGAATGCAATCCTAATGAATGCCCCAGCAGTAGAATTAAAACTCTTTAGAACACTTATCGGACACCGTTGATAAAGTTAGCATAAGAATTATCGTTCTTGCGGTGTCGTCATTACGCAACGTAATCAATGTTTACGATTCGACGACTCGCATGAATACGTCGATCAGAGTTATTTTAGCGAGAGAAATTAACGAGCGATCCGCGATCGTGACTTTGCTAACGATCGACTATTCGCTTTTCAAGCGATTCACTTAATTCCGTACTTGCCAAAACAAAAAGAGCATACACACACATACACTTGCGCGCTTAAGTGGTGTTTGGCACGAAAAAAAATTTAGCGCCGACGAAAATCGTTAGCGCGAATGATTGATTGATGACTCCGCGAAAGCACTTCTCAGGATCTATCTTTTTTTTGTGGAATACCTGGTAGACAGGAGTAATTTGGAGGGACGTATATACGCGAAAACTTTTTCTTCTCCTTTGCTTTCCCTTATAAATCTTGTAAGTCCATCAGTTTCGTCTACGCGCCAGAAAATTTACTGCAGATAGTTTGAGGCGTAACAGTGTGCACGAGGCTTTGTTGAAATAACCATTAGACTCGCGAACGCGAAAAACGTCACGTAAACAAACACCTGCAAACCGCTTATGTTAACGGCCGCATGTTTACACTCGGGGAGTTTAAAGGCTTGCGGTTATAAACGAGTCTTAAAAAGCAGCACACGCAATATCTAGTTTTGGTTTTATACCTATATATTATGGTATTGAGCGCAAGTAAATAAGTAATACAGCTGAATTCATGGAATTGAAATGCGAGTGGAACCGAGGGAGTTCTACGTACGAGTAATACCGTACGTACCGCTTTCATGCAAAGCAACTGCAGACTCTACGTACAGCAAGTGCAGTCAGATATATAGCTATAGATGCGTACTTTGGCTAGTGCAAGTTCTGCAGCTGCTATATACACAACTTCTGGCTGCTGCACTCGTCCCTATCGCGTGAACGAACGAGATTAGTCGTGCCCGTAAATGAGCGACAAATAATCTCATTGCGCAACATTGCAAAACTTTCTCTTTCGATCTTGCCCCGCAATGCTACATGCACGCGTCCTCCAAAAGTTCAACCCGTCCAAGTTACCCGACGATCTCCCTGATGCTATTCACGACTGCTTATTGTTAGATTAAAACTGCTGTTTTCGAAAGAACGAAGTATGCATAGCTTGGGTCGTCATGTATTTATCAATTATTTATACGCATAAGTATTTTTTTCCAAATATGTTAAAAATGGTAAAGAAGCTATAGGGGAACTGCATGTTTGATGAAATGAAAATTCTACAATTGATGAAAATAAACATTTTAAGGCGCACCAGGAAATGAGCAATTCACATTAGAATCGAATGATTATTTTTTTTATTTATTACCTATATGAATATAAGCGGTTTCGTGGAATTCCCTTTTGAAGACCAATGCATTTTAATGATATTTTCCGATAACACCAAGTGCGATAAAGCCTAGAGCGAAGCTCACGGTCATGGATCATTTCGTCCGCACTTCGCTTAATAGACAGCTACTTCCATAACTTATCAAGTAGCTAAATTGTGCGATATGCTACAGCGAAATTGGCCTACTGATCTTAGCGACACAATTGTTTATTCGCGGCGTTTCAATTCCAGCAAAGACATTTTTCAAGGCGCTCATAAAAGTTCATAAGCTAAGCATTAAATTCTTAAACCAACGCTTAAACTCCTCGGCGAATCTCGTTCGCGACGTAAACTTCGAAATCCCAGCTCGAGCTCGTCGCACACATACCTTTGTATACCTTGCACATATAGTTTCCGCGCAGGAGCTTCGACCGCGGTGCTACATAAACTTCCCCGCGACGAGAGAAGATTTCGCGTCGTCGCTGTACGAAGTGTGGACAGTACCGAAGGCGCTTATACGCCGCTATGACGCTGTAATACTCGGCGCTGACGGGAGCAGCTGCATCATGGCCATCAATTATTTATAAAATGCTGCCGCCGCCGCCGAGCTTTTTCGCAGCAGCCTTTCTTCGCGCGCTGATGCTTTTGTTATTGTTCTCGACTGCCGTGGAATACCAAAAAGGCCCTTGTTACGCGACGCGTTGATGCGTCTGTTGGCTTACGCTTTTTTGTCGCGTCTAGTGCGTGCACATTTATAATAATTACTGGATGCGTTAAGCTTACGATGACGCGTTGTTTCCTTCGGACGGATGGAAGAGTTTCTTTGGGTTTGGAGGGACTCCATGAGTATTGAGTCATGCGATTATTGTCGGTGGAATTCTACTTTACAGATTATAAATCATGGCGAGAAGGACATTTTCTTGAACGCTGCGATGGCTTGGAAAACTTTGTTTTCTGTCATTGGCCGCCTACATTTTTCAGATTTGTATAGACACACATCATGACTATTGTATAGCTGCGTATACTAGTTTATTAATAGGCGTTGACTTATACTCATATGCATGAGAAATAAAAACTGCATTGTAATTCTAACTGTTTATCAATTTTTTTGCTATTCCTTATTTTACTACCTTGTGAGTTTTCCTTGCAGGATTATTGCATTTATCAGCGAAATGTTAATTTTTATCTCTCTTGGATATGCTTAAATTCACGACATATCGAATACAAATGACTGAAAAATGGTATTTGAAAAGTCATAGAAGTACAATCAAGTCTCTTTAAAGATCGACTGTATATTGCCGTGCGTAACACAATCTTATATAAAAGAATAAACACTTTATACTTATACCATACTTTACGACCATACTAATTCTTATTAAAATGTAGCTTCGTCGAATCCTCACAACAGCTGTTAAATTAGTTTGGTAAATGTTTTGTGCTCCCTACAAAAAGTTACGGAAATTGATAGGAAGCAAGTCTTATTTCCTACAAATTATCGTATTTCAAATATTCAACAACAGGTATAACACATGCTTTGAATCAGGATTATTATAATTTCTTAATTTTCATGTAGGTACCTATAACATGATTTTCTCCCGAATTTAATCTAACTTACCTTGACTCGCAATAAATACAATATTTGAATAATTTTAATCTCGACTTCATACGATCGTAATAAATTTTCCTATGCACAAGCAGTACTACATACGCAAAATCATACGACAGATAGATAATGCAAAACAGCTTAAGCAACCGTTCAAATAAATCTAATCCTAATAAAGCCATCCCTCACCGCTTCTGTCGCATAATAAAACGCAAATACACACACCACGTACGGTGTATCACCGCACAAGTGCATGGAATTCGCGCGCGAAAGGCTTATAACATAACGCTGCAGCGTTGTATCGCTTGTAGCTCGTGCCGTTTGAAAAGTTTTATTATTCATTGTGTAATTTCATCATTCACCTCATCTACTCGGTCGCTTCTTACTCAGGGCAGAATTTAAATAAGGCAGCAAACTTTAGGCGCAGTGAAAACTTATATACGTAGGAAAACTTTGAAACTACCAAACTTTTGATTTACATTTTCGCCAACTATTTATTTTAAAGTTTAAAAATGAGAATACATCTGAGAGAGCGTAGAACAATAGTATTGCTGAATTGAAGAATGTTAAGCTGGTGAATATATATGCCACACGCGCGGTGGATTAAAAAAATTTTTGGAAGCCGTATCAGCTCTAAAAAAAGTAGATTACTATTCACTCGTGGAAGGCAGGAATCTTACAAGGATAAACGTGTGCGACCTGTATTCTTATGCTATACACAAAATCTTCGGTCGAGTAAAAAAAAATAACAGTATTTCACAATGCTAAATTAAATATTTCTCAATATATTTAAGATTGAGTTTATTTTGATAACTTAATATAAAGCAGTAAACGGTAATCAATATCGAATATTACTGGAAACATTTAACAATTACTCGAAATAACGCTTACAGCTTCTTAACACATTTGTATTTCAGGCGATAATCAATATCACCTGATTGTTACATATATATATATTTTTTTTTTCTATAGTCTAATTACTTTTCTAGGTTGAGTAGATTTAGATGTTGAATTTTTAACATTAAGAGGTTTAGTATTCAAAAAAGTTGGATATGGGATTTTAGTTTGGGGGATGGACAGTATGGGTTTAGAAAGTATTCTGGTAGTAGATTGTTTGCTGGGTGGGGGAGGAAGAACTTGAGCCAGTCTTTGGTTACGGCGTCGAATGTGGCGGCGAACGCGTTGTCTGAAGGAAGATGTGGATTTGCAAACGGCCAGCCATTTTCGGGAGACTTGAGCAGCATTGAGCAAGGATTGGGTGTCTAGTTTAGATAGAATGATTTGGGATAGTTCAACAGGCAGTTCGCGAATGAAGTCGATGCCTTGATGGTAAACGCCCATGGCGATCATCAGTTGATTGAAGGAGTCCATATTGGCAGCTTTTTCAAAATGCTCAGCACTCTTCGAAAGCTAACCTTGGATTGAATAGGACTGAGAAATTGTGGCGTTTTATACCTGATGTAGGATGTGTGGGGTGTCATGGACATAAGGGAGGGGTGCCATATGCAAAGAAGGGGTATCCAATTCAAGGCGGGGATGCCATACATAAACAGGAAGTTGATTGATCAGAGATCAAGAGCAATCAAGAAATATCAAATCTACTGCAGTTATGAAAACTAAGTATCCGTATAATATCAAGAACACTTATTATTACAGTAACATATTATAGTCTTGCTACATGGAAACAAAAAACAAACAGGCCAGTTGAAATTAAAAAAAATGATATTAAATAAATTCCTTGAGCATTACATTATATGAATACGAAATAAACGAAATACAGGGAACATTTGATTCCAAACTGATAAATTCTAAAATAAAAAAAACCTCACCTTGAATTTTCAGAATACAGGACTGTCGAATATAGAACAAAATAATCCTAGCTTATCTACTCTCGTGATGTAACATTATGCTGCACCTGCTTGAATAAACTCTGTGCTCTACATTTTTTGTCTACTCTACTATCTACTATCTTAATGCGGAGGTCAAAGTGTACGAAGGAGAATTGTCAAATAGTCTTTCAATCCATTCGTCGCTCGTGTGCTACACGGAAGATGTTGCAAGCTGCAGCTCGCGAGACCATTTTATCCCGGGCTAAAATCTGCATACAAAGCGCGGACGCGCTCGCAAGCTTGGAAAGTTATTTGCACTTTTCATATTGTGATTTTCAGAAACGAAGCGAGAAGATGACATTTTCGTTGCAAATACAATTGATCGACATTTGGCACTAGAAAATAAATTTTTATTTATAAATAATGGCTACAGGAAAATGTTGGAGTAGATTAGTATGTTTTATTATATGAAATTGATCGTCGAAAAATTTAACGAGATTTGAATATTCGTGTATATAGTCAAGCATATTAATATCGGTCTCTTTGAACGTGGTACGAAAATTCGAGTTCGACCAATGAGATAAGCATAATTTAAAGTTAAATTCCTAGCACGTGTTCAGGGATGGACGTATATGCATAATGCCATGACGTAAATGCAATTAATTATTAAATTGATTATTAAAATTCATAAGAAGATAATACAGCTTGACGTATAAAAAAAACATTATAATATTATTTACGTAAAATTGCAATAAGTTTTAAAATATATAATAGCCTACAGATAAAAATTGTCACGTGAAAAATTCAATATTTTTGTTTCATTGTAAATTGAACAATTCGATCCTCGAAGCCAAGTGCGATTTACCGGAACTGCACTGTGGATGTCGTTTGTTGCTGTGTCGATCGAAAACATTCAACCAAAACAATTATTGTACACGCGCACAAACAAAATTCTTCTTCTGACGACTGAACGATACAAGAATTTAAAATTCAAGCTCGCACTCATCACATATGCATATGTATAATATAAAATTCTCCTATTTATTCAAATATAACGCGCTCTGCATACGTTATAAATTTTTACATGCTATACACAACTTATTCACAATCCAAAAAATCAAATGATTCCAACGAGTCAGCTAGATAAGAAACGAGTTTGGAATTACACCTAAAATTCCTTCTCCTAAAAATGCAGAGCATCGTCATTCCATCAAAACCTCGGGCCAAAACAAACAAAAGCGAAGCCCGTAACCTCGTCTCGAAAACTGTTCACCTCGATTCCTTTAATCTTCCACGCGCGCGTGAACACACGCACATGTTTTGCTATACACCTTTTCTCACACTTCCAATTAGACTAAGTGCGTCCGGCGATGCTCTTGCGCGCTTCGATAACACTCTCGCGATCGACGGCCGGCTCTAAAACAATTATTCTGACCTCGCGGCGTCAACATCGGAGTCGTGTCGAAATCTGGGCATACACTCACACACACGCACACACACACACACACACACACTCGCGCACGAGACCGACCCTCGCGTTCTTTGCGCAACCTGCACATTTACCTACACTTCTGCCTACCGAGCGTATAGGTGTACACCTACTGCATGCTCGAGATTTATTCGTATGGGAGTTGACGATTTCAGTGGGCAATTTTCATGTGAAGCGTCTTCTTTTGTGCTATATAAAGGCGCTTGCGACATTTTAGTGCTGCAGCTGCAAGGTGCGTTAGCTCGCTAGCCTCAGCGGGTGTGACCGACAATTACAAAGCGTGCGTCTAATAAGCGAGGTTTTCTACAGAAGTGATGATGGATCTCTTTGTGGTTGGCTGTGCGGACGTCTAATGTTGTTGGGGAGTTCTCTCGCGAGTGTTGAGTCTCTGCGTTGATTCTTGAGATATTTTTGGATAGAGCGGGGTCAACGGTCTTGCTTTATTATCACATTTTGTACTAATAGTCACATATATTTATTTTTATTTTTATACAAACAGAAACTCCCATCATCTTCGATGTCTGTAATTTAGACACCATCTCGAGATTCTCGATTCGAGATCGAATTCGAATTCAATCGTTTGACTTTGGATCGCGCTCTTACATTGCTGTATATTCAAGGAGACGAGTGCATTTAAATCTATTTTTATATTTTGTTAAACATAATTAATTGAGGAAATGTATTTCTTTACATTATAGCTGTTATCTCATATGTAAGCACAGGCTTATACCGACGATTTAGAACTGTAATTTACATCATCAAAGTCGTGACTCGAAATTCAAGTCGAATCACCTTGAAACCTTTTTTTCAATGGAGCGCAGCCGAGTGATTTTCTAGCGCATGCAGTTACCTACAACTTTACCGACTTTGTTTCGTATTAGAAAACAATTTTATTTCTCTTTCTTTCTTATCTCGCTCGCGCAGCTATTAACGATTCACCTCGCACGCGAGAGTATAAATTAAAAATTTCGGTAATAACTCATATGGCTCCAGGCGATCCTTTAATTATGGTCCGGTATTTCTAAGTCGTTTTCATCATCACAGTTCTTTATCGTCGCTTTCCATTTTCGTCCGACAATGTGCCCGAAGTTATACTTTATGATTACATGTTTGCAAAACCTTGCAAGTAAGAGTTCTTTTAGCCTACCTTACCTTGCAAGTAAGAGGTACATCTCACTCAACAAAGGTGTGCTAATTCACTTATATCAGTGTAAATAAACAGATTTTTGGGAATCATTTCTTATTCGAATTCTAATAGTTTGTCAAAATTATTGAAAGGGGCTATGGCCATAAATAATGTACACTGACTATGAGAAGAAACGTTAGCAAACGACTATAAAAAATGATGCAATGTCAGATTGGGAATCGCTACCCTATGGGTATCTCAATGAGTAACCTTAAAATTCCTATATCATAGATTGATTCTAAATTATGAACACTTAATAACTCAAACGCCAATAAGAACACGAGTCGTGATCGTCAACGAAAAAGTCCGTCACACAGTCGACCAAAATTTCTGCAATACACCGAAATCCGCGACCAAATATGCGGTGAAAATCGTGTAAGACATATTACATATTCTAATTCCACCGCAGATCCAACAGTCTATCGAACATTTATCGTGAGGTCACAGACACACCTATAGCACTCGAGCGGATTCATTGATACTATGCACGAGGTTCGCTCACCGCTTTTCGAAAGGGGGTACCTTTTATTAATTAAATATGCGCATGATTAGCACACGAGACGATTTCGAGAGACGCTGGGCTATTTTTAGAGACAAGATGGAGATTCTTATCCGGTCTCGTGTGTCTTGGCAAAGAAAATTCATTTATGGCAGCTAGACTGAAATAAGAATGCATAGAATTGTTTGCACGAAAAGAAAGGATATGCACAGCTCGACAGCACACACTGAGCTATAAAAATCGACAGAACTAAGGGGATACCGGGATAGCAACGTATTTTCAATTCGAATTCGAGCTTCTAGCTAACATCTATCAGTTTTAATTTATGTTATATTTTTTTTTTTTCAACTTCACGACACTACTTCCCTGTCAACACTTCATACTGTATAAGAAATATTAAGGAAACTCGTCGATTGAGGAAAGACCGAATTTCGGATACTCCAGAAACTCATTTTCTTTTTCTTTAGTTTGTCGATATCAAATTGATTTCTCATCGTAGACACATTACATTAAAGTATTGTAATGCACTTAGTAATGCATTAAGAAATGTATATAGGTAAAGAAATTTGTATAGGAGGCAGGTTTTGCAGAACATTTTTAATTAACCATCAGGTACGCATTTTTCACAGATACCCGAATTCTTGCACCTGTGCAGCCGAAATGTTGGTATATGGCGAAAAAGAAACAAAGTAGAGGCTGAAAAATAAGGAGCCTCACGTACCGACGTTATCACATGAATTATATGATATGTACGTGTCATGTGACGGCATGACTGCCAAGCTATTTCCCGAATTTCCGTCAGTTTAACGTCGTTATCGATTTTTTTGAATGCTTATCGTACATTAGTTTGAACGTACGCCAAAACAAAAGTGATGTATGGAGAAATACATTGCAAAAAAGATTGCCACAATAAAGCACGTAAACTAATACAATTTTATAATTATGATACGATTATCGTACGTGAACACTCGGGATGATGATTCATTTTTAAAAAAAGACTGTAGATACTTTTTTTTAACATGATATATATGAAAATAGACTCTAACACTCGAGTGCCGAAGAACAATCGCAAAACCATATCCTTCGTATATTTGACATACAAACAGATCCAAAGTCAACACACTCAGTTCCCAAAATCCCACTATCCAAATTTCGACTCGGAGCCTATACAGTCGGCTGTAAACAATCGTTTAAAAAGCCCACAACTATCAAACCGATTCTCCTCGAAATCTCACCGTGGCTGTCAAAATTCACGAATACACGGACACAAGCGGAAACACGTAAACCAATAGCCCTACTACACCAGATAAGGTAAATAACGCACGACGTCTCCCATGAGAAAAGTAGGGATAATCCACTCCCTCCCCGCGTCAGGCAAGGGTTTCTCGACGCACGTACCACGGAGTATCGGTAAGTATCGGCGTAGAGAGAGAGAGAGAGAGAAAGAGAGAAACGACGGTGGGGCCCTATATACAGTCGCGCTCTCGCAGCGTATCGCGTTTGGAGACGTCGGCGGGGCACACGACTTGGCGCGGCGAACGGCCCGACACAGTCGAGATCGAACGAGCGAAGGAGCGCGCGGCGCGAGTGCATCGGCGAAAATTTCGAAAGAGAGCCACAGACGAGACCGATGCCGAC
Organism: Nasonia vitripennis; assembly: GCF_009193385.2. Lineage (NCBI taxonomy): Eukaryota > Metazoa > Arthropoda > Insecta > Hymenoptera > Pteromalidae > Nasonia > Nasonia vitripennis. Next base: position 22,934,780 of record NC_045758.1, read on the forward strand.
CGATCGGCCAGCAGAGTCGATCACGCTCTGCGATTACAGTTTATTGATAATCGACCAGTGACTTATTTGACTTTGGGATTATTCTCATTCTCGACTCTTCTGTGACGAGTTCTCTCCTTCCTCTTGTTCCACAATCTAGGCAGTTGCCGATTTTTGGCAGATTCGCTCATTCCGAAGGTAACGCAGCTGCCCAGCTTTCTAAATTAGCGCCCTCGGCTTTGTTTTCTTTCGAGTGCGGGTGATCGGTTTTACGCATTATCGCTAGATTTCTAAAGCAGAGGAAGCTCGCGCGCGAGTGGTGAAACATCAATGGCTCTTTTCGAAAACATTTCATAACAGCGATTCCGTGTTTCCCTCCCGTGTTTTGTATACTCATTTCGCGCGGCGGGATATGACAAATAAAGACTGAATGGAAAATCGGCGCGCCGATCGCTCGCGATTTGGAAATATGGATGTTTAACTTCCTTGATGCGTTTTCACAACGGTCGCGGCGTCACATCGCATTGCCGCGTGTGAAATCGGTTGATGCGCGGGCGCTTCCTCGAGCTTTCGTCGAATAGTACCGGAAAAAGTGTGAAAACTAAACGCTGTGCTTCCCCGCAGGGTTGGCTTCTGCTGCAAGAGAAGACGAGAAGATGAGGGCGTGTTCGGGCCTCTCGAGGTTAGCACTACTGCTGGGGATCTGTTGCCTGGTCGGGAAATCGTTGGCCGGCCAGTCGGTCGATGTTATACGAGGCAACCTCGGCTCGAGCATCCAAGAGGAGGAGATTCTACGCGTGCTGTCGCAGAACAAGACCGGCGCAGCTTCCGAAAACTTCACCCTCGTCGAGCTCATCGGAGCCGTGGCTCGGCGTTACAACGACTCTGCAAGCCCCGTCACCGAGGAGATTCTCAATCATTGGACCATTGGTAGCAGGACTACCAATCCTTATTATGGTGAGTTCCTTTGTTTCTTTTGCTTTACGCAAGGGTAATTAGTTAGTAAGTTGGTTGCGCGTGAAAAGGCAGGAAGATTCTTCGGACTGTCGGAAGAAAGGCTGTAAACTCGGTTCGCGTTTTCCGATGAAAAAAATAATGTGGGTCACATCGAACGAGCGTCTTATATCACGCTTCACCGTACAGTCGTAATTTTCCCGACAACTAATCCGCGGCTTATCCAACGCCGGGCATTTGTGCGTCTTATTCGCAGCGCACGACATTGAGGTTTCTTTATCACTGGGCGAACAAGAAAGTTACGAGCATCGGGCGTTACATAAGTCATCGGATTCGTCAATGAATTCGAGTAATTCGCGGCTTTTTGTTGGCTCTACAGTAGGATCAACAGGTGAGCGTCGTTACCACCTTGTTATGCGCTGCCAGGGTAGAGAGAGAGAGAGAGAAAAAAGTTGGCCGATATAATTACAGCTTCCCGTACGCACATTATCTCGCGCCGTTCTTTTTCCCTCGCGCGATCTATGATCCGATCGTACCTGCGACTGTCTATCACGTTTCAACAACTCAAAACAGCGCTTTTTGTCCCTTCGATTTCGAGAATTCGATTCGAAATCGCTCGGCATGCTGACGCAGCATTGTGCAGCGTGCATAATATCGGCGGTGTTATTAACGATCGATTTTTTGCTAATTTGTAAAAATATATGTTTCCTGCTTAGCATTGTCGTCGCAACGTTATGCTAAGAATGCGTGACTCACGAGCGCATAGACCCACTGCAGGAGTCGCCGCGCGAAACAATGGTAATTTCGATCGCGAATTTACAGCTTCTTGAAAAGCACAACTGTAAACTCCGCGAAGAGTCGCGCAATCGGTGCGAAAGCGATGAATTCACTTTCACCGCCGCGAAAAGATGCGTGTCCGCAAAGAGAAGCTGCAATACTGTGTATACTTAAAAAATAAGACACATAGAATTGAACGTCGACCCTGGCCTACAGAGCTGAGTTGTACAACGTAGTACCTGTATACGGCTATTATCTATTGACGAGATTGATCCGAAAACAAAAGCTCCGTATACTCGTTGCAGCCAAGATTCGAATCCTATATATACGAATCGCGATAGCTTTTTTCTCTCATTTGCATCGATCGCCAATATTGGTACATCCATTAACGTGCAGCTTTGTTTAGAATTTTTACGCGAGCGCGCGACGAGTCGATTTGCTAATTACACCGGAAGCCGCGCAAGAAATGGGAAATCGAAGATGCTGTTGCGTGTTTTTTTCCAAAGTGTATTGTTGGAGCGAGCGATCGACGTCGTGATCTCTGGATTAACGGATTATGTTTGGGCGCTGTTTAGTAGCTTTTTTGGCGACAAAAGGATTCGATCGCGAATAACAGTTTGCATGAATCATACTTTGTTTTTATTGTTTATTATTGTAATGGTGTAGAATTAGATCAGTTCACGAGGAAATGTTTATCAAAATTTCAAATGCTATCAATATTATAATAAGAATGGTAATGTCGCGCGTGTAAACATCAAAGAGGCGCATGAATCAAGGTATTGATTCGAGCGTTTGTAGAATATTTTCCAAGGTATCCTGAGAAATATTTTCCGGTCACGACGAAACGCGGATGTGAAATCTCGTAGGGAAATCCAAAGAATAAGAAAATCGATAAATTCTGTCTTCAAAAAGACAAATCCCATATGTTTCTGCAAGTATTACTTTTTCTCCTAGATTATATATGCGTTCCAGTTATTAGTTTTATGATGGACAAATTTTTGTTGTATAGTAAAATTATAATAAAAGTCGATTATTTTAATTATACCAAGTAGAAGCAATAATTTACTAAAAGACACTTGTTACTGGCAGAGCTACGCTTAACAAGGATTCCTTTACGCTTACGGAATACGCTTTGTAATTCTCTTTGTTATTATGCAACGCCTGCATTTGATGTAATTTGGCAGTCGTTTTAATTCAGTGTTAAACTCAGAATGCGTTATGTAAGCATATAACCGAATTATAACTCGGGGAATTAATTTCAACTGATATATATATATATATATATCAGGTATTCATTCATTGAATTCATTTACGACCCATTTCGCTCCTCTTTCTTGGAAATTCCTGCTAAATTTGCATCACAAAATTGAAGCGCACACTACTTTTCTGAATAATTTCATTCAATATCAATGCGAATGGATACGAACTGAAAAGTCAAATTGAGATTGATGTAAAAATAATAGTTAACTTTATTGCGCCGCGTTCCCTATTTTCCAAAACGGCTATTCATCTCCGTAATTTAATTTCACACATACGTAACACAGAAAAAACCAAAAGCTGGATAACTGGATAAAATTTCAGTCACCGCGTACTGTATAAATTCGCTCGTACCAATGCATCAAAAATACTTCATCTCTCTTACATGCGCACAGTCGCGCGCGCACGACATATTAAACGCGAGTCATTTTTCATCCTCGCTTTCGCAGTCGTCGGGATTCGAAGAATAACGATAGGAAAGAAAAATTGCAAAGGACAGCCGCAGCCTTATAACACGACGTTATAGCATCCGAGGCCGTATCGATCTTTCGTTACAGCCGCGCACACACGTACGCGAGTGCAACGTACCTACCTAATAATGGACAGACGCAATCAACGACCGACTCGCGGTGACCTGTGAGAGGAAGGGCGCATGGACAAGCGAGTTGTCGGTGCGAGAGTCTCGACTTGATAATTAATAGCGCAATATGGCATTTCGCAAGGAACTATCAGTCATTCAGCGCGACGCGAAAGATGATTATATAGTTCGACGTACAGTATACGCGCCGAAATATAACGTCCGATCTTTGCGCTTTTTGTCTCGCTTTAGTGTACACTGCGGGAAAATCGAAGTCGGCATAATGCGCGCGACAGATCGTTATCGACACGCGACGTTACGTATATTAGTTGCGCGCTTGAAAACGATTTGAAAGTTACATTGTAATCGCGCAGTGTCTTTTGTGCAGCCCGACGATGTTTAATCTTTGGATTGTGGCTCTGTCGAGTTATTGGGCGTAACGTTGTTTGCGTGAAATTGTTGCGCAATATAAGTTTTAGAGACGCGCATACGTACGAAGTGCAGGTGTTATACGAAGGTTACCGAAGTTCAGACGCTCATTATATTCTCTATATAGGTTCATGCGATTTTTCGTTTGTTTAATGACGAGCTCGATAAAGTTGCGAAATTAGAGACGTCGAGGATAATAGCCGAAAAAATTGCGAAAGTCGAGCTCTGAAGTGTAAGATCAACAAGCTACAAAGACCTTCGTATTCCGAAAACTACAAGGTGGAATCGTACTTTCTTTTCTTAAGGTCTCGTGTATTAGGAAGCCTCTTACGATGTGATGCGTCAAAAATGATGATATTATGCACGATAATATAATCTATAATCTGCAATAAATTACAAGATCAATTTGGAATCCATTTGTAGGTGATTCGGCGATCAATTCATCTCGTACAACCAATTTTCGTTCAAATCGAAACGATGATTTCGAACGTGATATGTTTCATTAACGCAGTTCGCTCGTGCGGATGTCGGATTCCATAAAAAAAAATATAATAACAATAATAACGTCAAAGCGCGATTGCAGTGCGTCAGTAGATAGAACGAATGTATGGCTTTTGAGCATCGCGTTGCGTAGATAAAAAAGTCACTCACGATGCGACGTTCATTATAGTCATCCAGCGCGGATGCGTTTTTTAAACGCGCTATATGCAAAAGCGAGCTTATAACCGAAATTCAATATCTCTCAACAAAATATACTCCTTTTATCCATCGCAATTCCGTAAACAATAAAAATTCAATATTCGTAAAAAAGAAGAGATACGCATCAACGTGGACAACTGTCCCCATTCGTGCAAGCGTAAACTTTTTTATACATACGAAATTCACAATCTCGATGTTGCATCACCCTTGATCTATTCGAACAAATGAGAAAACCTGTCGTCCCTCGTCAAACGAAGTAATTTTAATTCTTCCGAATGACCGATGCGCGCACGCGGCGGCCAATTTCGTCACGTGAATCCTCGAATTCAAGCTTTGACTAAATCATGCACGCGCGATGCAGCGAAAAAAAACTCGTTCCTTTATTTGCATTCCGTGCACGGTACACGTTTCATTCCGAGGTTAGTGCAATGTTCGATCGCGCCGCGCAATGCACGCGGCTTTTGTGTATATACGTATAGTACACAAGCGCAGCTGCGTCGAGCTTTTATTTTATATATTTATTTTTTTGTTTTTTGTGAATTTCGCGTGAAATGTATTAATAAATAACTTTACACCTATTCTGAAAATCCCCGCTGTGTACGAATCGTGAAAAAAAAATTCATTTCGATTCGGCTTGTGTATACGAATATTAAACTTCTCTCGGCAGCGCATCGGGGGCCGCCTAATAATAGAGATAATGGAAGCCAAACAGCGAAACTTTCGTAACCGCGCTCGAAAAATTGTTTGACTTGCTACTTCGTCTCCGATTCCTATACATGTACATACGGATACATCCGGAGCGACGCAGGAAATTTTAGCGAACCGTTCAACAATCTGCGCGCACCGAATATGTTCCTAAACTTTCTCCGTAAGAAAAGAAAAAAAGGGAACTTGGTCGGTAAATTTCGTCAAACATCACACAGGCCATTAGCATTATCTCTCTGTTGCGCAAAGCCAAACAACACACTCGAAATCCCGATTTCCAGTCTAGGCTAGCTATATAGCGAAGGAAAGAAAAAGAGCTTTTGAAAAATCGCGTGGTCGCGCAGCCATTAGCATTGTCCAAACACGCTCCGATTCCTAAATCGAGCGCTGTTTTTTCAATGTCAGGCTCGCACGCGCACACGCGCACACGCGCACACGCGCACGTAATCGCGGGCTTTGAGAAAAGACGCAATCGAGCCCGGGGTGAAAGTGCTGCTGATGGGTCTCTCGTCGCGGCTGGGAAATTTATCGCCGAGTACTTACATCGTAACGTTAATTGAACGCCGAGTGTTTATCTTCTAGTTATTGATAAGAGGCAGTTTATTGACGTTTATGGCTTTCGCTAGGTGTCTATGAAAAAGTGTTGAGCGGTTTACGAGAGAGAAGCCTGTAAATTATGTGCGAAGCATCAAGATCTCGATCTGTAATGAAGGATGAGTTTAATTAAAGGCGCTCAACAAACACGTCTTTTCATTTCAGACGTTTACAGAGAAGACATCGACCAAGAAGCCCGGAAATTCCTGCAGATCGTCCCGCCGTTCGAGCCCAGCGCCGGAGAGGTCAGCCCCGAGTGCAAGAAACACGCTGACCTATATAAGAGAGAGCTGAACAAGTTCACCCTTTGGGCTCTGAAGAGTAAGTACCTATGTTTCGCCGGCTTAATTTCCCAACTCGTTAAGTGTCTTCGACGCCTCTCGAAGGAAACTCTCTTAACGAGCGCATAACTCGTTTATTTCCCGAACGAGGATCGTCACCCGCTAGTTTAAAACGGGAACGGGTTATATATCGCATCTCGCAAAAGTTATGTCAATGAAAAAATCGCCGACTCATCGTCGCGTGAAATAATACGCCGATTGCGCAACCGATCCGCGGATTACTAGGAAAATTCGTAATCACGTCGGAAAAACCGCGTTAGATGATACCCAACTCACGACTGCAGTGGCCTAATGACGAAAACGTATTCCCGATTCTGAGAGACAGAGCTACAGCGTTTAATGACCTTTCACAATACAACAATCGAACACGAGCAGAGACAACGCTCGGGGAATTACACAAATCGTTGCGACGACGCGCATTAGGGGTCCGTTGGTATGCGCGTCGCGACACTCCGCAAACGCGTGTATATTAGCAGCTACACGCCACCACCACTACCATCGCCTCGGGATACTCCTACAGCTCTTCTCTCTCTCTCGGAGGGCGTTTCCCGTGTTTTTCTCGCCTTCCCTTTTTTCTCCACTGCTCTGTGGCGACGCTTATCGCTGCTATGTGTGTACTACCCACTATACAGGGAGATGTGTAAAAGGGACGAGGTGCGAAAGTGCTGATCGAAGGGAAATCGGGCTGTTGATTTAAGCAAATGGTTATCCGACTGATGGGGGCGTCAGAGGTGGCTGATCTTTCGTTCGAGTCATTCCGACGAAGCTCGCAGATGGCTTCTCGATCGGGATGTTTTCGGGGATCCCCTGGATACGTATATTTGCATATCGTTAGTCATCGACTACAACAACGGTCTACAGGTTCAACATGTTTTCGGCGGGTCTTAAAATAGTTTCTTCCGCGCCGAAGACGATAAAGAATCTCTTCACACACAAACAACTTTATGCGTTCCCTCCAAAAGGCGTTTGATCGCCGTTGACAAAACGCGCCGTCACGCCAGCATATAACAACAATGGGCCAATTTTTCAGTGTACGACGCAACAGCGAAGATGCCGTCGGGTCTGCTGAGCGGCAACGTCAACCAGCTGGGCGACTACGACGAGTGCGTGGGCGTCGAGGGCTCGGAAGGTCTGCGCGGCCAGTACTGCCTGGCTTACCTGCAGCTCGAAGTCGACGGCTCGAGACCGGACCTGCAGCACCTGCACCGACTCCTCCACTCGCACTATGCCTTCCGCAGCAACGTGTCCGACGTGAGTGTATTTATATTCACATAAATTATCACACTTCTATATCAATTATACATGGGCTCTTGGGATAATCATGTGCGTGCATTATTTCGCGCCTCGGATACGGATCGGGAGATGTGCCGCGGATTATACACCACGTATTCCTGCATTAATATGCGCGACCGGTAGCCAGCGGTGTGTATGATAGGCGCGATTCTCTCGTCGTCGCCGCGCTGATGTGAAAATCAATTATACGATTTGCGGGATTCGAGGATTAATCTGCCGATTTTTCCGTAACGGTGCAATGTCGTCGATCGATAAGGGAGAACAGTTGCGGGAGAATTCTGTGCGTTATTTGTAAACGAGGAAAAATGTAGGCAGTAGTGGTTTTTGCCTCGTTAACTCTGCATATCGTCGGGAGACGTTAACAACGCATTAACATTCCTCGGATGTGTATATAGGAGATAGATTCCATTGTGGGGTACTCAAGTAGAGAATTACTCACTGATGCTTCTATGCGCGACCGCGAATGCTCGAAAATCCGTGTAATTTATCACCTTGTGCTTCGCACATTGGATAGCGGTGACTCAATAATAGCGTCGGCGCGAATTCGGTAACAGGCATTTTCGCGGTAACGGATGTATTATAGAATCGGAAATTACGTGAGTCACGCGGAGACTCCGTCTCTGATTTGTATCCGTAAGATTTAATTGAGTGGTCCGGTATATTTTCCTGCTGAATAAATTATTCTATGAGATATTATATATAGCTGTCATCGAATCGTTAGAAGCGATTCGTGAGAGGGTGGTTCTGGCACTTCGCGCTAAAAATATACGCGATCGCGATCGAAAACCGGTTATTGGATTATTCAGCAATGTCGATGGTATATTAAAATTGTGCTTTCGGCGCTTTTATCGAAATCCCCGAATTCCTTAAACTTAAAGAAACTATATCGGCTCGTATGACTAATTGAGTAGTTGACATATTTTCTAAAAATTGATTGAACGATAAAAGCTCAGTCGGATCGATCTTCGAAAAATTTAGCCGACGATCGAGAACAATCCTCGCGCATCTCAAATGCAGGGTGCGCGCCTCTATACGAGCGAAGGTCGCGCGTAGCCGATGTCAACGTACACGGGTGTGCGTGGAATCGGCAACGAATCGAGATAGCGACGCGTAAAAAGCCTCCCCGCTGGCGATTCTCCATCGATGAGACGAGCGCGGGAAGTTTCGAATGTTCTCGCGACGAGCAAATTCTTTGCAGTGCCATCGATTATATGCGAGTACAAATATAAACATAAAACCAAAGTATCACATCCGCAGCATCCGACGGACGAAAGTTCGACTCGTTGAGAAACACAAGTCACTTAGCGACGAGGCGACAATAGCGCCTTCGGTAGAGTGTACACATACAATAAGGCTCGAGAGAACTGCCCGGTAGTTCTCCAAAGTCATCGCGGCAAATTTCGCATTTTAACGCCGACACTTGAAACGACACAGGAACAAAGTCAGTGTGTCATTCTCGAGTTCGTCGATCGTTCCATAGATCCGGAGCCACTCGTTATTCCATTACATCATCGGCCCGCAGACGCATGTATAATCAAAGCAGCGTTCGGGAAGTACATCATGCAAATGAGCGGTCGGATGTTTCCCCGAACACTACAGCGAATCGGCTCTTTCATGTACTATAGGTGTACACCGCGATTTACGAGGTAGTAAGGTGTATTAGCTAAAATCAATAGCCGTAATAGCCTGGAGTAACTTTTGGTTCGCGCCGGTCGCTTGACCTCATTCGCCGGCTTGGTCTGAGTAATTCGGAGGATGATGAGCCTTTTTTCTGCCGTATAATCCGCCGGAGATGATCGATCGGGCACGACCTTCCGCTCCGAAGGTCGAAGCCACGCCGCCGGGAAATTCGATCGACGACCTCGGCGGTGTGATCGGTACCATTTTTTTCGTGGGAGATTATTACGTATCGCTCCGAGTGGATGAGACTCGGCTATGGTCAGACCGATGATAACGATACATCGAACTTCTTGCAGCCTGGACACCGAGTGCCGCGTTTCGGAACGGTCAACTGGGCGGTATGCGCTCCATCGGGCTGCAGTCCCCGAGACGTGGAGGCGTCTCTCAGACACACGCTTGACAAGCACACCGAGGAGACCGGACTCAAGATCAGTGTCAAGGTCGAGCCGGAGATGTGCCAGATGAGGAGGACCGAACCGCTGCCCAGGGAGACCATCGTCGTTGGGTAAGTTCTTCATATACCGATCGATGCGTTCGTGAACTCGTGAAGAAGTTTTTTCAAAAATTATTTCCTCTCCCTGCAGTCTGTTCTTCATCGGAGTGTTGCTGCTGTCGATAGCCACGGGCCTGTGCGAGCACTACGACGTACCTCTGAGCCCTGTGCTCTCGGCTTTCTCGCTGAAGAAGAACGTTTTGAAGCTGGTGTCGTTGGAGCGCAGCGAGAGCGACATCGCCACCCTTCACGGCATCCGAGCTTTCAACGCCTTTATGCTCTTGCTGTCCCACAAGAGTCTCGCCCTGTTCTTCAACCCCTACGTCAACCGCACGGAGATGACCGAGGTGAGTTGTACTCCTATTTTGTTTAACTCGCTTGATGTGTGCAACCGCCGTTGTTGACTGTTGTGGATGTCGTTGCTTTGCAGTACATCGGAAAGCCCTGGACTGTCATCGGAAGGGCGGCTAGTCTGTACACGGACCCGTTCATAATGCTTTCAGGACTGCTGACCACCTACTCGTTCATTGGGAGACTCAACAAGAGCGGAAAACTGGACGTCAAGAACGAGTACATCAGCAGACTGTTCAGGTACTTACGCGATAGATTACTCGAGTCTGCGCGTATTTTCGACGATATATAATTTCTGATAATTCTGCAGGCTGGTACCGACTCTGGGAGCTCTCATTCTGTTCTGCACGTACGTGATGCCGTTCATCGGCTCCGGACCTCAGTGGAACCTGGTCGTCACCCAACACGCGGACATCTGCAAAAGGACCTGGTGGCGAAACTTCCTCTTCATCCACAATTACTTCGGATTCGAAAACATGGTACACGCGATTTTCTTCGACCTTCTTCACCTTCTATCTTCATAGTTGGAATTCGTAACTCATTCGTCGATCGACTTTTCAGTGTCTCACGCACACGCATCACGTTGGCATCGACACCCAACTGTTCGCGCTGTCGCCGCTAATGGTACTTGCCATTTACAAGAAACCAAAGATCGGAGCTGCCGTTTTGGCGTTTGCGGCAGTTTTCTCGACCGCGCTCAGATACTACGTCACCTACTACTATCGCCTCAACAACTACATATTCTTCGGCACATCGTGAGTATACAAATATTTTCTCATTGCGGAGTTTCGAGTTTCGTATACTTATATAATGACATCATTTCGCAGGATAAGACAACTGTTTGACACGGCCAACTTTTCGTACATTCTACCTAGCCACAGACTTACCGTTTACATACTAGGAGTAGGAGTAGGATATTTGCTAAGAAAGTTGCCAAAAAATTACAAAATTAACGACGTGAGTATTCCATCGATTTTCTCTGATATAATTTTCCACGAACGCATTGAAAATCAACGTTAAACTGCTTGCAGACGCTCATTCGCGTCGGATGGTTCCTCTCCATACTGATGTTCATGGGAGCCTTCTTCGGACCAGCCGGTATGGGCGACATCGATTACGTGTACAACCCAGTTCACGCAGCCACATACAACGCATTTGCTCCGATCGGATGGTGCGCCGTGTTCATTTGGGTCACGTTTCTGGCGCACACTGGAAACACCGATGGTGAGATTTTCACGCTTTATTTGGTCCATTTCAACTCGACGAGCTTAAAAGATTCGTTTACAGGCAAGTTGCCAATGTTTATAATATGTACGACGCTTTTTTCTTTACAGGCTGGCTGAGCAGATTTTTCGCATGGAAAGGCTTTCTCATCACCACGAGATTGAGCTACGCAGTTTACTTGACGCAGTTCCCCGTGTTTTTCTTCAACGTTGGCCAAACCAGGAGCGCGGAATACATTGGATTCATCAGAATGATGGTAATACCATTACATAGTTACTCGCATTGTTATCGGCTTGAGATTTCCATTAAATCTTTTTTCCCGGCTCTAATTGACTTATACCCTTATACGTACTCCGAACTTTTACTTTTCATTTATCGCTATGGGATATTTCTAACGTTCTCTTCGTCATTTTAGCTGAACTTCAAAGAGTTGGTATGGATCCTCGGAACTTCGGCCGTTCTTACACTTCTCTTCGAGACTCCCTTCCAGAATCTCAAGAACATCTACTTCAAGAGACAATCCGCACCGGCGACGAAAATTTCACCGACGGTTGAGAAAACGATAGTAGACAAGAAAGTAGAGTGAAAACAAGAATAACATTCGCTGGATAGATGACTATAAGTTCTCTGCGAGGATCGCATACTCGTGTCTCTTAGTCTTTAACGATGCAGGGGTATGCAAAAGTCACAAAACAACCTCACGTAGACTTATTGCCGTTGTAAGCGCGTACTTACGAATTTCGTCTATCGATTTTGTATATAAAATTCTAGCGAGTCCCCTGATAGAAATTACGATATTACATAAACTTGCGATTTAGTCTAAGTGCCTTATTGGTGTAAGCAATCGTTGGACTGGGTGGAAATTGAGTGACGCCGTCATCGCAGCAGTTCTTTTACGAGATTTTTAGCAAAAATTATACAGAAGCTGAATCAAGTTTCTAGTCATTTTCACTAAACAATCGTATTCAGGATCGACTGTTCAATAAAAAATTCCAACAATTTTCGCACGATGTATAAACAATTTATGAGATTAACGATACAAATTCGTCTAGATTAATGGACAATCGTGTGTTAATTTTTTAAGCCTTACGATTGATTTACTTGTCAAACTCGTCGATATTCACTTGACGCTTTAGACTAGGTGCGTACTCTTTATAAATAAGATTAGTTTGCGCTAAAATTATTGGAATCAATGGGAATGTCCGTATGGTTTTTATGGCGTAATTTTATACTTAGACGATTTTATAGATTTAGGACTGATAGAAAAGCGTTATATGTAGTTTAAATTAGATAGCGAACGTTTGACTAATTAAGTTATCGTCTGGTGATATAGAAAATTCTCAGTATCCACTCAGAAAAACGTTAAAAATTTTTATCAGGCCTGCGGACTCGCTTAAACCGACAAGTGCAATTGCTTGCCCTCATATACAATGTATATGAAAGCCAAAAGCATATAATTTGATAAGTCTAACTATAGCATTCTGCGTATGTATTGTAAATATCTACACCTCTTATACGTTGTTTTTATACACAAGTACAACAAAAAACATGATATCATATTGTTTTTCTTATTTTTTCAACGATTTAATCGAATTAGTGTATTTATTTAAGTATTTTTAGGACTAAGAAATATAGCTTATGACGAAAAGAGAACCTTGGATTTTATTACCCTTTTATTCTTTTTTCAAGCTTTATGACAAATACAATCAAAAGACGAAACATTCACTATACAGTATTGTTCGCTTTATATATCACATGAACGAGGAGGAATTACAGCTCGTATCTCCATAATTAATATTAAATTAAATAAGCAATATTTTCTCGATATTTAATTAGCTACTGTTGAAATAAAAAAAATCCTAATAAACCAGAAAATATTTCTGTTTTTATCGCTTTACACAGTTTTATACGTTATATTATTTCGCTTATATATAATAACAAACGAGTCTTTTACTTTTAGATCTTACAATGTAAAATCATTCCTTTTTACAGCTTTTTTCCAAATATAACTTGAGATCGGTACATTCTGTTGAATCTATAGGCACTAAAAATTTAATTTATCGATTACTGATTGCCACTTGTAAAACTTTAAATCATACCAATTCAATAACTTTAAATCTAAGCATATTAGTTACGCATAGTCGACGCTTTTATATTACACACTGTGAAATACCTTTTATTAATTTTTTCAGCATTAATACTTCAATCTTAAATGCTTCTGCTATATGAATAATAGAAATGTCATAAGAACGCAACAAGTGCACGTGTGATTTTTAAATACCTGTCAAAAGAAGTACAATCTCAGAAAAGTATTTTTAAGTTTACGAAAAGTCTCGTTCAGTCAAAACAGCTGGTGCAACCAAAGACCAAGTATATAGTCCCATGCATGCCCATGAAGAAACAATCTTGACCCACATTGAGGCAGCATTTGAATTAAGAGTCTCCAGTGATGATTGATTTGGCCTAGAGGCAAAACAGAATATTTGCTCAAAATGTTCAAGGCATTAATTTAAACTCTTGAGAATGCTTTAAGTTATCACAAAAATATTGAATAAATTGAATTTTTACTCACTTGTACCAATTGGTGAGCGTCATCATAACATATAGGGTAGCCAGAGCAAACATGAAGTGGAAGAAACTCCAGTTGTAAGCTACTGTATCTTCCTCATTGTCCCAGACTTTGGCACCGCCGTCTTCTGCATCTCCACTGCGACCCTCTACTGAAACATAATCTAAGTACGTTCGGAAAAAAAGAAACTAAAAACCAAAGATAACGCAGAAAGAAACCACAATTCCAGAAAATCACGTTTAGAGTAATGCGCCCATAAATGAACATGTGGATAAGTGAGCAAGAAAAAAATATCAACAAAAGCAGGCACACACTAATTTCTAATGACTGCATGATACAGTGTAGTGAAGCGAATTGGGAGGTTAAATAAGTATTAAAAACGCCTGCAGTGTAAAAAATCTCTAATGTTAATGTGTTGATGGAATGTTGAACGTTGTTCTCATTCAGGGGGTAACGAAAATTGATTGTAAAAACCCTTTAAAACGGTGTGTGCCTACCTTCATTATTGATAAGAGACTGGTCACCTGCGTTCCGAACTGTACGGAAAAAGCAGCGTTCATTAAGTTGGTGTTAGAAGTACAGAAAAGAACCAAGATAAACCACTAAATTATTTTGTGCATCTTCTACAGTATGTTAGTATTACAATAATTGTGAGAAATAGTTCATTTTTATTATAAAATTGAACATTTCTTTCTAAAAAATTAATAAATTACTTTCATTTATAGCAATATAGTTATTACATTAAAGTACAATGATGCAAGGATCAACAAATAAATCTCATAAATGTCAATTTTGTTTTCAATTTAGTGATTGTATCTCTTAAGCATGCCAATCAGTGATAAAGAAACTTTAAAGAAATCTAAAAAGCTTTTTAAATACAAAGCATCATGCGTGTTTTAATAAGTAAAGTTGATATTTACCAGCGCCGTTGTCTTGTATAAGAACATTTTCACTCATGGTGATTCTGTTTGATTTAGATGCAGTACGAAGAGAACTGTACAAGACACAACTGAACCAGATCACCAATCCAATGATGCTCTCTTTATCGAATGCCATTTGATTCTGAGCGACTACATCGTTATTGGATATGATTCCTAAGAAGCCAGGATTGCACTCACGGTCTACAAAGATGAAAGATATATTGTTTTATATACATATTGATTTACGGTCGAAAAAGTAAACTCAATGAATTTACCTGGGCTGTTGGAAACACCGCTCCATGTTAAATATACAACATATAAAGACATAACAGAGGACTGCAATAAACCACTACGAGGTTGATGCTCTTGGATTTTGGGTAAAATAGAAACAGCGCTAACGATGACACACAAGATCACGTTGATTGATATGAAGAATTTGTTCAGCGAGCAATCATCAGACTATAAATAAATTTTATTTCAATTTATTAAAAACTTTATGATTAAAGTCACATGTAAATAACTCGTAGGACTCGTAATAATAAAAAAATTACCTTTGTGAAATACACATGCAAAAGAACTACTCCAGTAAGAGCTAAACAATAGTTTAAGATAGTAGCACCAAGAAGAGCGGCATACCTGATAATAAAATATAAGTGAGATACAAAAATATAAGTTTTATCTTTTTATGCTCATTATTTCATACCATCCTTTGGATTCTGTTTCTTCGTAATTTCCTACCCATGCATCAGCCCAAGTATGAGCAAAGTCAATAATGAGTATCAGCTGGATTAATATGAATAAGAAACCTCCAATCATTCCAAAATACATCCAGGTAATACCAAATGATCCTTCTGGTATGAAGAAAGCTCCAATCATACCACCAATCAGCAAAAGATATTTGATGGCCCAGAATCTAAAAAGACATACCTTATTATCATGTGCATTTTTCCAAACTTATTGTAATAGTTATTAAGTAACTTGCCCATTTTGTATTCCTGCACGAGGATCTTTTGTACTTTTAACCCCAATCATCATTACGGACATGAGGATAAAGAACAGAGTCATAATTAAACTTATTCTGTAAACCGCTAAGTACCCAACAGCAGCCTGGCAATCCACTGTAAATGAATTGGGTATATAATTGGTACTGTTTGCGCAAAATGGAACCTGTGAAAAATAATATTCATTTTTATTTACGTTCATTCATTTTTAGCAATGGGGTATCAATTTCATTACCTTTTTCAACGTTTCTTGCAATCCTGGTGCCAATGTAATGCAGGCAGTTATTGTGCCTAGCATCAACATCAAAGCATACATAATTCGAGTACTTGTGCTGTTGCGACATGATGGGCATTGTGAGCAGCAAAAGCTGCACGCTGTACTACCACACAGGCAGGCAAGCTGTTAAAATAGAAAAAAATGTAATATTGCAAGTAACTTGAAATATTATTAAAACTATTCAAATATTTTGTATTCTATAATAAATATAGAGAATGTTCAAGTTCTAAACTTTACCAAGACTACTTCTTTGATAAGGACTGACAAGAAAAGACAAGCAAGATGACTCACTCGTAGGTATTAAGTGCTTAAAGAGGTAGTGACACTGTACATACACATACAGTTATGATCACAGGGGAAAAAAGAAATATGGAATCACAGAAATCCATTGTTTAGTATATTATACAAAGAAAACATCTCAGGGTAATATTACAAACAAACTAAATTACTTTTAAAAGAGTCGTCTATTGTGACGTCCTTGATTAAAAAAAAAATGAGACTTATACGAGATTACAATATGTAACACTGTGAAAACAATGACGATCTACTTATTCGTTGAACATTATATATCATTTATTGCGACAACCCTTGCAAGACTCAATCGATTGCTTGATCATAATTTATTTGTAGCTAATTATTGGAGAAACCCATGTCTTTGTTTCTGATCTGAGAAGGGAAAATAAAATGCGCGAGATAAAAAAATCTGACGTAAACAACTTTCCATCATGATGTCCTCTCGAAAGAAGAGTCGCAGATAACCTTAAAATAGATATATTCAAGCGAATAACTAACCTGTGCCGTTGAACAAATTAATCCCATGATGAATGTTTACGATGAACTACCTACTATTTAGCGAAACTCTTCTAAAAGTTAAAAAATTTAGAACGGCCCCGAAATAATCGCGAATAATATCGTACGACACTGACGAGATGAACTATCCCGAATCCCACTTCGACGCGATCTAAATACTTATATATATGTGACGCGTAACTCTATACACACAAGGAAAGAGATAAAAAGATGTATCAGCAGTTTTCGGTTAGCAACCGTCAGAAAGACGCCGACAAACTTGGTAACAGCGATGCTAATCAGTGAGTCAATCTCCCTTATGACTGGTAATTTTACTCAGACCGCTCAGACGTGACATTTTTTACATCACGTGAACAATTATGGCTACTTGGCGGGCTTCTGAAACTTTGTTGACAAAATAAAACTTTCCTTATTACTCTTTTTTTTTTAATTATACTCATCGTAAATAAAAACAGCTGTCTAAAAATATTCGAACATACCCAATGTGAATTTTTTAATAGCACTTAATGTAACCTAAAGTATTCTATCCAAAAACTGCACTTAATAATCATATTCTTAATGAAATCAACGTGACAGCACTTCCACGCAATATCGCAGACAATGCATTTATCATTCCGAAGCATATATATATATATATATATATATATATATATATATATATATATATATTACACAAGTATACATCAGTCACTCAACGCGGGACGTCTCAAAAGTCGTCGCACTCGCTCGCGAGCTCAGTGAGCTCAGTCGGTTAGGCATCGCCGCCGAGTCTAGTCATCAGCTGACATCGTCGCGCGCGAGACATCGGAGGAGAGCCGAGCTGAGCAGCCAAGTTTGGAGAGCCGCGGATGCCTCCTTCATAGCAGGTCTGTTTATAACTCCACTTTTAAACCGCCAGTGCGTAATGTGAAAAAAAAAAAGTAAACTCGCGTATTTTGGCTCGGCCAGTGGGCAACGTGCGGGTGTACGTGCACGTATATTAGCCGTATAATTTATGCGCCGGATCGATAAAACTTGTACAGTTACTTATAAACAAAGTGTTGCGAACGTCATTCTCGCGCTTGAAAGTTGCATAGTTTTTGCGGAACTAGTAAAGCTCGACATTGGTAATTATTTAATCGCAGTTATAAGTGAACGAAAACAATTCTCGCAGGATTCTTCCTTCGAGGTCCTTCCGACCATTCCGTTTTAATGCCGCTATAGTCGTATAGATCTCTCGCGCCGATTATTGCGAAATCCTATCCTACTGTCGTGCGAATATTGTGCAGGTTTCTACAGTCTAAATAGTGGCATTTCCTTCTTGTTTATCGATCGACTACTGAAACGTTGTTTCCTTAGTTCCGAGGAAGGTGTGTCAAACCGCGTCGTGCGTTAGTAATTTAGATAATAGTGCGAGCAATAACGCGACGACGCATTATAAGTACTCATAGAGCAGCTGCGCGCCGCTGCTAGCCGGTAAAGCACGGCGACACACTAAGTACTTATAATATATATATATACATATTCTCTCGCGCTGCTCTATCCCACAAGGTCAGCCTCTTTGATTGCCGAGGATGGGCTAAAATTGGAAATGATGAGACTCGCGGTGATTCTTATTGTCGGTGGTCTCACGATGAGAATTTCTCTGTTATTCTTTTACATATTTTTGACTCGATTGAGGTTCTCCTGAGCAAACGAGTTTGTTTTTATACCTATACGTAACTTTGGCAGCTGTTTTTGAAAATGAATTCGGGATCATTTTGCATGAGGCTGACATCATATTGCTTTGAGATGTGAAATAGGAATCATACTTGTGGAGTTGTATGTAGCTTATTTGTTTGATCAATATGACACATTTTTCTTTTATGTCTACGCAAACACAAGTGATAATCTTTATTGTCCTACTTAGTATAGCATTCACCATGTATATTCTATGCTGAATCAATACGTTGAGCCACATTTATCAAGCTTGAAATTTCATTTTGAAATAACTGAAACACTCTATTAACATTTTTTCCTTTCCAACTTATAATTAATTTTGAATATAATCATTTATTAATCATATATTTTTACAGCATTGATTGGGGCTTGTTAAAGTAAGAGGATGGGAGAGGGGACCACGGAGACAGCATCAAAAATAAAATCTTGGCCTGTTATGTGCATGATGGCGTTGGCTTCTGGAATAACGGAAAACGACCCAAATGGAGTTGAAGAGATTGAAGCACCAAAGACTTGGCCCTACATGACTTTTGCTTCTCTGGGCAAATCTCTATTTATGAAACTGGCTACTGTTGGCGTCATCTGGGGTGTTGGTTACATGAACTGGAATTTTGCATGGCTCATCCCTCCAATTGCATTCGTTGTGTTAAAGAGCGAACAAAAGAAGGACGGAAACTTAAAAAGACTAACTGCTCAAGCGACTGCACTTTCTAAGGAGAAAATAATTATCGAAAATAGAATTGATGATCTGCCTACATGGGTTTATTTTCCTGACTATGACAGAGCTGAATGGTTAAATGGGGTATGAGTACTTTAAATATTGATTGATTGATTGACTCTTAGATTAATATTATTGTTCATGTTTAACTGTTTGGCTGTACTGTTACAGATCTTGTACAAAGTATGGCCTAGCGTTAATCATTATGCTCGAGATTTATTAAAAAACACTGTTCAAGCCACAATCTCTGAACGCTTAGCTGATTATCAAAAAAAAATTCCTGGACTTGGTCAAGAATTCAAGTTTGAGAGGCTTGTCTTAGGAAGAATTGTAAGTAATTAAAAGATTCAATAATCTGAATTTATTCATGAAAAATATTTTGCAATAGATTCTAATGGAAATATTTTGTTTGCTCTCAGCCTCCAAAAATTAACGGAGTTAAGGTTTATGATAAACATACATCCAGAAATGAAGTAGTATTTGACATGGATATAATGTAAGTTTAATACTTCATTATTTTAATCCAAATAAGCTTCTATAAACTCGATAAAATATACCAATGTTTTCCAGGTATGCTGGAGATTGTGACATTACATTTTCCATGGGAACATTCAAAGCTGGAATAAAAGATTTTCAGGTACAATTAAAGTTTAACGATTGTAGCGTTACATAAACAGAAAAGAAGCTGTATAATAATTGCCGACATATATTTTTAGATGCGAGGCATGTTGAGAGTGACTCTAAAACCACTCATTCCAATTATACCAATAGCTGGTGGTGTGCAAGTATTCTTTTTAAATTGTCCAATAATTGACTTCAATCTGGTTGGTGTAGCAGATATTCTCGATCTTCCTGGATTTAGGTACATATTTTGAATACTTTCAATAGACAAATATTTACTAAGTCAATGTATGAATTGTAATCTATTTTGTCTGTTTTAGCGACGTACTTCGAAAAATAATCACTGAGCAAATTGCTGCAATCGCTGTTTTGCCAAATAAATTCAGCATGCCATTGACTGATGAAGTCCCAGCAGAAGTTATGAAAACTCCTGAACCAGAAGTAAAACAAAATTCCATCAATTTTTTCGTCGTTAATTTACTTCAATTATTTTTATACAAATTTTGCAATTCTAGGGCGTTCTTCGAATCCACGTTGTACAAGCTAAGCATCTTATGAAAAAAGACATTGGTATGTTAGGTAAAGGAAAGTCTGATCCTTATGCAGTCATCACTGTTGGAGCTCAAGAATTTAAAACTAAGACTATAGATAACACGGTAGATCCCAAATGGGATTACTGGTGTGAGGTATATATAATTTGACTTTTTATACATCATCTAAATTTTCAGCTAGTTTCAATGCATGTGCTTTAATTAAGACTCGATTTTCAAAATATTGTACCAATTACATTTCAAGATACGGTAAGACACTTTTATTATTCTGGATGCAACATAATTAAGATTTTTTTCTGCTATCAAACAGAATCATTCATTAAAATTTAAAATTAATTTGCATCCTTAAATTTGTTTCAACATAAATTTACATGACTTTTTCATTGATTATTCATAAATTCTTTCTCTCATTGAATTAAAATTTTTTTCTCAAACGTAAGTTTTATTTGTCTCACATTTTCGCAAAATCATACACCTCTTTTTTGTTCAATATTTTGAGTCATTCACATTTTCACATACCATAAAATATCTCGTATAATTCGGTATGTATGAATGTTTGTGATGTCACGAGTGTTGTGTTATGCATTAATAGTGTACCGTCACATCGGCCATCGCTCAGCAGCTCAATATTCAGGTTTGGGACTTTGATGATACCAAGAACGATGAAAACCTTGGCAGGTATGAACTTATCATATTTGCACATATCACTCAATTTTGTAAAAATATAGATAGTTTAAAAAGTTCTCGACATAGTGTATAATAGTATATTATGCCACAACGGAGGTAAAGAACTTGTGAGTCCATAGAGAGTGTAAATTGACACCCATACCGAAGCGGAGCGTGGCAAACACCTGATATGGGTTCGCCATTTTACCTCCTGAAAGCAATATGCTATTTGTTGTAAAATCTTGTGTAAAAGTGACACATTTGATTTCTGGAACTGCAAGAGAATGTGGCACTTCTATTCAAGGTGTTGCAAAAACACATGTTATAATAGCTGAATTAAAAAGAAATTACAAGCTAGATTTCAATAAATTTCCTAAGGGTTTAGAAATTTTATTGTAATACATTATTCTATTACTTATATAGCTATTTTATTGTAAAAATTAGTCATCATTTTTAGCAGTGAAACACATCATATCATAATCAAACACATGTGCTTAGCATGCTTGTGAATTTTTTACCATTTACACAAAAATCATTGATTTAATCATTTAATGTTGTGGTTATTGGTTGGTGTTTTTTTATTAATTGCTGCTTTTTGGTGTTTACTGTCTATTTTTTCCTTTTTAGAGTATTTGTTGCAAATGTACTAATAAAGTTAATATAAATAACTAAACATTTTTTAAGATTAAATAAAAAAGTTATAAAAGAAAATTTTTTGAATATTATTACATACTTTACACTTTAGAACTTGCAAAAAAGTAACTTATCAGTTACTATCTCTTATCTCTTTTAATATTATCATGTAGGCTGTGATCTGTAGTGTCATTAGACAAGAAGTTCAATTAACTGTTTGGGACTGGGATCCAAACGTTCCTGGGGTACAGCTTGATGACTTTCTTGGAAGGTAGTAATAAAGTATACGAGTGGTTTGACTTCTCGCATGTTTGCTAAAAACAAGCCATGTTTAATATTTTTTAAACTCAATACCAATTTAGGACTATGTTGAGGGCAGTTATATATTATATGAATACATTCAATGGCATGGCTTTGAAGTATATTTATTTTAAATTATTAACTATTTTTACAGAAATGGTGCATTTAAATTTTGGAAATATGTAAATAACTATGATTTTTATCTGGTATTAATTTATTCTTTTGGGCAAATACTTTCTCTTCGTCTAGTAAAGACGCGAAATAAGCTTCTTTTCGTTTTTTGTTAATATTAGAAAGTAATTTTGTTTTTGTAAAGAGATAGAGCCATCAAGAACAATTTGAATATTAATATTCTTTCAATTAAAAATTTACGTTCGCAAAAAATGCTAAATACTACTTAGTTTTAAATAATCTAACACAAAGCTTTGTGCAAATTTTATATAAAGCACTTCAATAGAACATATAACCCACCCCTGTTTTTCTGAGAAAGTGATTTTATATTAGATTTGTCTTTCTGACTGTTAGTAATATTTGGTTTATCATACAAGAACGATCTACTTTACTTCTTGAAATTAAAAATTCTAACTTTTCTTGTATAATTTTAATAACGTATAACAATTTGAAGTATTTTGCAATTGTTTGTTCTTGCAATGTGTGCTCGATCGATACATCGAGCTTATGTCTTGTAATAAAAACTAACTAAATCAGCTTGTGTGTGGTGACAGTGCATTATGGATGAGGGCTCGGGACCCTGCAGCAAGGTGATAGCTCATCTCTTTGACAAAGATACAACTGGGCCAGATGATCCCCTTGGCAGGTATAATACATTGATGAAAACTCAAACATAGTCTGCCCTCTATGATTTTTTATTGTATACATAAGAAAATATCAAAAAATTTCAGACTATATTTATGCAATTCTGAAATCACGAATTTCGATAATTAAATATGAAAATCCTGCCATATAAGTAGAACGATGCATTTACATAAAAATCTGGCACTGCATGAGATTTAGATTATATTTTAAAGTTTCCTTTGAATTATATTTTTTAAATAGCTGCACTTAATTCGAACTATATATTTGCAGTGATTGACAAAAGTTCCCTTTTATTGGTACTCTTGAATCATAATTTGAAAACAAACTGTAAAAATAATAAGTATTGTTTCAAACTTTTTCAACTAAATTTTGTTAACATACGTTTATGAAACGCATTTTAATTTTAAATGAATATTAAAATGTTTTCCATGCAAGAGGAACTTGACGCACTAATCACTGTCTAACATTTTGAAAATGTCGCATGCGCATTCGCATAATAAACCTAATTTTGGGAAGCTATTTTACTTATTGTATGTTTTTAAAAATTACTGCTCTAGCTTCAAAGTTTCGCCTTTGGTATAGCAATAGCACGCTTGGTAATCAAAGGGAAAAGCGAAACATTTTATAACCGACCTTGCATACTTTAACTTAAATCATGTGCATCAAATATCACTGGCTTTTATAAAATAATTTTTTCGATGTGTTGTAAAAAGAAGAATGTGTTTGTAACAGGGCAACGATTGAAGTGAGCCGAGTCAAAAAGAAGGGAACCATTGACACAGTAAGTATAAAAACTATTTCTAGATTCGGTATTGAATCTTCCGCATAAACCTATACATAGAATTAAATTTGAATTTCCTTATTTTTAGTGGGTATCTTTGGAGTTGGCTAAACATGGCATGGTTCATCTTCGCCTAGTGTGGCTTAAACTTACAACGAACCCAGCTGATTTAGCAGCTGTACGTAATGCAGATGTCTCGTTATTATGCCATAAAATAAAATAAAATATTAACTAAATTTTTTTACATTCAGGCACTCAAAGAAACTCAAGAGTTGCGAGTCACTGCAATGAGCACTGCCATTTTAATACTTTACATTGATTCGGCCAAAAATCTACCTGTAAGTTTTAATACAAGATGCAACGTTTACTGTGCTTTCGATAGTTTAAATAATTGCATAAAACGTTTTCTTCTTCTCTAGTGTGTAAAAGGAAGCAAACAACCTGACGTATATCTTGAAGCAAGCGTCGGCGGTAAATTAGAAAGAACGGGAACAATGTTAAGATCTTGCAATCCTGTTTGGGAGCAAGGATTTACTTTACTGGTGGCAAATCCTGAAACTGGCACTTTGCATATTAAGGTAAAAATCTTAGACTAACATCCACATAACAATATGATAATAGCGACAACAAGTTTTTTGTCAAATTGCGTACTTATTAAATTTTGTAGATCCATGATGAAAAGTCCGTGACTGTGATTGGAACATTTACCTACAATCTATCGACTCTACTGACAGAAAACGATATGGGTGTAAAACTGCAACCTTTCGATTTACAAAAGAGCGGCTCAGATAGTAAAGTTGTCTTATCAATGTCTTTGAAAGTGAGTACATTACCGTAATGATTTAAATGATTATAAAAACATGTAAATGTTCTTGAATTTAAAAGCGTTTGATATTTTTGTAGATTTTGAAATACGAAGAACCGGAAGTTACTTCTGAAGACGAAGATGATCACGACATCCAAAGTTTAAACAAAAAAATTGATCGCCAGGAATCAACCGCTTCGAGCAGTAGTATGTGTATAATATACAATATATCATTTTCTAGATTTTCCACATATTTACATGTAAGATCAAATTTGAATTTTAACTAATGTTAATTTACTGATCTAGTTCCAGACAGTCCACTCAAGCGTCAACCTTCAAAAGACTCGATCCAAAGTGCTGCAAGTAATGTAACTTCAGCAGAATTAGAAGCAGCTATGTCTTCTAATGACGCCGTAGAAGGGAGGATAAAACGAGAGTCTGCTTCTGCCCCTATATCGGCTATTCCTCCATTCTCGTCCGTTAGAAATAGTTCACCTGGCTTGATCCGTAGAAATCCAAGTGTCACTTCATCGGCTGGAGATTCCAAACTTGGGAGGATTCAGTTGACTCTGAGATACAGCGTCGCCAGACAGAAGCTGATGGTTGTCATACACAAAGTTGCGTGAGTAGTCGTATTTTATGAAAAACGTTTACTATATTAAATATGAATAGAAGTGTTACTGGTATAACCACTGTAATGTCATTTATCCCAGCAATTTGCCACTGCCTGCAAACGATCCATCGAACATACCAGATCCATACGTCAAGCTTTACTTGCTTCCTGATAAGCACAAGGAGACTAAGCGCAAAACGGCAGTAATGAAGGATAACTGCAACCCAACATTCGACGAACAGTTCGAGTACATCGTGTCCCAGGGCGATATTAACACGCGAATCTTGGAGTTGTCCGTCTGCACTCAGAAGGGTTGGCTGTCGACGGGCAGCAATTGCATGGGTCAAGTACTTATAAACCTGTCCGAGTTGGACTTTACTCAAGCCGTTACAAGCTGGTATGATCTCCAGTCGGAATCAAAAGACTAGAAGAGAGCGAAACTGAAACGAAAGTACTACTGGCTTCTCTGTACTTCGTGCCTCTCTAGACGATCTACTGTAGAGTAGTTCGTTGGCGTTTAACTAACCAACTTCCCTAGATCAATAGTCACGCATATTGCAAAGACTAGCTGTTATTTCAGTCATATTGTAGTATTTTTTCTCGGGAACGATTGGGATATTTTAATGTTTTCATGTCTAAACAATAATCTCAATACAAATGAATCTCAAGCAGAAATCCCTTATAGAATCGAAGCAAACAGTATACGAATTTTCATTCAATGATTAAGTATATTTCGCAAACTATCATGAATTTTCTACATTTTATTTACCTTTTAAGGATTAAGAAAAAAGAAAATCTCAAAGCGATCTGCAGGTGCTAAGAATTTCAGTCATGTAGAAGTGGAGATTATATTAATATATATGAGTATATGTTAGCTAAGAAGTGTGATAAAGAAAAAAGTTTTGAAGTTTTTTATTTTGATTCATTGAAATTTGACAAGTGCTGTGCATTTTCTAAAACGCCTCTTTATAATCTATACAAATTATTAACTAGCATATTCTATAGAGTCTAAGTGAACTGTTTTTAACAAAGCGCTGTGCGTTTCATAGCTTACATTAAAATCTTATAAAACTTCACATAGCTTAGCCAAAATTTAAAAACAATCTATGATCTGATAAATTGAGACTTTATTGTGCAGATTAGCTGTGTACAATGTAATACGTCCATGCTCGTTATTAAATCAAATTGCACTTGGCGTAGTTAAAAAACATTTTCAATTGTGAAACGAATTGATTTTTAAAAATGAAAAATATTCATGAATGTTAATTTACAACTGAAATAAAACAAAAGCTAAACAATTAGATTTATAAGTTAATATTTTAAACTAATGCATTAACGCTATAATGTGAGACTAACATGAGTGCATTATATTTCTACAAACCTTTTGCTACATTCTGTCTACTCATGTAAAAAATAAATAATGCTAAATAAAAATAAACGTCATATTTGATGTTACAAAAGGCATTTTATTATTTTTATTCCTTTGTAAACAATCATTGTTTAATTACCAATTATGGCGTAGAGATAGCTCTTGAAAACCCTTACAAGGAAGTATTGATCATATTCACCCTCTTATCTGAATGCCGGTGGCTTAAGAAGGTATTTCATATTACCAAGGAAACCCCGATAAATAGATTCTCTTTTGGAACGTAGACTTCTTCCTATGTCACATTCCGCGACACGTTGCTGCGCTTTCTGTTGTAAAAAACTACGATTATCGGCTCTACCTTAAATTTTGCTTGATTACAGTTTGAAAGCAGTGTTTTATTTCAACAATGCATCAAATACCACAGCTACCTCGACTCCCCGGATTTAACTTTGATCATAATGTGAGTATTTTTGCTGATCATATTCAAAAATAATTTTTGGTTATATTTATATTTTAACAAAAAGATATTGTTGTTTCTTATTTTTGTATTATAAAAAGACAATTTTATCTCATTCTTCTTTCGCGAAAATAACAAAAAAATTAGTAAATAAATTGCAGGAAAGCAATCTGTAATTTCTAAATTCCATAATATAACTTGGAGCCTAATAACCAAATTTATTTCATTCAAATCGTACATAAATAACGCACCTGTACACGTGTGGCGGTTTACTGATAGAGAAATAAATAAGGGCTTCATAATGCGGTAAAATCGTGTAAATAATAATCCGAGCCGTAATCCATGATTTAGATCGGCCGCACGAGGTTCCACAGGTCCCAGCTGTTCGACAGGATCCACGGGGACGTGTATTACCTGGCGGAGAAGCCCAAGTCCTCGAAGCACAGCCGCTATCCGGCGATTTACGCCTGGGGCGAGGAGCCGCCGAGCCCGCCTTGGCTTGCTCTCGACGGTCAGGTTCGAGGCTTTTTGAAGATCATTCTAATATCATACACAGCGAAGCTGCGCAAAACTGTCTGACTAGTAAATTTTAAAAATTTCATTTTGTTTATTTTGAAACTTAAAAAAGTGCAGACAAATTTAATCGCATCCATCCTCCAGCGAATGTCGATTGTATTATTCTCTCACGTCTATGTATCCCCTTTTGTTGCCGCTTACTTTTCCACGCAGAGGCTTATGTTCAAAGCCTATTTTCAAGAAAGCGTCCATGAAAGACGAGAACCTTACAGAATCCGCCTTGTCGACATCAGCTTTTTTCTCGAAGACGGCACGATGAAGATCTCCGAACCGGCCGTCGACAATAGCGGACTTGAACAGGGTATTGTTGTAGATATTTTACTTTCTTTTAAATGCCATGATAAAAACAGATTTATAGAAACGTTGCGATTTTTCGATGCAATTAGGAGTGTTGGTCCGGCGTCAGAGGATCCCATTACCCGACCCTGTCAAGTACAGATATTTCGACATACTCGATCTCAACATCGGAAAAGAGCCGCAGATTTACGGCCGCGTTTACAAAATCATCGACTGCGATAAATTCACAAGGAGATTTTTGAACCGCATGGGAATACCCGTTCCCGATCCTCTTCCGGCGCCCGCTGATCCTACTTACGAACGACAAAAAAGTGTAAGTCGTGCACTTATACGTAACATTATTACTGCTGAGAGGATTATGAGTTTCAATATGGTTTGCTTTTGTCGCACTGCATAGGCTACTGTATCGGAAAAATCGCACCAGAAAAAGCCCGATAGCCTAGGAAATTTCTTGAAATTCGACAGAAAAGTCCTGAGGTTTTTCGGATACTGGGACGACAGCGACAGTCCATACGGCTACGTACACGACCTGGAGATTTTGTACTACTTGGCTGACGACACGATAGAGATACTGGAAAATTTGCCGACCAATTGCGGACCGTCGAGCAAATCGACTCTCGTCAAAAGGTTGAAAATTCCAAAGGTAATTTTACAATCTTCGCCGTCGAATTCTAACAAATTTACGAAGATATAAGCAAATACAAACATCGTTTCTCAGTTTTTCACGAGTTTAGAACCGGTAGGAAGCAGCGACCCACTGACTATTTTGAACGTGCTCGGCGAGAGCACGACTAGAAGCTACTACATCGCCGACAACTCGTACTGTAAGAAGTCGTCTGCCGATTATTACAAGGAGTGCGACCTCACGATCGGCGCACAGATTAACATTTTTGGCCGCAAGGTTGTCATAACGGATCTTGACAACTTTACCAAGGAGTATTACAGGTGATGCTCGTAGTAAAAATTTTGAATCGAAAATCATTAAATACATGTTCTCATCGATGTATATCTCCCACATATAGAAACAAATACGGTTTGGACGACTTTACTCCTCTGGATCAGCCCGGCAAACGAAGAGAGCAATCGAAGAATCCTGTTAAGTATGTCCCGCCTTACAATGGCTTCGGAAGTTACGAGGATTCGCTCGTGAACTGCTTCTCGATGGTGCCTAAGCGCCCGAAAGTTATCACCGATAAATTCTATCAATACGACAAGTAAGCCTCTTTTATTCCCCTGCACTCTGTTATTCGAGGCGACCTAAATCCCGCATACTCTCGCGAGTCTTATTTACGTCTTAATAATTTCACAGTCAGGAGAACGATAATCGCATACTCAGATTCGGGTGCAAAATGATATCCGACATTCCCGACAATACAGACAGATGCTTCGTTATTAGCGTTTACTTGCTGGATAACACTGTGGCGGTCTTCGAAGTCGGGGCTAAAAAAGCTGGTAAACTATACAAAGCGTGATTTATCGTCAGTATCCAAGGTGCCAGGTTTTTACTTTTTATTATTTTATTTATAAAATAGGACACACGAAGAGTCTGTTTCAAAAGAGAACACGACTTCGCCTACCCGGGCAGAACATGTTTAGCAGCGAAGAGCCAAAGTACTACGAACCTCAGGATTTCTTCGTCGGCACCACCGTCAATCTGCAAGGCTTCCGATTTCAGATAGAAACTGCAGACGAGCGCACGTTCAACTACATGGAACAGCATTGCAACGAGGTATGCAAATTAATATTATATCGATGTATGATAGTCATTTTGTTTCTAATGTGATCGTTATTGCATTTTTCCTCGAGTTCCCGAAAGCCAATGTGAAATTCATCATGGACAAAGTTCGAGACCATCTGAAATCGGTATACCGAGAATTCATCGGCGAATACTCACCGCTTAAGAACGACGATCATCCCCCGGTATTGAGGCTTTCTTGTTTGAGGTATTTCATCGCAACTGGAAAAATATTTTATTAGTGACAATCCAATAAAGTCGATTAATTTTATGTATCCTTGCTAAATATAGAGAAGCATTATACAATTACCTCGGCGACCATATTACGGAGCACGAAGTAATGACGGTGGCTCGTCACTACTCCTTCCGTGAACATAAGGAAGTTTGTCCTCGCGAGTACGTAAGGTAAAGCAGGTCTTTCGATTTTAACACTTACTCTTTTACTTACAGAAATGAATTATCTGCATAAGAGAAATTCTCAAACGTGAAATATAAATCTTGTGTGTAATTCCAGAGCTTTGGTGCATACGGAGCTGACTCGTCACGTTTGGAATGAACTGGACAGGCTCGAGGAAGACATTCGCGAGTGGGACAGAGAAAGGATTGGATACTTGAATCGCAATCAACTTTATACTATATTGCGCGCTAGCAGAATCCCTCTTCAAAAAGAACTGATCAACCTGATGCTTGATCGGTAACAAAATTGTTGATGTACTTTGCAATGTTCTTAAAGGATTTCCTTTTCATGATGAATTAAATTATTATAGTCTTCACAAAAACGAGCAAGGAAAACTCGATTATCAGGATCTGTTGAAGTTTGTCAACATAGCGGTGGATCCACTCCCTCCAATGCCGCCGATAAATGTGAAAGTAAGTGCTTCAGTAAATAGAAATTAGACTAGACATCATTCTTTTTAATGTGCATGATTTAATAATTTTCTATTGATTATTCTAGGAACTCTACTGGACAACTGAAGAGACGCCCAAAAGCTGCAGAGACATCGACTGGTGTTTGTTCTTAAAAGACCTTGGCTTGGAACAACAATTGAAGGAATTAGGTTCTCCGACAAATGATAAGTAAATGCCATTTTTATATTAATTGAATGGTAATTTTTTATAATCTTTAGATAACCTTTTTACGATAAACTTATCGTGCAATATACGTACCTTGAAAAATACTATGTGACTTTTTATCATAAGTATAGTCATTACGATATGAATATGCTGGGAGCAATTATTGACCGTTGGAAAAAAGACTCTTACAGGCAGCTGCGTAACTGTGTTTATTGTAGAATAATTCGAATACAATGCGTCGTTTACATTGAAAGTTATAGTACTGCTATTTACATCGTAATTGCTATATATGCGTTTGTCCGACGCCTACATTCGTCATTAAATATTCAAGTGGGTTTACAGACCGCGAGAATATAGTAATAAATATATATTATATATAATATTATATAGCATAAATGATACAATAATTTTTCGATCATTTTAGACTCGAGATAATAATTTATGATATAATTTATGAATCTTAATATATAGAGTACATCAAACAGTCGCCGATTCCTCGTGAGATTCAGTAGCACTATTACTACTTTTTATATGATACGTTTTTCGAGGTTTCAAGTGGACTCTGAAATTACTTTTTAAAGTCTTTTTCAAGTTTTTTATGTAGTAAAATGCAAAATATGAGACGCGGGATCCTCAATTTTTTACTAAGAATGATAGAAAATGCAAATGAAACGTCAAAAAGTACTTGACATGCACGTGCAATATCGATCAACAATGCAATATGGCAGAATGATGGGAAAATCTGCACCACGAGGCAAAGCGACACTCTTTATAACCGTCGTAATCATAACGATGGAGTAGGCTACGTATTTCGACTGTTATCAGATGTCATATATGTTGAAAAGTATTCAAGTTTTGTTTTTGTGCCTTATAATTCAATTATGTATTTAGACATTTATACCATATACGTGATCATCACTCCGTGCAATATTGATGTATACGTGCTCATGTCTCATAAATTAAAATTCTTATTGTTATGATGCTATTACATAAAGAGCCTTTATTCGTAAAAATGTGGCAGTGTGTACGTCCTAAAAATGAATTATATTGCTCAACCTGTATGTACGATATTCTTATAAAAACAGTGTGCAGAAGAATATGAAACGACGGCTATTGATTGCCAGAATATTGAATGGGATGAAGGAATGATTGAACGCTAACAATTTAATTGCTAGGCGTGAAGTGTCGGATTATAAATTATATTAAAGATTTTGTTATTTTATCTTAGCTATATGTATATCTTAAACTTAGAAAATAAAAAAAAAAATAATAATATGGCACATTTCATCGTATAATGTACATGAGCGTGTATAATAATCTCTGAGATTATACCAAACGAAAGAATAACCACGATTTTCATACTCTTCTACACTATTCCGTGGAAAAATGTCTAATGAAGTATCGATTACAAGCTATTGAGTAATATTCAATCCACAAATTATGATGAATCCAAGTTTAAAACTGAAATACAGCGCGAATCCACGATCAAACTTCCTCGTTATATACTGGCTCCTGAAACGATCGCAGCCACTAAAAGAACAGCTACGCTCGGAAATACGAGAGATTACAGCGCATACATATAGACTCATTCTCTCAATTGCATTCGTGGGTGATGATGACGTTTCGGCAGGTCTTGCACTTGACGTAGCAGCAGCTGAAGTACTTGCACTCGCATCTCTCGAGGATCTCTTCGGCTCGCGTGACGTGACCCCTGCCGCAGCAGAGGTACTCGCAGCCTTCGTAACCGGCGCTGCTCCCGTTGCACTGCCTGTCGACATACAATGCGTTCATTAATTTTCAGGATCGAGCATGTCCTTTGCTCTTTTTTCTCTCCCGAGTCTCGGTTAAAATATGCGTTAGGGTGGCGGGATGAATGTCTACATACAGGGTTTACGCTCTGCTCAAACGTTGTCTCATATATATGCTATAGTAGTGAACAGAATCAACAGGATTCGACGATTCTTTGAATCCGGGGTAAGGTTACAATAAACGAATAAAAATATAAATAATGTAATTATTATGGTCAGTGCGATAAAGATGGATTTACACCATAAGTCCATTTCAAAATAGGGTTTTATTTATTATTTCCTAGAGACAACTATCGCGTTACAAAAATAGCTCAAAATTGTGTGACGCCAATTTCATTTAAAGTCCATTCCGCTAAACTTGTATACGAGGTGAATGATAAAATAGTTGTCAGACATTTGTCGGCGAGCGTGAAGCGAAGATAGCTTGAAAGAATTGGAAGGCTAGCCTTACTTCGTTTTTCAAATGTGCGCTCAGTTCTGTTAACATAGAGCCCTTGTGGCGATTCGATTATTAAACAAATAGTTGACTGACGTGGCGTAGATAGAATAAAGGTAAGAAGGAAAATGGAGCGTTGGGCGGGAAAAGTGGCTGTTATAACAGGAGCATCGTCTGGAATTGGTTTAGCGACTGCCCAAGCATTCGTTCGCAAAGGGTTAGTCGTAGTTGGTCTCGCGCGGAGAGTAACAACGATGGAGGTATGAATAGTTTTAACAGCAACATTTCCATACTATACTGCAATTCTATACGTATAGACTTCTTAACATTTAGAATGGCATGAAAGACATCGAAGGACCAGGAAAATTCCACATGAGGGAATGTGATGTATCGTCCGACGAGAATATTGAAAGTGCTTTCGAGTGGATAAAAAAAACTTTCGGAACTGTTCACATTTTGATAAACAATGCTGGACTTATAAGAGAAAGCTCCATAGCTGGTAATAATTTCGAAGACTTTTATTTTATGAGAATTTCTGGAGATCACTCACTATATTCAGATGATTTGCTAAACGTATATTTCTACTTATAGATGCCAGTATAAAAGATCTGCAATTTTATACCAACGTCAACTTCGTGGGTGCCCTCATTTGCGCCAAACAAGCTATGCAGCTGATGAAAGAGAACGGAGAGGAGGGCTACATCGTCAATATGAGCAGGTAAATTAATTTCGTTTTAAGGAAGCAGTGCGAAATAATGTAATGCGTTGGTTGTCGCGTGAATAGTATTTCAGGTGTAAAAACAATAACAGTGCCTGGCCAAAACTTTAACGTTTATTCCCCGACGAAGTTTGCTATCAGATCATTGTCGGAAACTCTTGCTCACGAGTTGAAAGATACTAAAATTCGCGTTAGCGTAAGTAATGTTTCTTTGTTTCAATTAAGAAATCCGTTGATATCTGTAATCTATATTGGTATACAGTCACTAATTGTCTATCGTAGAGCATCAATCCAGGAGTTGTGAAAACTGAAATTTTCGACAAGGGAAACATGGACACGTCTTTTCTTGACATAGTTCCGTCGTTGACGTCAGAAGATATCGCTAATGTAATAATGTACATCGTTGGATCGCCTTATCACGTTCGAATATCTGAACTGACTATCAATCCAACTAATAATGTATTCGATTAGTTCAACGTAATATAACACATTAATTTATACGATACTCGTCGCTTAGATGGTTTATTTTTACAAAACGAACCATCTAAATCACACGTATATCGTAATGTACTATTAAAACCGCATCCCTTCTTCCCAGATGTGTATATATCAGTCACAAAGTCAAAGACGACGCGCAGCTTGTCACACTGATGCGTATCGCACGCGAGGCGCTTATACAAAGCTGAAGGTTTAGCAGTGAGTTCCTGCACAGCGGCACGTGAATTTTCGAAAAGGGAAAGGAACTACATCAGCGCGAGATCCGAGCGTCATTTGTAACTGCCAGGCCGCGGCTTTCATCGCACCGGCGTATAAGCGCTTTTGTTTCCGTCGGCGAAGGGATGATGGGTGCGGATAGGTTGCAAAAAGCCAGGTTCCGCGGTCAATGAATGCGCACGAGCCGATGTAGTATATGGAGGTGAAAGTGTTTGAAAAATTAGGCGTTATTGATGGTAGGAAGTTTGTCAAGGGGAAGCTCCATTGTCGGCTCGGGAGGGTTCTATACTGTGGAAGATTTCTATGTAACATATACTCTGCGCCGGTTAGATGAAGACTGAGTGCTGTACGTCTAAGTCGGTGTGAGAGAAGAATCAACTTGGACGTTATAAATACTCGAGTTGAATACAAAGCGCTGCAAAGTAATCGAATTTCGGATAATCTCCCTGTCGCTGTCACGTTTTGATTCTATCGTAATAATATTCAATAACAACAGCGCGTACGCCACTTTCATCAAATTTTTCAGGCCTGCAAAGACCACTTCGCCCTCGAAAAGGACGTTCAAGAAAAAGAAAAAAAAATATCCGGAGCTCGCGTGCGTGCGTCAGGCAGTAAATCGACTTGAATATGCCGGCAAATCGTTCGGTATAAATAAGCAACGGCTCGACGTTTCAATTTAGCCGTTTGCTTATTTGCCATAATTGCATTCGCGCAGTGTGCATAAGTGCAGTAAAGCGTTCGCTTGCACAAAAGAAAATCGAGATGATAGTATGTAAGACAGGCGGGAAGAGCAATATCGAACGAGGAAAATACGAATAGCCTGTAATCCTCTTGCGGTGAGGTATATAAGCAGCGATTATAACGATAGCCCGGAAAAAATGTTGATGTCGTGGCTTACAAAAGTGGTCAGTTAAACGTGTGTTTGAGTACAATAAGCAATGCGATGGGATTATGCAAATATTATAGAATTTCGCAGAGAGATCTCAGCTTTTATGAATCGAAAACATACGGATTACGCAACAACGTATGCAACGATGTCGAATAATAAATTAAGAGAAAGAGCTGAGGAGGAAAACAATTTCCTAAATCGTCCGCCTATCCTCCCCACGCGTTGCACACTGCATAATCAGATCCGAACGAAATCTCAGCGATATGCCCCGGAGATAGAATTCGGAGTAAAAAGTCGTAATAGATACAGAGCGAGCATAATCAGAGGCGTCTGGCTGCGATTACGATTACCGCATATCCCGTCGTCGCCGCGAGCGACGGCCCGCAGAACAGGTTCGCTTGTAATTAACGCCGAGCTTCGCCATAAATACGGGCCCGATATATCGAGGAGAAGAAGCAGCTGCTCTGCTGCAGCCTCGAGCTGTGTGTGCGGCGCGCGAGAAAAGAGCCTCCAATATGGGCTGCTATATGCGCGGCGGGAATTGAGAGAGGATCGTAAAAATGGACAGAGGCACGCCCAGCGGAGACAAAACTCATTTTCGACTTCTATTGTGTGCAGCGCATTCGATAATTTAATAATCTTCAATCACAGCCGCGCGGAACGCGTCAAATTAGAACAGCATCGCGTCCGCGGATGGACGAATTAATAATACGACGGGTAATTTACGAGGCGCACTTAAACCATTCCAATTAGGCTCGCTCGCGTGTACATTACGCCACTGCTCGCTATAAATGGCGTGAAAAAGAAAAAAATCGAAACCTGGCATAGCGGGAATTCCAAACTGGATACCGCACTTCAATCAACTAAACTCAACTCATCTGGTCTAGCCATTATACCCTGTGCCAGCGAGACGCATATTATAACTGGCTCTCGCGCGCGCTCGAATAACATCGCAGAGAGTCATATTATGCTTTACTACTTTCGAGATCGTATAATAGTCTCTCATTAAAACGCAGCTATAAGGCCGCTTTACGAGATCGCGCGCGAGCTCGAAATGAAGAGAAATAAACGGGAGCTTGTGCATAGTATAAGAGTCGTCTTGCGCATCGTTTCTCTCGCTCTTTCTCTAAAAGTGCGGTCGCCAGTGGTCTTTGAGGAGAAGCTTATATACACGATGCGTTTCCTCAGGTTTCAATGACTTTATTATACGCAGGCTTGTTAGCGCGCCAGCTGAATCGGTAGCGGTGTTTTCATCGGCGCGAGAGCGTAGACATATTAATGACGCTAAGGATGTAAAACGCGCTAATTTGCTTTGAGCGCTTACAGAGGAGCATTGGTATTTAGGGGTTTGACTTTTTGCAGAAAGGAACGAATGGCTTGCAATTCCTGTTGAAGAGCGGAGATTTGTTGGTTTTCGAATGAGAAATTCACACACCGAGACTTTTGCTCTATTTATAAACTAAATGAATGCTGAAACGTTTGAAAATATTCAAAATACTTATAACGAGCAAAACTGACCTGCCAGCGGTACCAAGGCTGCCTCGCCTCTTGTCCTCGACGCAGTAGTCCGGGCTCTTGGTGGTGTAGAGCAGATTGTTGTGGTGGTACAGAGGCGGCAAGCGGCCGCTCGAGGTGGGCCTGACCTCGGCAGCGGTCGCGTAGCGTCGAAGTAGTCGCGCCCCGGCTGCGGCCGGACCGCCCGATCCCAAACCGCGCCAACAGGTCCTGACGCTGCACGAGCCAGAGACGCCGTGGCACTTGCACTCCAGCGACAGCGATTGCTCCACTGCCTGTGTGTGTGTGTGTGTGTGTGTGTGTTTACGTAAGATTTGATTATTTACGTGGCCGAATCATGGGTATAAATCGATCGTGGTAAAACAATGTTGTCGTTGATACGACATGCGACACACGAAATTCATGAATAACGTTGCATATATGAAAGAGAGGAGGGTTACGTTATAGCTGTAGGAAGTAAATTTAAAAGATTAGAAATTAGTTATAGCACGAGCCACAGCTATATCCAGAGTTGGCGCGCAAATTGTATGGGGGAAATCAAAATGTCTTCGCTAGCCGGGTACTAGAAATGTAGAAAGTTGAAGCGTTGAGCTCAGGAGCAGTCCATAACTGCTTAGCATCGTACAAATTTTCACAAATCGTCCTTTATCGCCGATATAATTATTATTAAATCAAATCGCACCATATTATAACATTCCCCGCCAAATTATCGATCAACCGACCTGCATATGACAAAAGCAGCAACGACTGCTCCCTCGCACAGGCAATAACTTAAACTACAAAAGCTGATAAATTACCCTGCGTCCCGCGCGATTGTTGTGCATGTTGACAGCGTGGAGGAACTTGGCGTGGGCACCAGCGCCGGGGGAGGGCGTCGAGCCCTGGAGGAATCGCTTGGCCATGCGCGAGGCTGAGCGCACGTCGTCTCCGCAGCCGCCCCACTTGAAGGCGTTGCGGGTCGAGACGGGGCCAAAGGCTATCGTGGCCGGTGAAAAGCTTCCCGATGCGGCTGCCTGGACCAGGGCCGAGGGCGCCGGCGGCTCGCGTCTCGGTGGAGTCGCGCACGAGCACGCCGCCAGGTTGCCCAGGGCGCAACCGCGGGCCAGTCGCCAAACCGCCGCGGCCGCCGACATCGCGTACACGAACGCCTGCTCCTTCGTACCTGCGTTGTTAATATTTGGTATGTTTTATTGGAAAATCGTTAAATTAAAGCGAAACGTATATGGCTTACCGGTCAGCAACTCAGGCGTGAAATCGGGCGCCTTCTCGATGCTGCTGCAGTTCCAGCGCTGATGTCGGAAAGCCTGCTGGCAGACGGCCGACGTGTCCCTCGCTGCCTGCACGAGGTTCTGCATGATGTCCGGAGTGGCCCGACATGCCCTGGCCTGTTTGCGCTCGAGCAGACCCGAAGTCCGGGCTCCCGTGCATGCCTCGCGAGTCCATTCGAAACCGTCCGCTGCTCGACCCAAGGCGCTGCGGAAAATCGTGCTAGGATAAATCGATTGAGAAATCGCTGCTATACAGATCAATATATATATATATATATATATATATACTTGGTCGTAAAATGTTCAAACAACATTGTATTAACGATCGCGCGCGCAGCTGTCGGCCGCGGTACTATTATCTTCGACTCCATCGCGGCGCGGGTCGTAAATGTCTGCGGAGACGACAATTTTTTAAACTGCAGCCTTTGTGTCGAGTCGTCCGGTTTTACAGCAGCGCCTCTCCGATATAATGTAATATATTTATTCCCTCCCCTTCGCCAGTCTCTCGTCAACGTATCTAGACGAATTCGAGACGAACATGATTTCTAAGTTTCGCGCCCCTGATTTACACTTAGCCGCGCGCCATAAAAATCCGGAGCGCCTCTATTCTATCAGACCTTGACAGCAACCCCTGACTCGCGCTGATTCGTCGCGCTCCTATAAAACTTTCCCCGCGCGTACGTCGCAGGCGCTAATATTGCCGCGCATTCTTCGTCACGACTGCCGCAAGTTTTCGCACCCCAAAAGAGCTGTGCACGTGAGCTCGCGACTCGTTCCTTTTTTTGTTTGCGTCGCGTACACTGCGCATACACACGTCCCTTGACTGATACCGCCCGTCTACGCTTATTAAGCGCTGATGGAGAGTGGAGAGAGGGGAGACCTTTGTCCGCGCCATGAACTACTGGGCCATCAGTCTCGACAAGTAGCTTTTAGCCTGACGTATTGTGCAGCCTATGGCGGTTGGAGTTACGTCGCGTTGTTATACTGGGAGCGGAAAGAAACAATCTACTGCGTTGTTGCGACTTGTCCGATTTTTCAAATCGCTCTCGTCTCGTTGCTTTGAAAAATCGGCATCGTCGCGCGGCGCAATATAATGCTTTCGATATACCTGTGCAACGGCCTGTGCTAATAGACGAGGATGAAGGAAAGCTCGCTTGTGCTTTATCCCGTCAGAGATGTGATTTATTGGCGGTTGGATGTGCCGAGAGCGCGAGAGAGAAACTCGGCAGATTTGCTTTGTTTTACGCGCAGCCTATGCTTTCGACTTATGGCGGGTGATACGACGTGATGATAAGGGGCTGCAAATCGACTAGGACTATAATGATGAAAAATAGGCGACTAGTCTGGAAAGTTGGAATGACTCGTACTCGTACTCTTACAAGCTGCCTTCCCATTTCCCGCGACGCATATCTGCAAGTCTAGTGCATGTCACCTACGGCAAAACTGTCTTTTGCTATTTGACCCTGCGTGAGCCGCCCATACTATAACCGCCCAACTTCTCCTTATGGTTATGTAAATAAGTGTAGAACAATCGTTTCGAGAAGTGTAGAAAATTGCTCGTTCGCATTCTCATCTGCTGTTGATCGAGCTATCAAATCCGTGCCATAACGAGATGCTTATGCCAACGATTAGAATGTCTTCCAATACCGGATTCTCACTCGCAAAGCTATATCGTGCCTTATTATCACATAACCAGAACTCGAAAATTCAAACACGTATCGCTCGATCGTTTTCTTGTCTTCGAATATTCGCGATCTTGTTTCTAAACTGCATTCAATTTACCGCCAGTAATTGGAAGCGATTTTAATTGCACAGCATCGATTCCAAGTCGAGCTATCAAGATCGTACCGCGCGTTGAAGGTACACCATCGCAAACAGAGAGATAGTTCGCGCAGATACGCGTCTCTTATCTCGCTAATCGCCAAGCAGATAACACCTACGCCGTTCCAACGGGCTGTAATTCCATTGTTCGTTTCGCATCTCGCGTGTTTTTTGCTATTTCTATGAGAAACTTTGCCTCAGCAGAGTTCCAAACAAACGAATATGAGAGTATCGCGAAATCAAGATACACATCGATAAGAGAATAATAAGATAATAATAATACACGCGCAATCGACGCAAAAAGGCCCTTATCCAAACTAATAATTCTGGTACAGCTCAGGTGTAATCTACGATTATCTAGGCTGTATCGCAGTCAAGTCCAAGTCCGCAAGAGATTACAGCAGTCAAAAAAGCTCCTGAAGTAACAACTTCAAGGAAGACGCGGGCGGAGAAGAGGAAGAAGAAGCCTCGCGTACGAGTCCATATTATAATCCTTCCGCCAATAAAACCTCGAGAAACTCGCGCAGCGAGTATAATACAAGAGAGACGTCGAGAGAGCGATTCGGCCGCATTAAGCAAATTTATAGAGGCATAAGCCGGTGCTCAAAGCCAAATGAATTTCATTACAATAACGAAGACGCGGCCGCTCGTAAATTCGCCGCCGCCGCCGCTGCCGTTAAAACTCTCGCGGCCATTGTCTTTCTCGAGACGACGACGACGTGAGCATCAGTCGTCGTTCGCGCCTTATCGCATAATACGCGGCTGATTTAAGAGCGGATCGTTAAATTTGGCCCTCGCTCTCCGACTCTCTTTCTCTCTCTCTCTCTCTCGTGGTTAACGCGTATAATAATTAGACGCTGTGAGTTCGTTTTTTTTTTTTGGTCTGCGCGGGAGTAGGGGCTGTAAAAGTTGAGGGGATTCAGTTAGCGGAGACGCGAGCATTAATTATGCATTCCTGAGGCGAAATGAAATTTCGGGCACTTATTTTTTTCTGAAAAATCGGTGTTCAGAATACCGTTGTCTGAAAAAGATCGAACCCACGATATCCACGATGAGCCGAAAAATCACGACCTCAAAAGTTGGCTTCCGCCGCTTTTAAAGGCTCTAAAAGGCTTTCCTCGAGACAAAAGATACTCTCGAGCGAAACATCAGAAAGCGCGGCGGTAGATGGGTAAAAAAAAAATTAGCGGAGTACAGCCGAAAAAAAAATCGGGAGAAATCTGGGCCATAGCTATACCTACTATACGAATACATAAGTGGCAGCGATTTTTTTTCTTCCGACAAACGCATAATGCATCCGATCCGGCCGAGAGATGCGCTCTTCGCGCTTCTCATTCACACGGTGTATAATCGAGCGGGGGAAAGTGAAAGAGCCTCGACGACCGAGATTATTCTTGGCCCGCGCGGAAAATCGATTTTCACGCTTATCGCTCTTGACGCGAGAAATGCGCCGATCTTATGGGAGAGCTGCGATAAATTACCTGCGGCGAGGTTCCGTTATGTGCGCGCGGGGCTGCTAATATGCTCTCTTTTTTTCGGTCTGCTCTTTACTGCGTCAAACTCGCGCGATTTATGGCTTATCAATCAGTAAAAATTATCAGTAAAAATTGTACGTTATTTCCAATTTTATACGTTTAAAACTAATCGTAGATGCGAGTATGCGAGGAAATAAGAAGGAAAGAAACGAAGAGAAAGGAAGAGACAAAGCCAAAGTAGGGGGTATATACGGGCCGTGGCATGACTTACGAGGCGAGGGATCTTTTCGGGGCCCGACCGGAACACGCCTCCTCTAAAACCGCGCTCTGATTACGACTTACTCACACGTGTGTGTCTGTAGTCCCACGGCGAAGTTTTTTTTTTCATTCTCCGTACTACGTAGGTATAGAAGTCGGGATTTAAATATAGGACTGTGTGGTATATAATGGAGATGCATAGGCTTTTAATTTGAAGTACAGACGTATTCTGTTTATTGCTCGGGTATAATAACATGAAACGTATTAAAGTGTGGCCGCGTCCTTGGCGAGAAGTGCAGGAAAACTTGAGATATCGCGCTCTGATTGCGGTGGCTATAAAAAGGAAGGTCTGCGCGTTATTATTTCAAATCTTAAATAATCAAAAAAAAGGTTCTAATTTTGTTTAATTCCCTGCACAGCTCGCTCTTAAAAAAAACTTGGCATTTTAGCTCCTCGCCCGTTCTTTCCTGCTTCTCCACACCAACACGCAGCATATACATACAGCCTACGCGCTGGAGGATAATCACCACCTTGCGCTCGCGCGCAGCCCTTCGAGGTTTCGCTTATTTCGAATCTTTCTTTCTCTCCCTCTCTCTCTCTCTCCTTTTGCGGATATTTATATTTCGAGCGAATTGAAGAGGCGACTGCCACAGGCTCTCCTAAGGAGATAATAAGACGTTACAACGAGCGCGCGGACATCACGTCTACCGGGAAATTATTAGAGCAAATAGACGCTCTCGGTAATGGGCCCTGATGACGACGTGATGGACTAGATGGTATTTTAATGAAGCCGGACCCGAGAAAAATGAGAAGATTTTTTAAATTTCTCCAAGCTAGCTCTCGAGCCGAGAGACCCACCTCTCGTTTCAAGTGAAAGGATGATTAGCCGTTTTCTGCGAGCCGCTTGTGCGTGTATTAATCTAAAAAAGGCGAGATTTATCGAGAGGGAGTCCCGCGCTGACTTGCGATTCCTCTTGGAAAATATAAGAGCAACAATGCTGGGTAATGTGATAATAATGCATTCCGTCGCGAGCACCGCTATCATCGCCTCGAATAAAAAGCGTCTTTCTCGCAACGAAATGCAGAAACGACGATCGCCCGGTTTTTCCCAAACGGCTTCCAGGAGACCACTGCGGTAATCATCTATCGGGGCGAACCCTCGAAAATACTTATACTGGCTGTTGAA
Organism: Nasonia vitripennis; assembly: GCF_009193385.2. Classification (NCBI taxonomy): domain Eukaryota; kingdom Metazoa; phylum Arthropoda; class Insecta; order Hymenoptera; family Pteromalidae; genus Nasonia; species Nasonia vitripennis. The sequence continues at coordinate 22,977,508 of NC_045758.1, forward strand.
TATAACTCTGAACGCCGCTGATAAACAGCTTGAACAAATTATACTCAAGAGCAACAGTCGTGTTATCCCACTGGCCAATAAATCAGACTCCGAGTCTTGGCGAACGCGGCCCCTAATCATCATCCCGCGTCCTCTGCGTATCAACAACCCCTTATATCCTCTCCCTCCCTCGCGGTGTGCGTCGTTCTTTTGTACGTAAGTAGCCATAGTCTCTCTGTTTCTCGCAGCACACGCAGGCTGTGTATACCGGTTCGTTCGGCTGCACGCAAAATCACCATCGGCCAGCGCCATTCATCATCCTCGCCATCCCCTGTTTCCGGTTTCATTGTCTCTCTCGCTCGCTCGCGCCACACACTCCCCTTCTTACTACACACACGCGCGCGCGCGCGCGCGTATACATGAGTACAAGCTCGGCTTCTTTCTCTCTACATGTCCGTCTCGCGGCCAAGTTCGAGGACTCGTTGTTCGCTGCGCGCCCCTTGATTTTTTTCTGCGCGGAGGACTGCACTGGATGGAGATCGCTAATTTTGTGTGTGTGTGTGTGTTATAGGGAGGATTACTCGCTGAAATTAGCCAGCGCAGTGGATCGTTGACGAATTAGGGGGCTCCCCTGAATTATTGAATCGAAGGAGCCGAAGCGGCATTATTTCCATCGAGCTGAGTACAGAGGTTTTGGTAAAATCGAAGGTCGTCGGGCTTATTGGCGCGAAGAGACCACCAGCACACAGTCTCATCCCCCTTTCAACGCTTTCTCGCATACCGCTCGCGCCGCTTGCCTTCTATATTTGCCTCTCATTAACGGGCCGACATTAATCATCTCTCTCCGCAGCGGACCTCCGCGCGCGCGCGCGCGCGCGAGGGCCGACCGATTATTAATACATCCGAACGAGACGTGATTTATCGCGAGACCGCCTGTTTTGCAGCTCTTTTTCGTCTCGCTTTCACGGAAAGCTTTGGTAGCGATTAATATCCGCGGCTCTTAATCGTCGAAGGAGGCGCGACACCCGCGCGTACATACGAGAACAGCTCGGACATCGTGATTCCTCGTGAAGGAATTGGTATATGGCTGGGAGAGGAGACGAGGCGGCGGTTAATTGTGGGGGGAAAAAGAGCATGAGCAACTCCAAGGGCCCGGCATCGCGCAGACTGCACAAGAAGCGCTACTTACAGCCACTTTATGCACGTGCCCTCCTCGAGCTGCAGCAGCAGGAGCAGCGAAACGAGAACAAAAGCGCTCCACGGCATTTCTCGCATATTTTCGCTCCTCAGCTCGTCCGCGGCCCGAAAAATCACATAATTATTCGCCTCCTCTCTTCTTTTCTTATACGCTGCAGCCAGAGTCGGGCCGGACCGCTTTTCTCCGGCTCGCCCTCATCGTCGATCTTCGTGTATTCTTACATCGTGTACTTCGATACGCAGATAACAGTCTAAAAGCACTGGCACGCAATCACTCGGGTCACTCGAACTGGGCTAGAAGGTAAAACACAAAAACACACAGGCCGCGCGCGCGATGCAGCCTCGCGGAGCTCCGAAATCGAATAGAGCGCGCGCTGGCGTCGGGAGCCGAGCGGAGCCGAGTCCGCCGCGTGTGCTTACAGGTGTCCGGCGAGGCTCGAAAGCACCGCCGCCGCTGCTGCTCTGCCCCAGAGAAGGGAGGGATGCGTTGTACACGCGAAGGAAGGGCGGCCAGGAGTGGAAGGGACGACTGCAGGCGCGTTTTTCCAGTTTTTTGCCCATTGTTGCTTACTTGTCGGGTGGGGGAGAGGGGAAGGACTTGGATTTTCTCATTGTTTATGTAGCTTTGCTAGTCAATAGCTGTATTCGCGGAGGAACAACGTTTCGTCAAACGGACAATTGCGCGAGCCTGAGGGAGCTATACTTTGGGTAAACTCCCGCCTTTGATTCCTCCTGAACTTGCGCTACCGGCTGTTGGGCAGGATCGAAACTAAAAAAAGTAAAAAGGAGTGGTCGAATCAAAGAGCTCTCCGTTCACATGCTAATGCGCGAACAAAGGTCGAAATCGAGGAAATCGTGGAAAAATTCTATACACGCGAGTGTGAGAAAAGCCGAGCGAGGGGAGCAGTTGCAGACGCCACTTTTCAAACGCGACGATGAACGAGTGAGAGGAAAAGTGCACACCTCGTGCCTCTCTCTCTCTCTCTCTCTCTCTTCAGGTATATCAAAAGTATAATACGCGGCCAGACAAAGGGCACCGCCCGATCATTAGACGCGAAGGGAGAGAGAGAGAGAGAGGCGTGCACCGGATGATCTTCTCGATCCCGAGCGTGCGATGCATATATATATATCGGTCGGCCTTTTAAAAGGCGCGAGAAAAAAAGCCCAGTACACGCTTGACCTTTGCTGCAAACGAGTGGCTTATTATGCATAGGGATACGCGCAAACTCTTGACGACTGGTGCGGCGGTTACGACCCGTCTTGTTTTCTATATTCTTCGCGAAAGGCTGCTTTTCCATTATTTAGCGATAAATTTGCAGCCGACGCTATACTTTCGCGGTTTATGCCTCGGCTTATTACTCGGCATATTTTTAGGTGTATACAGAATAATTAGCATGTAAAAACGCGCCGTCGAGCTGGATAAAATACGCGCACGAGTGTATATGTATATGTAGTACGAGACAGGCCGAACAGTGCGCAGAAGGAGACAACGTAACGACCTAATGAACGTCTGACGGAATATTATTTATCGTCGATGGGCGGAGAGCCGAGGCAAAAATGAAAGTTTAACTTCTCGCACTCCGAGTGTACGGGATGAGATGGCGAAAAGGCGCGCGCGCGCGCGCGCGAGAGAGCAGCTATAAGTGCAATAACACTCGGAGTAAAAATATCCCGAGGATTTCTTAATAAACATTTATACTCGCGCGTGTAGGCGCGTAACGAGAAATCAAAACGTTTTTACGCCCGCGCAAGATCAACTCGGTAAAATCTTAATCGTCAAGGTTATATGTCGAGTCAGTAATGCGCGAAGAAGGTAATGATAAGGTTTTCATGGCAGGTGATAATCGAGAGAGTCGAGATAATGATGAGATACCTCGTTAATAATAGGGATATGATTACTCGCGAAGTAGAGGGTTATATCGTACATCCTTTTTTCTCCCATTATATACGTAGATGCAGTCTATAACATAGAAGCGCAATTATCGATCAATCATAAATTCAAACTTAATTAAACCGGCGGGGAAGGAAAGGCGCTTAGTTTCCGGGGAAAATGTTATTAGTACAGCCGAAAATCGGCATATGCAGCGTGTGCTATAATATATACTCACCTCTAAATCCTATCGCTCGCGAGGATCTATACCTATGCTCGGCATACTATACATAAGCTCGCTCGCGCAGCCGGACTTTTGTCTCGATCTCCTCTCGCTCGCGCAGTGCGCTTTATGGAGACGGCTAATTTCCTGCCATTATTCGCAAGGACCATGAAATATCAAACAACGAACGCGATCCGCGCGCGCAGACAAATACGGTGGCAGCTGCTGCCGCCTCCGCTCGACTATTAAAAGCGACTTACCCCCGCTATGCTCTCGCCACCCCCCTTTCGACTTTATACTGGCCTTTCTTTCTCTCTCTCTCTCTCTCTCTCTCTCTCTCTCTCTCTCTCTCTCTCTCATCCTCGAGTGCTAGCTCTCTGCGGCCCCTGAGCAACAGCCCAGAGGCAAAGTTTCGATTAAATACATGCGCTGATGCTACTATACTCGCTCGTCAATTTTCTTTTTGGCCTTTTGTTATTCCGAGCGCGCCGTCCTTTTCCCTCGCGCTAATTATCGCGGCGAGTTGAGCCGGGCTGTACTCGTCTCTTTTTCACTGCTCTAATATCCAGCCCACGGACAATGCGCGTAACTTGTTTCGCTGCTATTCTCGTGCTCCGGAACTTGCTGCGCGATCTTGTGCGCTTCTTATTAACATTGTATATTTTTATTCCATCCCCATCGTGACGCAAAGTTGACTTTGCTATGCTGCGATCTTGTCTATTGTTCCACCAGGGCTGTTTTATGTATTATCAACAATCTCTCTCCCCCATATCAAATCCCGCGTCCCCGTGTACCGCGTCTCGGATCATTAGTGCGAAATCTCAGAGTATACCGATATAATCGGCGCAAATGGCCCGTGAAGCCGCCTTGGAAACTTTCCACCCGGGGTATAAGTAGTTATGGATTCGCCGAACGAAATTGACTCTCGCGTCGCTCCTTTAAAAAAAAACTCCGCTCAAGATAAATCGCATTTCCGAGCGAAACAAACTTTCTCGACGCTTCTTCCTTGGAAAAAAAATGAAGAAAAAAGCTCAAGCAAACAATAGCTCGATTTCTCGCGTCCCACGCGCCGAGTCTTATACATATTCCCCCGTCGCGAATCAGTCATAGCGCGCGAAACTGCGGTCGGTTTTCACGTCGTTACCAGACTCTGCATCACGGACAGGCCTTCCGTGATTTATCGGGCTGTCTCCAGTGGCACCGGCCGCCGAGTATGACCGCTAGTGCGACGACGCGACGAGGCCTCTTTATTTTGCTCCATTGATCTAGTTGCGCCGAGAGGGTTGCGTGCACACGTGCGCGCACGTGTGCGGCTCGACTTTTCTCGCTGATGGAACTCGAGTTATCGTCGGGGTTTGCTTAGATTCGGAGTTGAGACGTTATAATGTGTTTTTGGTGTGCCTGTTGGAATAAAATTCTAATTATATTGGATTGTTGTTTTTATTTAAAAGACAGCTGCGAACGTTGTAAACATATAATCGCTATACAGGCGGCAAAAGCTTGAGTGCGGCCGAAATGCAAACTCGCACTCGAAAAGCTCGAAAGAAAACACAACGATCCGTATCCGGGCACTCGTACACCTCTCTCAGCTTGTCCGCTGCATTTCTCTCAGCGCGGCAAGGCCGTTTTTCTTGATCCTCTGCTCAAAAACGACGAACGTCCCTCAGACATCTCGCGCGAAAATTTTTATCCGCGAACCCATAATCCAATTAACGATGCTTCGCGCGGGAATCCATCCAAGGCCGCGTTGATTAATGCAACTCTCTCTCTCTCTCTCTCTCGATTCAAATTGGGCCCTCATCTGTCGCGGCGGCTGCGCGGTAGCTCACTCTCTGTGTATCATAATTTCATGCGCGCCGGACATTAAAGCGATATCAGCCGCGCGCGGCACCTCTCTCGGTGTGTGCGTGTTATAGAGGCGCGCGGCGAAGATCCGCCTGGCGAAATATACAGACAGGGGGGTTGCCTTCCAGGTTCATCTGCATAATCCCTATACAATGACGAACAAAGCTCGCGAACCGAGTTTCTTACTCGTCTCTTCGCGCGCAGCGCCGGCAGCTCGGCGGCTCCTTTTTTCCTCCTTATTCCTCATTCGCTCTAAGTCGCCGGGCCGACGCTCGCTTATAATATACAGGAGCTGGCTGCGGCGAGAGAGAGAGAGGGAGTCTAATTAACGGCGCGGAAGCCGGCTTATTATATGCGCGCGATACGTCCCCGCGGCTAAGTAATTATCTTTCTTCCAGCGTGATTAACAATTTTTCATTTTTTCCACCCTCGCAGCTCTGCTCGCGTACTCTCTGCAGCGTATTACGTGGACGAGTAACGAGCTGTATTAATTGAGCCCCACTATAAGAGTATATATGTATAGATGTTGCGTGCGCGAGAGAGCTCGCGATTCGATATGCTCTTTTTATCGGATCGACGGTCTTTTCATTTATTTACATCGCGGTCCATTAACGCCGCGCGACTTTTATCCTGCCGATATAATTGATCGGAGGCTTTGAGCTGAAAAATTAACGAAAGCTTCGTATTCCGTTTTGCGGGATTTCTCTCTCTCTCTCTCTCTCTCTCTCTCTCTCTCTCTCTCTCTCTCTCTCTCTCTCTCGGACCGTTCAAAGTTTGCCGGGGGATTAGGGCGCCATGTACATATAGTATAACTTGGCAACTCGCTTGCTAAATGAAAAGGGATTTTAAAACGCGCGCGCGCGCGCGCGCAAGTCTTCATATCGCGCACAAGCTACACGCGCATACGATGGAAAATGGAAGTAGAACTTTGTGTAAAACGTTGCCTGGTTTTTTCTTGGAAACTGCAAGTATTTAATCAAAAATTGTTAAGTTTAGTACTTTTGGGAACTTGTGCCATTTTATGGAAATTACGGCTTTTGAGGTGGGGCTATAAGCTGCAAATGTTGCCAACGACAACGACTGATGAGAGGGACAATTTTGTGAATTTTCAAACGATCCGAGATTCTTGAATAAATTGCATTGATAACTTCTTGTGGGCTGAAAGACTCGGAGAGCTTTACAGGTTCTATTTTGCGCAAACGATACCAATTACACAGGCAGAATAATTTGATGCAACCACAAATCGCATGCTTGTACCAGTTTCTCTTTTGTCAAAGAGTATAATGCCTATAAGAAAAATCATTGAAGCAAGTACATCCAAGAAAAAAGTACAACAATACGACCGTAGTTTATTGCGTTTATAAATAGAATAAGTGAGAATCAGATGGAATTGTTCAGAGGACGATGGCACGTGGTCGAATTCGTTAAACCAAACACGTTATCGAATTCTATCGTTCTCCAAGGCATGTAGACGCCATTGAAATATTTCGGTAGCCCGCACGCATCTTGAGGGGAATTTGTTTGCGGCATCAGTACTCTTCGATATTCCCCGAGAAACGACTCCAACTTCTTGACAATCTGTAATAACGAACAAATAACGAAAATATGGAACAAATTCAAAATTTTGAACACTCTATAAGAATCAGTTTTACGTACCAGAGGTAGTTTGCTCGACAAGTCCCTCGTCTCGCAAGGATCCTTCGACAGATCAAAGAGACAGGTGCCGGAACAATTAGCGGCCGAAGTGAACGGTTTGCACGTTATCACGCTCTTCTGGCGCAGCCATAGCGCCCTGCGTGCTGACGGACTCGCGAAACCGGCTAGCTTACCGATCGACGCACCAGCTGTCGATGACAACACCTTCTTCACGTTGTAAGCCGGGAAAGAAGGATCGTTGCCACTATTCCCGTAGTATCCGTCTTCCTTCGTCATACCTGCATGAAAAAAAACTTTGCTTTTGGGGATTTCGAGGACGTATAATTATCTGCCGTTCAGTTGTTAAGCAATTTAATTATTCTTATATAGATGACTGACGCGTGATTAAGCATCGCAAGTTATCGACAGCAAAAACTCGCACCATTTATCAGGCTTTCGTCGGAAAATTCGCTAACAAGGGTGCGCCTAATTGATATTATACGTCACCTTTGACGAGCTTGTGCCTGCCGATGATGGCTGCCTCGAAGCCTTGGGCCTCGTCGATGTTGACGAGGAGCGATTGCCGAGAGGAGGGGCCACCAGCGACGATACTGCTCCACTGGCTCACGCCGTCCAAAGGAAGAGCTCCGTCAAACTGGCTCTGCAGGTCCATCGGGTTGCCTCCTGCCGCAGTGTAGAGCGTCGGTAACCAGTCGACTATGTGCATGAGCTCCTCGGACACCCGCGAGTGGGCCTTTATCAGAGGCGAGAAGATACAGGCGGCAGCTCTCGCTGCTCCCTCGAACATTCCGCCCTTGATCTGAAGATGATGAATGTGGTATTATTGATAGTTTTTTACCTCGAAAGTTGTTGGATAAAATAGTGCAATTAATAATTCTGATACTCGTTTTGTTATCGGTATAATACTGAAGCCTATGAACAACCTACGAATTATTATGATAATTTAAAATAAATAGAATCTTACTCCACGCATTGGATAATTAGAGCCTGTGTTATTGTATAATCCAACTGTGGGCGCGCCATTGTCAGACATAAAGATAATAATGCTGTTTTCCAACATTTCCGCTTCCTTTAGAGCTTTTACGACCCTTCCCACAGACTCATCCAAAGCCGCCATCATTCCTAAAAAAAGGCATGGAATTATCATAATTTTGAAAGATCTCAAAATTCGCATATATCGTTCTTACCAGCATATTTGCGATGCTGATAGTCCTCTATATAAGGAAAACTTGCGTTAACGTCATCTGTACGACGAACTTCCAGTGGATCATCGTGGACCTTACTGCCGGCGTGAACCGCCAGATGAGAAATTTCAAGAAACAGTGGTTTTGCGTTTTTATTATTTCGTATGATCTTCTCAGCTTCGTCGGTGATCAGGTCTGTGAAGTACTCGGAACTGTGGGCAAGTTCGAAGCTGTCCGATTCGTCGCGATGCAAATCGTAACCTGTGACCTTGTACGAAAAAATCGATCACGTTAGATTATTTTAAAATGTTCACCAGACATGCAGCAGCTGCCAAAATATTATCGATAATCCTTCAAACAGACCTCGTTCGTATCGTTCCATCCGATCCAGTAATCGTAGTAGCTGATAAATCCATTGTAATAGCCGAAGAAAGTGTCGAAGCCGCGACGGACCGGCGTGTAGTCTTCGGTCGTGTAACCGAGGTGCCACTTGCCCACGAGTCTCGTTTCGTAGCCCAGTCTCCTCATCTGTTCCGGCATAAGGCTCACGTTCAGGGGTATACCGCGAGGCTCGGCTGGTCTCATTGGCGTACCCTGCATTCCTGTTAAGTCGATGTTGAACATTATTATAACGCGTTTAGCGCCGTTATATAGAATGCTGCGTCTTATCATTAACATAGTCGGGCTTGTATCATCCTACAACGTTTAATTTTTTTTAAATATTTGTATATAGTGTCGGTGCGCTTACAGGAAAATACAAATTTTTTTATCGCGACATAAAAACCGCTGCCAATTCACTGGCACGTAGCTTCCTCCAACGAAATTTATTGTTCCAATAAATAAAATACTGTTTTAAAATACAGTATGTGAATGCTATTTTAAATATTTCAAAGCTTAATTATTTTGCTGTAGGAGCAATTTTCTTATAGCAAAAGATATATAATAATCAGAAAAATCCGATCAAAATCTCTCAAAATCGCGAAAAAGAAGAGATTGATGAAAGGATAACTCTGTAAAAATAAAGTTATCGTATTAAGAGAATAAGATTGTAATCTAAAGAAACTTACGTATAATTTTACTATCAAAAAACAAATATATATTGTGCCGTATAATTCTACTCTCAAAACATGTTGCATAGGCACAGTTCATAGGGAGGGACTTTAACGACGTGCAACGGCACCCCTATAAGAGGAAGAAAAAGATTTTAGCAGCAAATAGATTTTTGAAACATTTGACTGCATTGTTTTAGAGATATAAGGAATCAAAAAATGTTCAAAAAAAAATTGAAACCTTGATATCTTATAAGAACCATAGGGGTTTGAAAGCTGCGCAATGAACTTAGCCAAGACACATAAAATATCTACTTTTTTCCAAAGTCTCAAGTGCAATAAAGCCTTTTTACTTTCGTAATCGAGGCACAAAAAAAACTCATTTTTTCCATTTTTTACTGAGAAAATAAGTAGTCAAATAACTTGAAATTTTAATGGGCTACAGTTTGACACGTGATCCATCTACATGATTTTTTTTCGTGAGGTTATGATGTTTAGTTTCAGAGATATGAATTTTTTTTTAAAATCACCATTTTCATTTAATCTTCCGAACAAAGCGGTCGACCCGAGGACCAAACGGGGAAAAGTAGGTGATTTTATTCTCTTTTAAATGCATATTAGCTGAATTGTTTGTAACGATGGGATGATTGAAAAAAACGCAAAATAGTGTTTTTCAAAAATAAAAAATTGGCCATAAAAAAATAGTTAGAAAAATAATGTTTTTCCCGAATTGAGAATCCAAAAATATACATGCACGTCAAATTTTAATGATATTGACGGAGTAGTTCCAGAAATATTACGGTATACACACACACACACACACACACACACATCCATACGGACATTTTCTAAAAACACGTTATTTGAACTTCTAACACACCAAAAAGTATTTTCTAGAAGTTTTGACGAAACTCAAAATTTTACTATTACAAAGCTTCCTCTAGGAAGAAGCAAAATTTGTGTAAATTTGATGCATAAAAAATAGCTTGCATCGGATGATTCACTAAATTATACATGAAATATGTTTTGAAAAATTTTGCAAAAGATTTGAGTAAATTTTTTAATTTAAATGAGTTCTCGGTAATTACCATCTCTAATAGGATACCGGCCAGTCATCAAAGCCGATCTCGATGGCGTACAAATCGGCATCGTATAGTACTTGTTCAATATCACGCCGTTATAAGCTAAAGCGTCGATGTTCGGCGTTGGAATCTCATTGGCACCGTGGAAACTGACGTCGTTCCAACCCTGGAAATCGTCGGCAACACGTTAAACATCGCTTAACTGCTATACGTGGCGGATATACGGACGTTTTTACCATATCCTTGATCCTCGTTCCGTCTTATAAAATATTCAGAAATGTTTTTGCGACAAGGTCAACCAGATATAATTCGCATTTATCTTTAAAACTGCAGCTCGAAATAATTGCTTCAAAACGATCTGCAATATTTACAATAGTATACTCACCATATCATCGGCCAGTATGATAACGATATGCGGCGGCAACGGTATCGCCTTGCCCCATGCCAGTGTCCCATAACCGAGAAAGCACACGATCGCAACACCTCCAAGAATCATCATGAACTTGTACGGCAACTGCATAATTGCCCGACAAACAGATCAGCACTTGCGAACTCACCTCCACATGCGCAAGTTCAAACAAACGCGCTACGCACACTGGTCGCAGAATCTTGCTTGTTTTGACAGCAGCTGATGCAGGAGCCGTCCAAGCTGAATCGAAGCTCGAGTGCGAGTGTCTTGCGCGGCACGCTGTCGGAGTCACATGAAACGATTTTTCGCGGCCGCGGGCACGCGAGGTCGCAGCACGCGCGTTCCATAGGCATACAGCGCTTAATGTTCGCTTTATACGCGCGCGCGCGCGATATATCTTTCTCGATAGTCGCTCTCGCGAAGGTGTAAACGCGACGAGGCGATACGACCGACTGCTTGAGTAATGTCTCAGCGCGGTAGCTTAACTCGACTTGATGCATGCGTATTATATGGCGCGAATAACAATATGCAGGAAGCGGTAAAGCTACTGACGAGACGAGTGCTTGGCGCACTCGGTGAGAGTTCGAAGTTTAAACTGGGGGGATTGTCAGCGCCGATTTCTTTTTCAAGGGGTTATACTGATAGTATAGCAACTGAATAATCTGTTGTGTATATAGGAATCGTAACATTATGCAGCGGAAGAAAGAACTGGTTTTTGTCCGCTTTTTCCTGTCGATTAATTTACTTATCGTAAACCGGTATTCGCACGTTGTTGTGGCAATTGTGCATGACGGACTAATTGTGACTACTATTAAATTTGAATGTCTTTATAGTATACATAGCAGTAAGACAAAAGTGCCAGATGTATGTATCTGCTAATTCTAGCTGCGATTTAATCAAAATGTTCTTATACTTGTCTGTTTTTCGATTCCTATTATACTACACGCGACATTGACTTTTTCATTTTCTTTAAATTATTAACTTGGAAATAAGGAAGCACTAATTTCGCCATTACTGTTCACTTTCATATCCTATTCGCATGTATAGAATGTAATTTGCAGATGTGAGACAAACGACACTTCGTGGCTTCTCAAACTAAAAATAAGTTTTATGTCAGAAATGACTGACCTTCATTTTTAATGAACATTCTGTTCTCCGTGCAAGTTAGAGTATATATTGCAAATATCCATCTACTTCCAAGGTATAAATATAATAAGAACTAATCCACTATTCGGATCTCAAAAATCCTTTCTTTCTTAAAAACATAATGTTCCACAATCAAGAACCAATGAAATCGATATAGCCATTGCTATAAAGGAGCAAATATATTTTTATTGATTTTACGCCGTCAATAAAAAGTGTCTTTGTATTTAGTAAAGCTAAATACTGAACATTTCTAAAAGTCTGACTATTAGTTGGGTAAACAATTCAAAATTATTATCCTTTACAATATAGAAATCTTGCAAATCCGAACTGTGTCGCTCATAAAATAAGCTATCATACAAAGTTATAGTGAAAAACCGAGAAATAACTTAAAAATATCGTAAAAAATTCTTTTTAAAAAGGCCAAGACTACTATAATAGTAGTTTTGCAAAGATTCCATCAGAGCCGCATATATTATGCATTCATGCTGAAATTTCGAGCGACGAAACCGTTGTCATGTTTATAATAAAACTTTGATCGATACAGATGAATTTCATGTCCATGTTTATCACAACGTTATAATATACAGGCTTTCTAAAACTATAACTTTGTAAACTATTATCCGACTCAATTTGCTGTATACATTACTGACTGCAAACTACATGCTTAAAAAAAACTTCTACTATACGTTTACCTCGAAAGTAACTAAAGCAAAAACAGTAGCGCTTAGGGACCATCATTGTAAAAACGAAAGTGAGAAGGTCTCTGAAATCGAAATACCTTTTTTGCTTCCTCCTAAGAAAATAAATCTTATTTCAATAATGAAATTTTTAGTTTCTCTTATATACGTTTTGTAAATCAAAATGACATAATGGTTTGGCAAATATATCCGTACAATTCCAAGAATGTGTGGAGCAAGATGCGTCATCTTAAAGCTCTGGTGTCCATTTCTATTAACCGAGTATTCCATGAAAATAAATGATAGCAAGTGTATATTCAAGGAAAGAAAGTTAAAATGAATTGAAAAAAAATACGTAAAAGATGCGTCAAATTTATCAAACCAAAAAGACTATTTAAAACTGTCGTTCTCCAAAGCATGAGACGTACCATTGTTCGGGTAGAGCACACGGATCTTCATCAATATAAAAGAACAAAAATATTTTCATTGATTTAAAAGTGTGAACCCGCGTATGTTATTATATTTTACAAGCCATTAGGTCTTGAATGTTAGATGATAAATTCGGAATAATATACATGTTTTTATTAAACAAATATAAAATAATAATACAAGAAATGTACACTTGTTACTAAATGCTATGTCTTTTTATTTGATAAAGCTAAATCAAATGTGCAAGAGTTCTAACAAATTAACTGTTACTTGCGTTAAAAATTCAAGAATCATATATTTGTCTTGAGTATGGGAATCTCAAAAATCTAAACATGATAAATTGTGATTTTTTCTGCCACTCATAAACAAGCAATGAAACTATATAAACTTACATGGTATAAACGCAAACAATAGTGACCCGAACGCACTGTAAAAAATTGTTCTAAAAAAGGCTAGAATATAAGTAATTCGTAAAGATATTCCAGAGCTACAAATTTATACATTTAAAGCTAAATTTTAAAGCATAACTTAATAAATTAATACGATCAGAAATCTTGCAAAAAATTTGATCGACTCCGAAGAATTTCATGCCAATGTTACAAGCACGACGTTATTTTGGTTTCTAAAAACTATAATTTTGCATGCATTTTTATTGGACTTAACTTATCCTATACAACACTGACTGTAAACTACACGCATTAGAAAAAACTTCTATTATACGTTCTACCTCAAAAGTAGCCATATAGTAAAAACAGTAGCATTTAGGGGCCATGCGTGCGAATTAAAAAAAAAAACAGGCCAAGGAAGATCGTGTTTGCTCTCTTATCGAAACCGAATACATCTAGTCTAATTTTGAATCATAAATATAATATTTTTATTTCAGCACGTGGCTGTTAAATGCGGCGACAAACCTCTAAACACACTGTTCTTTATAAGCCCCTGAAGGTTTTTTTTTACATTTACCGCACAATCATATAGAGAGCGTAAAATTCCTTAAACCTAATCACGGGACGGATTACATAACTGTGTCGTCTTTTCCTCCTCTACACAAGTGACGACAGTTTTTCAAACAAGTGTAAGCCTCTATCGCTTATAATTATATCTTTGTTCAGCGAGGTTGATCCCTCGATTGTTCCTCGACGCGACGGCTCGACTCCGGGTTGGCCTCGACACTGCAACACCGTATTCGGCGGGCAACCTCCGGGTGATCCTGAAGTCAAATAAAGGCTCGTAGTCCCACGATGATGAACAACAGACCCAGATGAGCGCAAACCGCAAGTGTTCCCAGTGCAGCTGCGGCGTTCGTGTATTCGTAATCCTCCATTATGAGCCACGGCTGCCACGTGTAGTTCCAGCGACGGGGGTCTGCCATGTAGTCCACCGGCATCCTGATCTGTCGCGTCAGGAGGTTGCTGTACTTGTCGAGGAAGAGCTCCAGCTCTTGCAGTTGCTGTAGAGCGAGAAATTTAATCTTGGTATTATATTGTATTCCCGTACATTCACCCCAAATGTATTTCTACTTCGACTTGTTCAAAGCCTGCTTGTAAAAATAACTTGCTGCATGCGTGTCGAGCAAAAGAACTTACCGCTGGATAACTCTTGGCGACATTGTTGGTCTCGCAAGGATCGATGCCGAGATCGAAGAGACAAGCGGTCTGATTGCAGGATGGCAGGGTGTATCTGCTCGTGTACTGCATGTTGGTCATGTTAGGTCGGCAAAGTACGGTCGCCTGTCTCTGTAGCTCCCACATGACGCTCTCTTGGGTGACCGGCACGCCGAGGTGTTCGCGTATAGCATCGGACACGGCGGACTTCAGGATCCTGCTCGTGTTGTACATCGGGTTCTTGTGACCTCGACCGATTTCGCCTTCCACGTTGTCGTAGTAGCCGTGGTAAAGCGAGCCTGAAACATACACGGTATTATATTGTATACTTTGGTTATTATATGCTGTTTTCTTATAATGCCGAAAACGATTTTTACCTCTGACGATTTTGAACCGCTTGTCTATCGCGGCCTCGGTTTGGGTGTACTCGTCGATGTTGAGTAGTATCTTGTCGCGCACATTACCGGTACCGATACTCAGCACGTCCCACTGGCTGACGCCGTCGATCGGTCCGAGATCCCTCATGTCGCCACCTGCGACCTGGAACAAGGTCGGAAGCCAGTCGGTCACGTGGAACAGCTGCTCCGAGACGCGACCTTTGCTCAGCAACTTCGGCGACCACATCGCGGCCACGCTGCGCACTCCGCCCTCGAACAGCGTGTACTTTGTCTGCAACAAAGTTATTGTTCTATTTTGATTATACCGATCATCGTGCTCTATTACGAAGCAATGTTTTCACTTTGAAATTTTAACTCGGCGTATGAATAAAAAATATAAACGGACCCCTCTGAGTGGCCAGTTGGATGCCCAGTTGCGGAACTTGCCGATCGTAGCTCCGCCGTTGTCGCTCATGAAGACGATGACGGAATTCTTTAGCATTCCCCTGTCGCCCAGTGACGAGACTATTCGTCCCAACGAGTCGTCCAGCCTGGCTACCATCTCTGCAAGAATCATCGTCGCCATTACAATTCCAAACGCATCTATAATTAAATCAGTATAGAGTAAGAAATCGGTAACAAAACTCACTTGCGTAAGCTCGCCGTTTGGGTTCACTGATGTGTCTAAACTCGTCGTCGTAGGGATTGTCTTCGAAGGGAACGTCCATGGGCGCGTGTGGGGCCAGATGCGACACTTGCAGATACATCGGACTTTCGAGATCGTGTCGGTAAATAACGTCGATAGCCGCTTGGGTAAAGCGATCGGTCGCGTACACGCCATCGGTGCCGTAAGCCGTCTCTCCGTTTATGTGCATGTCGAAGCCGCTCATGTTCTGCGAAACACGCATACACAAGAATACAGTCGACGGAAATCGAGAGTGTTGCAAATACATGTAAGTTTTGCGTCGTCTCTCGTCGCTCTTGTTCGTTCTCGCTGTTTCACGAGTTTTTAAAAGCTACGATTGCTTTACAAAATATAGACTCACTCCTTGACTGTATCGGTAATCGTAGTAACCAATGTGGCTGTTGTAGAAGCCGTAGAAGTAGTCGAAACCTCGTCGATTGGGAAGGTGTTTGGGCGTGTGGTAGCCCACGTGCCACTTTCCAATGAGATTCGTCTCGTAACCCAGCCCCTGCAAGTACTCGGGCAACGTTTGCACGTGTACGGGCAGTCCTCGTGGTTCTCCACCTGCGATACCGGCGCCTTGCATCCCTGAGCGCGTGAGAAAAAAATCAACGTTATTACAAGGTGAAATTTACATCATCCGAGTGTAACGAATGGCATCGTATGGCGTACCCATCCTGATGGGATATTTCCCAGTGAGAAAAGCCGCCCGCGTGGGCGAACATGAGGGCAGGACGTAGTGCTTGTTGAGGATGATTCCGTTGTAGCCGAGAGCGTCGATGTTCGGCGTGGGGATCTGCGTCGCGCCGTGGAAGCCCACGTCGTTCCAGCCCTGTTTCACGAAAGAGACTCAGGATAAAATTTTTTCGCGCACGACGCGTGTCCTGATAAATCGGTAGAAAGATACAAATTATACGAGCGTTCTTATACAGCGTACGAAAAAGACGAAAATAAGCAGATAATAGTAGTACACGAGGAGCGAGCGGCGGGGTCGGATGGAATTTTATTTGTTTGGCGGTCATACAGCCGAGTGTATGAGTCACGGACGCACAGACACAGCATCCTCTCTCTCTCTCTCTCTCTCTCTCTCTCTCTCTCTCTCTCTCTCTCTCTCTCTCTCTCTCTCTACTGCGGAGGCGTAGACCACGCGACGCGTTAGTCGCTGTAATTGTCTCAACTAATGACTACATTAATTCAAGACGCTCTCTCGCTCTCTTCTCTTCACTCTCTCTCTCCCGGGGCAGCTGCAATGCGATTACATTGGATTAAGTATTATGGAAAAAAGCGAGGCGGAAATAACAGCCGTACGTGTGTACACGCGCGGCCCGAGCGACGTCCAGCAGGCATTATTGCACTTACTCATACACCGCGTCGTCCCTCTCTCGTTATTATATCGTTTCTTTTCGCCAGTTTGTATAATTCAATTTCCGACCACCTTTTCTCAACTCCGCGAGTAATTGGCCGCATAAACAGCCGACTGGTTTGTTTCAACTCGCAGACCGGATAGAGCCCGCGCGTGTGTACTTTTTCAAAACAATAATAACCCATGAGCGCGCAGGGCGTGCAGCGACTGCGGCACTTTGTCGAGATATATTATCAGCTGACTTTTCGCGCATGAAAACTTTTTATAAACGAAGAATTGGTATTAACGCGTTATTGGGCCGCTTATACAGCAGTAGTTTATTCCATCGGATCGTTAGCGAACGAGGCGCGATATAACGTGCAATGGCAGTGCATCGGTTAAACGAGTGCGGAGCGAAGAATAAGAAGAAAAAAAGGTCGACCGATCCAAATCGATTAGCAGTTTTAATTCGCTCGCTCACCAAGTCGTCGGCCATGAAGACGATGATGTGCGGTCGACCCTCGAAATCGGCGCAACTCGAGCCCAAGAGGCCGGCGATTGTCAAGAGGGCAATAAACTTCCGCATCTTCGCTCTTCGTTAACGACGTTGGCTTGCTCGAATATTATTTCGATCGGCTCTCCTGTATTCTGCGATGCCGTATCACCTGATGCGCATCGGTATATTATGCGTGAGACTCCGGACAAAATCTGGAGAGAAAAAGTTGAATAAGCGATCGGAATTGTACGTTCGATTTTTACAGAATGATTGTTGATCGGTTTTTTGATAATCAATTAAATTCCACGTTGAAGTTCGTGTTCATTACTGCTTGGATATCAATTTTAACTTCCAATTATGCAAATACAACGCTGCGTATTTATTATGCGAATCGCCTAGTTGCGTGCGTTATTCTGACAAATTGAACTTAATTCCTTTTCGCGGTGAAAAGTAAGAGATTAAAATTCTCTTGATTATAACATTTTTCCTGCACGCATTTAGGTATAGCAAAAGCAGTTGACAATTACTAAAAATAATGTAATTCATACAGTAGTGTAAAAACCAAATAAAAAAGCTTTCTATACATACTAAAAGCTGTGATCGTATCGCACACAAAAGAGATCTCGTCCCTACGCAATTATTTATCACAAGGCACGATTGAGAGTTAATACACACCAGAGGCAAAAATCAAACAACAGCGAGGATCAACAAAGCAAAACACGAGCTAGAGGCTTCACTAACTTTGAGGTAGTCGGCGTATGCGACACACGAGGTCAGCGCATCATCGTCGTCACCGGACTGAGAAGCCGGGCAGAAGATTAGGCGGCCTTTATATAGGAGAGCTCGATCTTGGGTCCGTCAACGTATGGGCCGAGGGGCGCGCGCGCACATGAAAATTACTAAAGAGGGAGGGACACGGAGACGTAAGTATGAACCATCATCAGCGGCGTAACGAGCTGCGCCATATATACGTACTCCCGCATAGTTGTCGGCTACTATACTCGTACATGTGTGTGATAGATTCGAATCGGATGTGGAGAAATGCTTTAGAGTTCAAACGACTTTGCCGCGCCGAATGTTTGAATTGGGAAAGCATATCGTTGCTGGAGACGTTTCAATTATCGCGTTGGTTAGTCGGCGGTGACGATGCACATACGTTTTTTCATTGTGTGTGACGAAGCTTCCAAACACTTTGAAGACGACGAAGGCTTCGCTTGAATTCTGCAGAATTGTTAGATATACTTTCGTATAGCGTTATTACGACTTCTTATTGAGATTCGATCTTCTTATCGAAGCATATAATTTTTTTCTTGTCGGGGTTTTACCGATACGAACAGAAAAAAATTATCGTTGGTAAGAAAGATATATTATCTCAACATTGTATTAACCCAATTGTACGTCAGCTGTCAAAGCTCGAGCGAATAGCCAACGAATAACAACCATTCTTTTACGAATATATATACTTTCTCAAACTAGAAAGACAAGTGTTTTAAACGCATTTATCGAAGGAAGCAAAAGTCCTTAAAAACTGCATAAACACACAGGCCGCAGTTCAACGATTGACCGTATAAGTAAATAACGAGGGAGAGCAGCTCTTAAACTCATTTTATACGACAGCCGCGCGCTCTTCTCCTCTGATCTAGCACGCGACAGAGAAAGACATCAGAGTCGGAGCTCAACCCTCGCTATACGCATGCCAGTATAATGAACGGCCACTACATGGACGCGGGCGCGTGTCTCCGGCGCTTTTTACGACTGCATATCGTCCGCGCAATGTCTTCGAGTTGTATTGTGTGTACACTCTGCTGCAATTGCTTTTCCTGCAAACTAAAGAATATAATACAAGTGAGAAAAAACGCTCGAAACAATACGTAGTACAATGTCGTGTGCCATTTTATCTCGTGGTCGGCCCCTAAGTCATGGAAACAAAACGAAATAAAGCTCTCGTGCTTTCGCAATTTTCAGAGAGAGAGAGAGAGAGAGAGAGAGAGAGCCGCGGTAGGCTTAGAAAAGCGTCAAGCTTTCAAGCGCTCTTTTTAATGTTTTTCTCTAGATTACGTGTTTCACCTAGATATCGAAGTCTCTCATCTCACGTCGTCTTAGGTATTTTTTTTCACGGGGAGCGAGAGAAGCTGAAAGATTAATGAGCGGTAGCGCGTGCATTAAGAAAATTGTGTCGCGAGAAAAAAGCTTCGCGCGCGTTTTAAAGCGTCTTGACACCCCTCGCAACGACTTACGATAATAATGCGCGTGTACAAGTTGTAATTATTTTCACGCGCCGTTTTTTCCTCTTTTGCTTCTGGAACACACACGCACGAGCGCTAAATGTCCCTGTACACACGACGTAATACTTATAAAGCTCGCCCTGATGAAATTAATTCGCAGCGCGCACAAATCCCCGATTATTCACGGACAAAGGAGTTAATTTTTATATTTTTTAGAGAGACTTAATATAATTATACATGCACGCAGCTTTCGCTGCTGAGTGCGCGAGACGCCGGCAATTCCAAACTCTCCCGCTCTCTTTACGAGCCGACGACTCTCGCATATTCTCGAGATTAAAAAGGAAGTGGAATTCATCACAGACTCGGACGTATATTGTATACGCGAGTGCAGTCATCTCTCTTCTCTCGAGGCGCGAGGAAAAATCGGGAAATACGTGGCGCTAGACGTAACGCATGATTAATAATATCCTAGCCGCAGTAGCTAGCCGCGGTATCGCCTTACCGAATTGATTAAGTCAATCTAAGGCGATAATTCTCCGTGGAAACTGTACTTCTGCTAGGCGACACAGCGCCGTTTCAATGAATGGGCGCAGACGGATCTCGCGTGTGCATGTGTACGTCGGCCTTGTTTACTCGCCTGCATGTATACATCGTATTAGAGATCTTAGAAATTAAGGCTGCCTGCACGCGCTCCCTTTCATTCCTGTTTTTTATTATATTTTTTACTCTATCTCTCTTGTGCATCATGATAAGTTATGGAGGGACGCGGCAAGGCTTTGTGCATTCGGAACACTTCCTTTTCGCCAGAACATGGCGAGATGGCTATAATTGAATGATTACTTAAATTTCGGTAACTTTGCGATATTTAATGTATAGACTGTGGAAATATTAAGAGCAACCTATGCTACCATATTGTGTGTTTTATTCGACTCTGTTATTTGCGAAGAAACAATGCGTTGCGTTGTTAATACAAGTGCATTTAAAAAAATAGCTATAGTGACTGGTAACGATGATTTTTGTATTGCACAACACTTGCTTGCCAACTATCCTCTTGATATTGATAACGCTTGTTCTCCTTATAAAAAAAAAATGGTTAAACTACTCGTTCAATATGATAAAAACAGTTATTAAAGAGTGCTTAAGTGTTTTGTTAATCTAGGTAAAAAATATGTCCTATATGGAAGGCGTAATAATTTTTTTTTTCAAAAGAATCGTTGCGATTGATTTGTTGGCTTCTTAACGGTGTGGCTCGAAATAAAGTTTATATTCCCTAAAAAAATTAATGGCTCAATTAAAAACAAAAAAACCATACTAAAGATTTCGTATATAGAAAATGAAAACCCTAAAATACTTTGTTCTTGGTTTTCGGACTGAGCGTTATCAACTGTCTGTTGCTGCTGTTGAGATTGTTCTTTTCTTAGATTTGCTGCTACAGGAGAATAAAATTTCTGAAGCATTTCATCGTAGTTGAAACCATTTTCTGAATTAACATCCAAATCTGCAACAAAGTGATATAAAGTATTAATTAACATATATAAATAGGTATAACCCGTTGCCTAAAAGTAAAATATCTTCACCATCGTAAAATCGTTTAGCCAGCTCGACACTACCACCTGGTTCCGTGATCTCGCTGCCAAGGATCATCGATATGTCAGAGTTAGCGTCAGCGTGCATTTCCATGAGTCCGGATATCAAGCTCTGAGATTCCATGTTCAACATATTGTTCATAGAGTTTATAGGGCTTCCGTTGACCATCGATTCTTGTATTATCTCCATCGAAACGGATCTAACCATCTGCGGCTGATCTGGCTGTTGTTGATGTTGATCCATTGAAGCTATGACGGATGCAGCGCTCGAAGGATTTTCAATAGGCGGCATCGGCATAGCTTGCACAAGTGGTTTTGCTGTCTCGCGCTGCAACATATTAAAGGTTACTGGTGATTATTTTATTCATCTATTATTTTATTTGTAATTTGCATCAAAGTGCACCTGCCCTTGCAGTAGCACATTTTGATAATTAACGCGCTCGCATGACTTGATGTAAGGCTTGTTGCCCTGTGGAAGTTTCAACAAGTCCTGGCGGAAGTTGGACTGTTCCGGATTTCTATGACCCTGGGGTGAGTTCGAATGAATTTGTTGTTGTTGGTGTTGCTCTGGAATGTGTTTTGCCATTTTTGCTGGGGTGGGAATAGGACGTTCGGAAGGATTCGCACGATTCATAGGCTGTTTGTCGTCGTCTTTACTTTGATGCTTGGATTGATTCGCTATAAAACAGATTTTTTTTATATATATTATTAATACATCTGTAGGAATTCAAATGCTTTTTGCAAGTGATTAATAAAATGTGTACCTCGTCGTTTAGTGTTGCTTCCCTCGTTCATTTGAGAAGTATCAAGCTGGTTTCCATGCGAATTTTTTCCACCATTGCCGTTTGTCCTTCTCTCGTGTTCGTGGACTTGCTCGAAATTTCGCATCCTTGGTTGTTGAGCTTCTTTCTCTTGGCCTTTAAACGCATTGTTTGAATTCGCTCTTCTCTCGTTCTCATTAACTTGCTCGAAATGACGCGTTTTTTGCTGCTGCCCATTCAGTACATGATTGGAATGAACTCGTTTCTCTTCATTATTGAACATATTTTTAAAATGCGCTTTTCTATCGTGCTCAGTGGCACGCTCGGATTTCCGTGATTGTCCTTGTTTCTCTTCACTATTCGTCGCATTTTCTCGATTAATCTTCCGTTGATTTGATTCGACAGCTTGTTTTTCAGCATTAGTGCGCGCATTTTCATGATTATTGGAATTCATTTTTCGATCGGCAGTTCTGTGTTTCGTCGGAACGTGCTGTTTTTGTTGCGCCTGATGGTGGTATTCGTCGTCATCAATATCCATCGAATCATTCAGCAGTCCTTGGCTATTTTTTTCTTTGTCTGTAAAAATGAAAAAATTCAGTTTTAATATATTATATTCACGCGGTAGTTTCGTCGACGTATCATGGTTTCTATACCTGCATTGTTTTCTATCATTGTAGTATCATTCGACTGGCTCGAATCTTGATTCATATAGATATCGCTGTTCACGTATTCCTGCTCCAACTTATAAGAATTTATAGACTGATTATCTAAGAATAAGAAGAGGAAAACAATTAGAAAATTAATTTTGTTTTAAGTCAACGTAACGCATTAATTAACAATTAAAAAACATATTTACCGAACGCATCATCGCGTTTATCTCTGGAAATTATGTAAGCAGACAAATCAACTTTAGGCAGCTGTTGGGATAGCATCGACGATTTCGTGATTACCCAATCTCTTCTTTTTGACTCTACAGCCTGCTTTTCCAAACGTTCAACCTATACAAATATTTTTACGTTATGGTATAGATGATAAAAGAAATACAAAAATGTTTCGAAAAATCAAATAATATTATAAACCTCTAAACGTAATTCTTTTTCTTGAAATTTTAGACTCTTCACTTTGTTTGCCAATTTGGAACAACATATTTCTTTCTTCTTATGCTCAACATACAATTTGGCAAATTCAATAATTTTCAGTTGCGCGACTCTTCTGCTGATTAGTGCCTTGATTTTCAACATGCGCTTTGTTTCCTCGATTTTGTGGCATATTAGCTTGTTCTGAATGGTGACCTTCAATAATTGTAATTCAGACGCTCGTCTTTCTTTGGCTAGCGGCAATGATTCATACTCCGCCTTGACACAACAACGTTTATCGAGATTTTGTCACATTAATTTAATATATAAAAAAATATCAAAAATATAACATAAAACCTCGTATTTCGCCCAGATTACTCGCTGTTCACGGAGCATACTTTCGTATTTTTCAATTATAGCCATCTGCTTAATCGATTCGGTGTCTTCCATTTTTGCGGCCGCTTCGATCTGTTGATTAACTATTTTCTGATATTCGTCTAATCTAAAAAATGATAAAAGAACTTGCATACTTGATTATTAAGTCGTCAATTTCGCGCAACTAAACTTGTGTGCATATACCTTTCTAAAATGAGAATTTGCGTCGCTTCTCTTCTCTTAGCTTCTCTAAGTTTTTCTTTGTAATCTCGCCTCGTTCGAAGTTCATCGCCAATTTTGTCTTTGATTGCTTTAATCTTGTTTTCATAAACTGCGAACGTTGAAATTAAATGTGTATAGGTAAAATTCTTCGTCGCTACTCGCTATAATGTCTCAACCGTCATTGTTTTGTACTTACTTGTAATTTGCTCCGCAAGTTTTGCTTCATCAAGAGGTTCCATTTTTCCGTATGTAGTTACAACGAGAGTAAAATTTTCAATGAAAACACTTTTTCACCAAACGCAACTTTTCCTCAACTGCCCAATGTAATGTTTTGTCGAACAAAGAAGTTTTTAAGAAGTATAGCATACGAAGCACAGCTAAAGTCAAATATCTTTCTCAGTGTTCCAAAAAGAAACCGTTGAATTTAAAATAAAAGGCTGTCTTTGGTAAATCAAAGTTCAACCAAAAATGAATTTACACAGTAATGCTCTAGTTGCCTCGCCGATTCTATACAGTTATTAATCAATTGTCCAACCTATACTTGCATATATGCAAGAAAAATAATAGGTTTTTGCGGCAGTCGTTAGCTCTTTCTTCCGCGTTTGAAGCCCTTTGTAGCGTCGATAAAACAGGAAATTCTCTCGCAACCGTCGTATAGATGTCAGCAGCGCCCAGCAGCAGAAGCAATTCTATAAAATTTTCTCGGGAATTTGCACACAAACCCGGCACTGGTCGAAAATAAACACACGTGCAACTCGACATTTTGTGTATTTGCGCGGGCGCTTGAGAGACAATGGTAAACAACAATATTAGGTAAAAAATTGAGTGTTCACTTCGCGAAAAGATCCAAGCTATTTTACCTCGACTGTATTCGCAAGTGGACACGAGACTCTGCCCGGAGAAACATCATCTCCACCGGCAAAACAAGTATAAAAACAGTTATCTATTTGGAAATTTGGAGGTTATAGAAGTGAAGTGAGACGTTCGATATGCGCAAAGAATCAACGCATACGGTTGGTACAACGGATGGTGATTCGCGAGAGGAAATCTCCGAATAAATAGCCATGTTCTCGACGAAGGAGCAGCTGATAAAGAAGACCGGGAAACATGGGATCGGACGCCTCTCTTTCCTCGAGCAGCTGGTCAACGAGTACAAAACAACCAAGTCCCGAGGTAAGTCGTCAATGGCTTCTTCGTGCAATGTTAAGTAATAGCTATTTATATTTCGTTAAACATGTTGTGAAGTCCGATGAAAAACAATGATACATGGTGGACGCGAATTTTCTGGGAATAGAGGGTCACGGAAAATGTAATTTTTATGCAGAAAATGCATATTTCCATTTTGAACCTATTAGTTTTAGTTATTATATGTGATTTCCTATTGATTTTCAGATCATAAAGAGCAAGTGTTAGCAAATTTGGCAAATTTTGCTTATGATCCAGTTAACTACGAGTTTCTCAGACGGTTAAAAGTACTTGAACTATTTATGATAACGCTAGATGACAGCAACCCAAGACTGGTTGAATTCGCAATTGGTGGCATTTGTAACATTTCTGTTGGTTGGTAAACATTTGTGTGCATATAGTACAATTATACTTATATAATACTTATTCTTATATGGAATTGCAGAACCTTACAGCAGAGAATACATTTTACGCAATCATGGAGTGAGATTAATTTCTAATCTCTTATCAAGAAGTGAAGAACACATAGTTATCTCAGCTCTTACAACATTATTATACCTTGAAGCAAAGCAGTCCAAAAAAGAAATTGCAAGTCCTACAAATGTAAAACAAATTCAAAAATTTGCAAATGGTACAAATAAACGTTTGAAGAATTTAGCGCTTATCTTTTTGGAAGAATATTGTGGAATCAAAGCAACAAGTACAAGTAATAGTGCCACAGAAAGCAACAAGCAAACAAGTACAATTACTAGCACAGCTGCTACAGAAACTGCAAGTAAGAGTGACAATGAAACTTTAAGTACGGATTCAACCATAGCAGTAAACACAAGTGCCAGTGGAAGTAAGCGTAAGCGCATAGTTATATTAGATAATTCAAGTACTATTCAAGATACAAGTGATAGCGTAGGAATAGACAAGAATACAGAAAGTGCTGCAAGTCAAAGTATAAGTACTGCATCTTTTAAAATATATTCATAAGTTTTTTAATAATGAAAAAGGGCAAAATGTTTCGTACTATGCTAGCATCTGCAAAGAAATATTGCACAAAAGTATCTTCTGGTTCTGGTTCTCCAACAGAAGCTTTAGAAAATCTGAAGATTGGAAATAGAGTTTCTATTCAAAGAACAGTTACCGAAAATGATGTACTTGGATTTGCAAAGTTGACCAATGATTACAATCCAATACACATAAATTCCACCAGAAATATTGTACATGGAGCATTCTTAAATGGTTTATTGTCTGGTATACTTGGTACAAAATTGCCTGGTCCTGGAACAGTTGTTGTTGAGCAAATCATTCGATACCCAAAACCTTGTTATGTGGGCGACACAGTTGAAATATCGGTGGAAATCACATCTGTAAGAAAGATTGTCAAGTGCAAATATACGTGCATAGCGAATTCAGACAGAATAGTGATGGAAGGAGAAGCTAAATTAGTAACAAATGCTAATAAAACTAAAAAAATTATATTCACCAAATAAGCCAGTAATATATTTATATTACATACTCTATGGAATGCATGATGAAAGTTTATTTAATTTGAAAATCGCGTTGAAGAAAGTGTACATATAAAAGTAGGTCTTTATCAAGTCATGTATGTCATGTGAATGTTACACCAAACATTTAGAATTTTGCACAGGCAGCAGTTTCATTTTCAACTGTATTCATTTCGTCACTAATTACACAAACATTGTAAGAGGATAAAGCAAGAAAACTGTAACACTGGACTCACTTACTCTTGATTCACCAAAGCTGCAACAGCCTGTAGAAAACTCAGTGAGTATATTTTTAAAGTTTTTGGAAAGAAAATTTTGCAAAAATCTTCATCATATTTCCATTAAACAGTAAAGTCAAAAATTTTTCACAAAAAAAAATCAATTTGACAACATTAAAAAATATCCTGTCTGCCCATACAAAAACCTTTATCAACTATTCTTTTTACAGGCCATGATGTACTCCTCAACTTTCTTTGTGTTATTACTCATATCAATTGCACATGCTCTTGATGACAATTCAATCACGGAAAGTTCTTCATCCACAACTGTCACAACTGAAACTCCAGTCTCTTCTTCAACAACAGAAGCTCCTATAATTGCATGTACTTGTGGAGTATTCTTAAGTGGACAATTCAAGAAAGGAAGCAAAGAACAACCTAAAGGCAATGCAGCCCTGCTACATGATCAATCTGATACATTTCCTTGCTCTAACGTTGGCAATAAAATGTGCACTAATAAATGTTTGGATGTCGTAAGTTTGCTTAAAATTTCGTTAATTTGCTTTAAAAAGTTTCGCTTGGATAAAAATGTCATAATCAGCATTTGCTGAATACACTTTTAATTTCTCAATTACATGTTTCTTGCTCTTTAAAAGTTGAATAATGCTGACGTAGTGAAATCAATGTATTAAGGAAATAGTTTTTAGTAGCTTTGATTGAATGATTTGTTACTAAAAGAAGGTTTTTATCAGTATTTTTAGTTACTTTTTGAATATGTATTGGATACTACAATAAATTATTACTTAAGATCTAAAAAAATATAATTTACAACTAGAAAGTGAAGACTAAAATTAACTAATATTCAATTTAAAAATTTTCAGATTGTCAAGCATCTGCCGAATAGCCCAAGCATTCTGTGTGGATCTATTGATAGGGACTGTCACAAAGAAAGAGTGAGTATAAAACTGCTAAAATTTTGATTTATGCAATAAAATTTTAATTTCAACCGGTATTGGGTTGTATTAATACATGATCGCTCGTTTTTTATAGGCATACTTATTCATCAAAAACTGCAAGGATGAATGGATCAACACGAATCTCTCCGCAGGTCGAGAATACTGCTGTAAGGATGGCCTTCCGTACAAGTGTCCCCTCTTAAGCTGAGTCCTCTTAATCTAGGATATATATATACATATTATTATTTTTTATACTGTTAGTACGTTTAAGGACACCATTACGCGTAATAAGAATCTAGATATCTTTTTAAAAAAAAAATCGCCTCTGTCGTCATTTCTACAAAGTCCAACAGATTCACTGCTGTGCAAGTGCAACCAATCAAACAATTCGAAGAAACGCAGTATACTGCGAAAAGCATAGTTCAAATCTTAACTGGGCATAAAACGTTTTTGCTACAGCAGCGAACTTGTTAAACAAAATCCGCCCCGCTCCAAAAGATCTCCTCTAAATTTAGCCATCGGTTGCAGCGCGCGCACGCAGCGAGATCGTCGTCCGCCGTGGCCAAGAATACTGAGCTGCTATCGGCGCCGTTCATCTCGTCGTTCGGGATAGCGCGAGATCGGTCTCTGTCTCTGTATTTAGAACAGCTGCGCGATTTCGAGAGGGAGAGTGAAAGGAAAAGACCGAGTCCGGGAGTTTTTCGTTTGGACTACCGCGTGAAAATCAGTTGGCCGCGGTGAAGACTGGCGAGATGCCGTCGCGGTATTCCGCGCGCGAAAAATCTGGGTCAAGTTTGGGAGGAATACGCGCGGCACGTCGTACTCGTCATCAAGGATGCCCGTCATCGCTGCTTTAGTGGAGCCGCCTGATGGCTGCAGGTGTATTTTTGAAGCGCGGAACACTTGGCAGTCTGCTGCCCTTCGCGCGCAGTATATCCCATCCGCAAACGTGGATCATGGTTGTTTTCTGGACTTGTGCGAGCGCCGACGTCGTCGTTGATTCCGCTGCTGTTACTACTACTGCGTCGTCGTTTTTCAGCCCGACGGTGACTTACGTGTGACTGCGGCACCAGAGATCGAAGGAACACACTCTCGCGCAGCGCTTTTGTAATTTCTATAAGCGGAGACGAAAATAACGTCCCTCGTGTCTACGTTGCGTAGTCTGCGCAGAGAAGTCTGTAAGAAGTTATAGCGATTGTAGTGTCTGGCTAGGTGAATTTCATTCATTCGATTTGAAAAAAATGTCTATTGTTAGCGCCGTTTGATATTTAACATGATCAATCGTTATTCCGGCTATCAATTCTGATCAGGTTGAAATTAAATGTTGGTTGTGTACGTTGCATGCTTTAATGTTATTATTGCTTTTTACCGATCCATTCAAATGTAAAGAAAATGATTTTTTCTATTGCTTTTATTATAAAAAATGCTCGTTATTGAAAATAATAATAATTTGTAAGAAAACGTTTGAGTGATGAACGAAACAATTAAGGACAATAGGAAATTTCACGAAAATTAATCTGTACAGCACGCATACATAATCTTTTTGCTTTGCACAAACTTGAACAAAAATAATTCATTAGTTTCTTTGTAAAATCAACAAACTAAACTCATTCCTTCGCTGCTCGAAATTCAAGCAACTGTCAAATCGTCAAGTTCGCGTTACGATGATCGAACTTTGAAAAAAGCGCATTGTAAAAGCAAAAACTCGAGATAAGATGTGCGCCCGTTTGCTCGCGTGTCCGCTGTGCTCGCAGCCGGGTTTCCTCACTCTGGACGCCTTACGTGCTGGTCTTGTCAGCGTGGCGACTCGTCCGCTAGCCTGTCCAGTCTGCAACGAGGTGCTTCTGGGCATCGACAAGCTGACTATCCACCTGTTCGGCCACAGCATCAACCCCAGCAACACCGTCGTTGGCGGTGGCAACGAATCAGCCAAGATCATAGAGGTCAGGAACGCTCAAGCCATACCTATCCAGTCCTGGAACGTACTCAATGCTGCTGCTGCTGCCCAGGCCGTCGAGGTCAACGGCAAGAGCCAGGAGTCTGCTAGGGAGAACACCGGCAGTGGGATCTACATACCGATCGACGAGATTGAGACCTTTAGAAACCTGACGGCAATCAAGGATGCCAGCAACGTCATATCCGCCAATAATGCACAGGTATGAGTGTAATTGAGATGTTTTTTAAAATTGATTTTCTTTTTATTTGGACTGCCTTCTTGCAGAACGTTACTTCGGAAATCAGTGCACCCAACCAAGTCATCTTCCTGCAGAACGTTACGCCCGTGCAGCCGGCGGGTATCTATCAGCCGACCTCAACGGCCGAAGTTGCTACGTCGACGAGTCTCGAAGTCTCCGAGCTTACGGATCAGAACAACGGACCAAAAACTATCGTGAAAGAGATCGACATGAACGGCAGAATAGTTCAAAGCGAAGTTTCTTCAGTCGCTAACAGCAACGCCGATGACACGACGGTAAAATGATCCTTATAAACTTTGGCTGAACAAAGCGAACTATTTCTTTACGACAAATGTTATTCCAACAGTCAAAGTATCCACCCTCGCACACCGACAGACTGGCAGATCTCGTGAAGAATGCGCAGATCACGGCATCGCCTCTCGGAACCTTTCACGATTCCTACGACTGCTCGAAGCCGGAAAAGCCGACACCGATGAAACCGAGCATTAAGTCCACGAGGATACTCTCTGCCAGTGAGCGAACCGAGCGCTGCAACGTATGCGGTTTTCATTTTCCAGACAAAAACATTCTTTTGCTTCACAAGCAGCTCGTGCACATGATTCAAGCTAAGGACTCAAACGCGGCCCCCGAGTCTCTCATGAAAAACTACCCGTGTCACCTGTGCACCAAGGTTTTCAAAATGAGGGGTAGTTTGATGGTACACATGAGGGTGGCTCATCCAAAGTTCAACACATCAAGTTCTGTCCGAGGTAAGGAAACAAATTTTAAGAGTTATCGTTGCCATCTTCTATTAAAAACAATATTTTCATGCAGACGCGCAACAGAAGAAGGAGCAAAAGAAGGACCCTCCACCGGCACCAGAAATTTTGCCAAGCTCTGAAATTGAAGGTGGATTCAGCTGTTCAGTTTGCAGAAAATCTTTCAGAAAGGTCTGATTGAATATTTTTTTTATTTTGTTAAAATTTCTGATAAAAGCTGACAAGTGTATTTTTCTACAGGAAGTACATGTCGCGCAACATATGAGAGTTCACGAAGGCAAACAATGGGAGTGTGAAATATGCAGTAAAATGTTTACTACCAAGTACTTTTTGAAAAAACACAAAAGGCTTCACTCCGGCGAAATGCCTTACAAGTGCAACTTGTGCGATAAAACGTTCACATTTCAACAGTCTTTTCATAAACACAGACTCTATCATAAAGATGACAAGCCACACACGTGCATGACCTGCGGCCGTTCATTCAAGGAGCTTTCCACGTTGCACAATCATGAACGTATTCACACGGGAGAGAAACCGTTCGCTTGTGAAACTTGTGGTACGACCAATCGCACCCAGATACTCTTTATTCGTTGCTTGGTTTTTGAAAAGAGTTATATTACGTAATTCACGGTTTTCCCATCCCTATACTAACATGAATATCAGACAGTGTGCAAAGATTGCCGTTGCATGTGTTTTTAACTCTGAATTGAAGCTTTGGTGAGTTTTGAAATATTCTATATCCTATATTAATAATACATAGATAATGATGGATTATGTTATAGTATAAGTATGCAGTTTATTATTAAGGTATACTGGTTGTAAAAAACTTTAACGTCGTTATACATTTATAGGTAAATGTTTCCGACAACGAGTTTCATACTTGGTGCATCGTCGTATTCATACTGGAGTCATGCCATACAAATGCAACAGTTGCGGAAAGAGCTTTAGATATAAGGTAACGTACAAGTGTTTTTCTTTTTTACTATTGTATTTACAAAACTAAAAAAAGGAATATTATTTTATAGGTCAGTCAAAGAACTCACAAATGTCCACTTCTATCACCTGAAGGTAACACATTACGACCAGATGGTTGTGACAAATCGCAAGATAGTTCTGAAATGCGAGATTCGCCCGATTCTTCATCACAAGACGAACAAAGTGTGGACAATGCCATAACAAGCGAAGAAAATCAATACGTTCTGGTCCTAAATGAAAATGGTCATCATGTCTTGAAGAGAAAGCGAGATGTTGAAAATGAAAATAATCAAGAGACAAGTACCGACAAAATAGACCTAAATAAGGAAAATTCAAATGAAAGCAATGACTTTCTAGGCAATATTTGGAATCAAGAGACAAACGATGACATGGATTACCGAGAAGGCAATGCCAAAGCAGATGAGATAGTTTCAAGTGTACTAAAAGATACAAATTTATGGAATGAATGTCCAAGCACAAACAACGATTCACCATTACCAGATAACAGCGTTTCCAAACAGTTCATTGAAAAGGAACTTACTAACGAATTCGCTAGTGAACTCTGGAATCAAACTCCAACAAATGAGACTTCTTACGAAAAGACAAATGGTAACGATCAATCGAATAGCACAGCTGATTTCTTTTCTATGGTAATGTCTCCTTTAGAAAATGAATTGTCCTCTCCATCGGCAGAAATGAAACACTTGAGACTATCATCGCCGGTGAATAATCAAGAAAATACATCGGAAGCTGTTGACTGTTTTCCGCCAATGAACAGCAACATTAATCCTGTCCAAGTTGATCACAACAGTATAGAAGACAACTTTAGCGAAACTAATGGAAATCTTTCTACACTACAGACTATTAATGAAGACTCATTAAAAGAATTGTTGAATAGCATCGTTGATAAGTAGAAAACGTTAGCCCGTTGCTAGTTAATTTTTTCACTGTTAAAAATATTTGAATGTATAATATTACTGTACTTTTTTTATTTTCTTTTGTTTAAAATGTGATACCATGCTCTCGTTATTGCATGTTTGACACTGCAATAAAAACCCTTGAGTTTTGGATTGTTTTTTGTATGAAGTATTTATTATGTGATTTATTAAAATTATGATGTACATTGTATGTTTGTAATCGTTGTTTTTGTATGGTCATTATTTAGAATACCGTTTTTCATGCTTTCTTTCAAGCTAATTTATACCTTTGTAAGTTGTAAACTAATAAAATTCAGCAATTACTGGCGAATAAACAGGAACATCGAAATATAGGAATTTATTTTCTGATGTCTGCAGTTTATAACGAATAAAAGTTTAATATTTCATCAATGATGAAACTCGTTTCTTCAAAAAGTAACGCATGGCAACATCTCAGATAAGAATTTTGATCAAAATCAATTTCCTACTTTCACTTTTTCGAGTCTGTCTATAAATATAAACTCTAAAATATTTTCAATGATGAATTTATTATACAAATATTTTAATGAAAGTGATTTTTAAAAAGGTACACATCGTAAGTATGTAACATTATTGGTTTTCATAATATAAATGGTCTAAAAATTTGTCAAAAATCAGAATCTCACTGCAAAATTTGTTTTTAATTCCATAAGAGGAAAATAATTTTTTTACACTTCTTTGATCAACGACAGCCCAAATATTTTTATATTTCCCGCTGACATCTCGCGCAACCGCAGCACAGATGCGCGCGAACCTTGCCAAGACAAATAACTTTCAAACGCGATCTCAAAAAAAGCGAAATTTACATTGCTCCACGAATCGACACACTTATTTCGTTATGAAAAAATGCAAGAAGATAACTAAACGCTAATAAATGAAATAACGGACCATCATTTTCGCTTATCCAGCAATAGTAGAAGAGAACATTTGTTCGAGTCTTTCGCAAAATGTGCAGACGACGCGAAGGAAGACTCGTTAGACGCGAGCGCCACTGCCGAGTAACTAAAGTGGGTTTCTGTGTTTGGCAAGAGAGTATATTTTTGTTCAGTCTATAAAAAAAACGTTATCGCGGAAGGAGTGTTTATTTATTGTTCTGCAAGTCTCCGACACGAGCTGTAATTACTTCAGTATAAATAACGTAAGCCTATACAAAATATGAATATGATAATCGGCGAATCTCGTTGCTGCCTGCCTGTCTTTGTTAGGCTCGAATCGCAATTAATTTTTTGCACTCAAAGCATTCTTCAACAGCTCGTTCTCTACGCACGTTCTCTAATAGAACAATGCCTTTTTATATAATTCCTACGTGATCGCAATTCATCGATATCGTCTTGATTTCCGTGAAAAGTTTATATTTATCACTTCGAAAAATGCTGGATTACATCGAATACAGCTCGGCGATCGTTACTTTCCTTTGTTGCGCATACTTCCACGTTTAACCAAAAAATTGCGAGTTGGTGAAAAAAAAGAACAGAGCCGTCCGTTGACACATAACCGCAATTAAAACGCAGTTTTAATTGAACGATCAAATTTTGCAACTACTTTATGAAAAAGTAATTTATTAATCAAAGTATAACAATCAGCAGGCGGTGGGAAAAGAGTAGAATCTCGCGACGATCAAGTTAGCTTTCGATGGGGGCGCTGACGTTCGGGGAGTAAAAAAGGTAAAACAGAGCAGAGATCGCTCGCGTCAAGTCTCGACTCTCGACCTGCCAGAACCAGACTAGACAGACAAACGAAACAGACAACTCGGACGGAGGAGGGGACGCAACAGCAGGTTCTCCATCACATTCGCGTACAACAACGGATCAAACGTACGGACATCAGGACGAAAATCTAAAGTCGCTACATACACACAGGCAGTGAACTGCACGCGGAGAGTCTCTTGTGGTTTGGGCGGTGCGCGCGCGCAGGAAAAACCTCGAGGTTTTATAGGCAGCAGTATAGAGAGTATAAACAGACAGAGTGTATACACAGATCGCGATTCGCGTGTTTCACGTGTCATCTCTCGAGTGTCGTCGTCGCGGTTCTCTCGCATCATCGGCACTTCTCGGAGAGCATCATCGAAGCAGCACGCCTCTGTATATCCGTCGCTCGGAAATTCAGCGTTCTATACTTGATATTATACAGACGGAGAGTTGCGTAATATTGCGAGACAGACTCAGACATCGAGCAGCAGCAGCAGCAGCAGCAGCAGCAGTCGCATGCACACGAAGAGAGAAAGATAAAGAGCGACGCGAGCAGCAGAGCAGTTTCTCTATCCGCATAGACCCGAGGGAGCAAAGCACGAAGCGTGTTCAGAGAGGAAGAAGGACGACGAAGGGAACGTGTGGGAATCGCGCGCAGCATCGAAACAACCGTAGGAGCAGCTCAGTCTCGCTCCTCTTCATCTCGGTGAGTAGAAGCCAGTTGTACAGTCCAGCTATATAATGAGCATACGTAATGCTTTTAAGTAATTAGTACGCGCTCCT
Source organism: Nasonia vitripennis (assembly GCF_009193385.2). Classification (NCBI taxonomy): domain Eukaryota; kingdom Metazoa; phylum Arthropoda; class Insecta; order Hymenoptera; family Pteromalidae; genus Nasonia; species Nasonia vitripennis. The sequence goes on from NC_045758.1 coordinate 23,012,213, forward strand.
TTCATTCTCTCTCGCTCTTTCTCCTGCAGCAGAGCTTCCGTTTTTCTCTCTGCGCACGACCTTCCCCTCTCGTTCTCTCGCGAGAGGGTTATAGATTCGGCATACTCGTCGGAAGCTCGCTCGAAGGGGTGCAGTAACGTGCGAAAATCCGAGTTTTCGTTACTGTCAGCACAGCGGCGTGCTGGGGCCATGTCCGTTTGTGCAGTGTGCATGTACTAATGTGTGCGCGAGAGTACATGTTGACGACTTGACGTTAGCGCGTTCTATAGGTACTGTCGGGCTCTTTCCTCTGGTGGGAGGTTAAGTAGAGGGAACAGCGAGGCGAGGGAGGGAGAGCCTCTCGGCTGTGCCGCAGACCAGCCGCGAGCTTTTTATCAGGGCCCAATACCCGGCGAGCTTTATCGGGAAAAGAGGCGAGGGAGCCAATGGCAAGCCAGCGCTCGCCGAGGCTAAATGGAAACCTGCTACTGGCTCGCGGAGAGCAGTCCGGGTCGCTCCAACAGCTGTTTCAAAACCACCGTTGCCACGTTCTCTCTCTCTCTCTCTCTCTCTCTCTATCTATCTCTCTACACACACACACACATATACATATGCCTAGACTGCTACTCTGTGTGTATATATCTCTACATCGCGCTGTTATAGGTATAGAGCCTAGCGTCCGTTCGCCTCGCTCGCGCTGTGCACGGCACAGCACTCGCTGGCTGCCTGACTGCTGCCACCTCCGCGGCCTTACGAAATGAGACTCTCGTAATTCCCGAGGAGAGCTCGCGACTGTCTGTGTGTTATACGTGTGTGTGTGTGTGTGTGTGTACATTTCTCTGTATAACTACACGCTGTGTGCAGCAGCGCCGGCGATGTGGAGCGCGAGCGAGGAGGCTTCGGAAGGGGCCGGAAAGGTCTTTTTTTTATTAGCTCCTCTCATTCCTTTTCGGCTGAGTCGGTCTCTGATGCCGAGAGAGAGAGAGAGACAGAGAAGGTAGATGGCCCGCCTGTCTCTCGATCGCCGACGCTTTGGCCGTTTGTTTGGCCCTTATAATGTATCTACCTTTTTTTATCGGCCAGAGGGGAAAGAGAGCCAAGCTCTCTGCTGGTATACCTACGCCTGAACGTATATATAGCTGTATACTCGGGATTCGTTATACTTGCGCGAGTGTCATTGATTTTAGCTATGCGCCAAGTTCTTTTTTTTCATGAAAAATGAAGATACTTTTTAGTTTTCCTATTTTTCAAAGGGAAATTGTCTCTATGTGCGAGTGCGCGAGCGCAAGTCAGCAACTCGGCCGAGCTCTCTCGAAGTAGTCGGCTTTTCTTGCTCAACTTCGTAACGATTTTTCTGCGCTTCTTTGATTAGAGCGGAATTATAGGCTGCACTGCAAAGTAAAATTCGATTAGACCTACTTTTTTTAAGTACTTCGAAAAAATTGATGCTTGAATATGCATTTCTGTTTTCTCATTCTCTTGTTCTAATGTCTCCGGTTGATAGATCGACTGCCAAGTCATTTTTTGCTAGAGTTCTTGTTATCGAAGTCGAAAGCTTTTGAAGCTTATGCAACATAGAAGAAAACTTCGTCTTCGTAATGTTCAAAATGATTCGATTTAGTTACCGGCTTTATTAATTACCTTCGATTCGAGTAAATACTCCAATGCGCAGCACGGAGAGAAAGTTTAGTTTTTTCTGAGCGATTGTACAACGCTGATTGCCTCATTTGTACAGAATAATCACCATCTCTTATCGAGCTACGATGCATTTTATCAAACTAAATCGTTGTTGCGATGTTGTTTCGATAGTATTCTAATCCGTAACCTAAATGACAAAAATAAAGACAGCAAAGGTTCTACGAATGCTCGTTTAGTTCTGAGACACGTAGGTCTTATTATAGATTCTTTTTTTTCTTGATAAAAATAATGTTGTCGAAATAATTAACAATTTGCGCAAAGCGTAGTGAACATATAGTGTTCATGCTTCCGAAGAAGCGAAGTTATTACTTATTTTAAGAAGATACAGCGCTCCGAAAATAAGTTCATATTTATCAACGACGATTTCGTGAACATTACGACGCACAATAAGCATCGTGATGTCACGTCTGAAGCCTGTTCTGTACTATAGTTGTAAAACTATAAAAAGCTATCGCTTACTTGTAATTGTTAGTTCATAATAAATATTAATATTTAGTGCTAGAAATACGTCTAATACGGTTTGTCGACTAAAAGAATTATAAATGTATATTCCTCCAACGTTTTCTCGTCTTGTATTCCTTCAACTCGTATATTTACCGATTTCGTCCCCGCAGGTATAAATTCTACCTGCACCGGAGCATAGGACGACATTATGTTCCTACCTCTATAGCCTTTTCTACGGCATAAAATAAAAATGTTGAATATGAACGAAGGCTTCCGACATTTTCCTCCTGCGTTCATGCCTATTTCGACGCACGTATTACATTACGCGTGTATAAAAGTAAAGGTATATTTAATGAGTTTGCTAATTATTATAGTAACAGCGGCTGTTACATAAAGCGCAGTTTTCAATATTTTTTAATCGCATTTGTCCAACTGAATTCTTTAACTTGATTCAATCTTGATTCTTTTCTCTTAGATTTTTGCGACATGTTACTTTTAGATCACATTGAATCTGGTATAAACCTTGTAATTTCATCGATTTATTTAATTTGACGTAACTCATAGAAAGAAAGCGAATGCACGCCTTCGTTAAGTTTTTATTGATGCTAAATAAATATTCAATTTAATCTTGTAAACTAAATACACCGACTACTTGTCTTGCGTAATCCAATAATTCTGTATTTATAGAAAGTAATTAACTTTTAAAAAAGTCACCTTAAGGATTTTTTTCACTGAATGAAGCAAAATCTGATTATGACCTTCACTAATGCTGTAGTCCGAATAAGTGTGTCCTTCTGAGGTCACAAGATACCTGAAATTACAGTACCTCTTAGAATAATGCTACGTTTCTTAAATTATCTTATTTTCAAACTAAAATTACAAGGAACACTGACAACACTTTCCTCAAAATAAAAAAGTGCAATATTATTATTAAGAGAAATTGAACAAGATGTATAAGTACAGAAAGCGCAGCTGTCTTGAAAATATTTTTCATTCAGTAATTCAGATTTATTATGACTCTTAAAATATTAGAATTTCACAATTCCGTTTTTAGCACGTCTCAAACAATAAAAAACAGAAAACAATACACTTACGTCAGTATTATAGGTACGATGAAGACATTTTTTTCTAATAATCACGCGATATACTCTATATTTATACATTATTTATATATACATTTCTGTCTCCTTATATCTATTAGTAACAATGATTACAATCTGCTTTCTTTGAAATATCCATAAAAAATTTACTTTTATAACTACTTAATTCATATTTTTATCGGCGCATTTACAATTAATACCTAAAAATTCATTTTAGACAAAGCATTATCATTTATTTATCTTATCGGGCAAATCTTTATCGTATCTCTAAATATTCCATCGATGCAAAACTGCATGAAAGCTCCTTTAGTGCATGTAAAGCAAAAATAACGGGTAAAAATGCATATATGATGTGTAGCCAGCAATTTAGTGACAAAGAAAGGGTCGAAAGATCAAAATGCATACGCGTGCGTGCTTAAAACAGCACGAGTCTGCAAATATTGTACAGTATCTTGCGCACGTATAATGATATCTTCGGCAAGTCAAAGTCATTTTCGTTGTATCGCAAATGAGTGTTATAGACGTTTTAAAACCATTGTCAATTCCGTACATAAAATATACCTTTTTTCAAGCAAATCGTGCATGGTTAATACGTCATGGTTGAGTTTATTTCTGAGATAATTCACCATGAACTATGCTTTATAAGTATATATTTAGTGTAAAAAATACATAACTATAAAAAAAATAGCGTAATAATGAATCCACTGTCTTAGCTAAAGCGCTTTAACGGTGTAGTCAACTTAAGCGTTAACCATCGTTTCAATTAAACAAGGATTATATTTTATTGACGTATCGTATACCGTGTCACGTTTACATCACCGTAAATTCAGTTACGTAAAAGAAATCATCTTACAAATCAGATAAGTTATATTCGAAATCCCGAAAAATGTAGTCCAGAGCAGAGGCCAAAATAGCGAATTCACCACCACTACATCGTACAGAATCAGCCAACATTTCTAGGGTTCAGTAAATAAAAATGAACTGCTTCGAATAAATTACACTCGGAATGGCCTACAATCTATATGCATCAAAGAAGAAATCGGATCAAGTTCTTTCCTGGTCGATAACGGACAACCTTTGAAAAACGTGTATATAGATAAATACAAGCCCGTAGTGACACTTATCCAGGCGCGATACTTGAATCTATTGCTATTTATTTATGGGCGTTTCTTTATATACGTCAGGAAATCGATCGCGTTGCCGCAAGTGTGCATAATGTCTCGATTATTAAAATTCCCGGATGGAGCACGCACTTTGAGAAGAAAATTCAATAAAAGTTTGCCAAACACATCTGCGAGGCATCAATGGAATCGTCGCTCTGTTCGAAAAATTATTTTCACCCGTCAGCCAGCACTGGCACAGCGAATCGATGGCAACAACTCCAGAGCCAACTTCGTGGCCAACCAAGCAACGAAATCACTAGAAAAACCGCAGAGGCTGCACACCGAAAAATCCTCAAAAAGAAATACACGAAAATCCTTCGAAAACAAGTGCGTACACATGAACGAATAAAAAAATGCAGTGATCCCTCCTCTAGAGCACTTTGAAAATCGCTGTAGTTCGCGGCTGTCTAAAATAGAGCCGCGACCTGGCAACGCCGCACTCGTGGCCTCAGCCTGTCTCTCTCTCTCTCTCTCTCTCTCTCTCTCTCTCTCTCTCTCTCTCTCTCTCTCTCTCTTTTTCCCGTCGAGACCTGCCGCAGCAGCAGCACAACGCGAGAGCCTTTTCAAAGTTCAGTTCTCGGCTTGCTAGCAGCATAAGCAGCGTCTCGTTGGAGCAGAGCAGTAGTCGCACGCAGCACCGTAACGCGCAGTTCGTTACTTCCCCCGTGTGCTCCGTTGGTCCGATGCTACGTCGCAGTAAAGCCGAATAAACCAGCGCACGCTGAATAAACAAATTGCGAGCAATAGCACGGTCGACTTGAACACGGTGCGTGAATCTCTCTATCTCTCTCTGCGACGCAGAAAGAGGCTTCGGGTTCTTTTTTCCCGTGTGTTTCGTGTGCGTGCGATCATCGACGAGAGACAGAGAGAGAGAGAGAGAGAGAGAGAGAGAGAGAGAGAGAGAGAGAGAGAGAGAGAGAAAGAGAGAGAGTGAGAAAGAGAGAGAGGAGGCCAGCAGCGGAGAGGAGAAAAATAAAGCAAAACGTGCAAGAGGCGGAAAGGAGGGAGTAGGATGGAGCTCGAAACTGCGCGAGAACCAGCGAGAACTGGCCTCTGAATATCTGGCCCGAGACACGCTGTGCTGCGAACACCACGAAAAAAGGGACAAAAAGCCAAAGGGGAACGAAGCAGCAGCATCAGGCGTGAGAGGAGAAAAGTTCGTCAGCCTCGAGTGAAACTAGCCGACGAAGACGACGACGACGACTACTACTGCGTGGACAGCGACGACGGGAAGAGGAGAATCATGAATTCACAGTAATACACGCATATACACGCGCTTAGCGCTACTTTTCCTAGACGCTCTCTATTATACGTCCCCTTACACCCTGCCCATAGCCCCCCCCCCTCCTACTTCTCTCCGCTCTTTGTTTCTACTATTTTGTACTTTCTCTCTTCACTAATTCCCTCTCGCTCTCGCGGCTTAGAGACGCGCGCCTCTATTCTTGGCTTTTCGCTCTTTCTCGCTCGCGCGCTACATTTGCACGCTTGCCTTTTTCTTTCGTTTTCCAAAAATTATCTTTCTAGGTTAAGTAGAGACTCGCTTGTGTTCGGGGCAGGCGGAAAAGGGCTGCGCATACGCGATTCATTATTCAAATAGCGGCGAGGCTCGATTACGAGAAAAAAAGGAGACGGTTCCACAGATTTCGGAGTAACTCTCCCACGTAGCGGCGACGCAGACTCTCAGCAGGCCCTTCGAGGCACATCTCTTTGGGTCGGTGGAGGCGCTTTTCTCACGCGGCGCGAGTCTTTGAGAAAATCCAAAAATAAAAGGAAGCATGTGTATAAGGTGCGCGCGTGCGAGAGAGAGAGAGAGAGAGAGAGAGAGAGCAGACTCGGTGGTAGGTGGCATTTAAAAACGCGGGTAGTTTAAAAGCCCCCGTCGCGAGTCCGCGTGCCGCCCCCTTTACCCCCACCAAGCTCTCGCTCTCTGCATGCATGCGCACTGCATGTGTACCGAAAAAGCTCCTCGCTATGTATTTCCCCTCATGCCTCGTGCTCGCCTCTGTGTGAGTGCAGTGTGTGGACTGTGGATACCTATAGAGTCACCCCACGACGAGATAAACCTCTCTCTCTCTCTATCTCTCTCTCTCTCTCTCTCTCTCTCTCTCTCTCTCTCTCTCTCTCTCTCTCCTGGCTGGCGCACATATACAGACACGTGCTGAGCGCGTATGCACGTACGAAGGGGGAGCGCGTGTATCCGTGAAAACGGGGGCGGAGCTCGGCTCCGGCCTTCGAGCGACCCAACCTAACCGACGACGGCCACGAGTAGCTGCTGCTGCTGCACCGACGATGGGCTCTCTCGATATGCACACGCACGCACTGCACGGGGGCCAACACACATGTGCCTCGACGGAGAGAGAGAGAGAGAGAGAGAGAGAGAGAGAGAGAGAGAGAGAGAGAGAGAGAGAGAGAGAGACGCGTTATATGGCAACATTCCGCTGATTCGCTTTTCGGAGCAACTCCCTGTATTCCACCTCTGTCTGTCTCTGTGGGTGCGATTGTTGGAACAATTGCATAGGGCTGCGTCTCTGAAATTTTCGCGCATTTCCGCATCTAAAAGATGCGGATGAAAATGCTCGCGCACACGCGCACCTGAGCACGACGTGCGCTTGAAACTGGAGGATGTGAAAGTGCTGCTGCTCTAGTAGTGCGATCGACTGGCATATGTATATTTAAAAAAAAAGATTTTTAACGCAAAAGCGCGGCCTTAAACCTACTTCGTCGCTAAAGCGAAGAGACTGTAATTTTTTTCTTCTATCCTTGAGTAGTTCGAAAAAAGGAAAAAAAAACATCGCGTAACAAAAATTATCACCTGATCTGTCGCATGCGCGGAGACAAAGTTAAACAAAAATCATGTTTGTTGTGGAATTAGCGCCGATACTATAAACTCGACGTCGCGCCGTGATGCCTCGATATCTGCATGCATGACGTTTTGTTTCGAAATAAAGCGCTGGTAAAATCATTTCTTGCAATTCTTTTTACTTAACGTTTTGCCGCTATGAATACACTGTAAAATTCCTAACATTCAAATCAGTCTCCGATACACGAACGATTTTCGAGCAAAAAAAAACCTCTCTTCGACCCGACTTCTCTACCGGTGTCAGTGTCCTGACTATAAGGTTGTATCCTCGACTGCTTCGCGCAGGCTCTTTATTACAAGAGAGCCTTCGTCTCCTCGAAGCTGCTTGTCTGCTTTTCTTTCGCGCGTTCGCCAAAGGGCAGCGCCGACTGGTTTTAAAAAAAAAACTGCGTCATCGCTGTCGCTGCTGCTGCACAGATAAGAGAGAGAAAAAGAAGCATCGCTTCCGCGTATAAGCGCGAATACATCACAAAGTTTGTTTACGTAAACGAGCGCCATTGACTGATCAAAAATTACAAAAGCTCGAGAGACTCTCCGGCCTCGCGTATAATATGATGTGTAAACCTGCGCGAACTCGCGTGCATATTCCGTCTCTGCACAGCTTGTATAGCATCGTTCGAAAGCCCCGAGAGCTGCTGCACAATCAGAGCTACCATATTCATCCGTAGCGAGAGCCCGTCTCTGTGCGCCTCGAAATTGTGTAAGTGCAGGAGAGCGCATAGCCCGTTTGTGTGCAGCGCGCGCACACACAGCTCTGCCAGGGACTTGTGCACGCACTCGCGCAGAGCGTATGCGCCGAGAGTTCCTGTGCAACTCACGTGTGCGCACACGCGCAGCAACATAACCTGCGCGACGTTCTCTCTTGCATCGGAGAGTCAGCTGCAGGTCTTTTCCGCAGATATTTCTTGCTTTTGGAATCGTCGTTGATCGAGAATCTCAAATTCTCGTCGCGTAGGGATATGTCGCTGCGAATCGTGTAATTGACCCGGGCGGCACAACAGCTGTTTTTTCAAAATACGGCGCATGCTCGGGGACGATCAATCCTTCGCTTGCAGACTCGGCCTGAGCTGCGCGCGGTGTGCCCGCGTCAAGGCGAGAGAGCAGCGCACAGTGTGTCTGCTGCTGCTGCTGCTGCTGCTGCTGCTGCTGCTGCTGTTCAAGGCGCAGAGCGCCGCTCTGCCTGTATGTGGCCTTTTTTTCTCACCAGAGAACACTCTGTATATAGGGAAACTCATATCCAATATAGACACAGGCTTATCAGGAGGCAAAGTGCGCGCGAGAAAGAGAGAGAGAGAGAGCATGTTTCCCGTCATTCAGGTAACTATTATCGACTTCACTTTCTCTCGCGCGCTAGACTCGCGCAACCATAGTCACACTATATATGTATAACTACATGCACGTCTATATAGCCAATACTCGCGCGCATGCATTATCGGGAAATCGGCTGGCGCGCGTGCGGCTATGTTCCTCTTTTTTTTCTCTCTCTTTCGCGTACGTATCCCTGACCCCCGGGACTCGCGAGAGCTCTTGCATCGTATATGCGCACGAGGCAAGGTAATAATTTGCCTTCTTCATTTATTTAAGCCTGCAGCGCGCTCCCCGCGAGAGAGAGAGAGAGAGAGAGAGAGAGAGAGAGAGAGAGAGAGAGAGAGAGAGAGAGAGAGAGAGAGCAAAAGGAGCTGAAAAAACGGTATATCTGTATAATACAGCGCGCGCACATAACGCTCGCGTATACACCTCCTTGCCCGCTCTCCGACGAAAAGACGAATAAGAATGAGAATTGAGAAGAAGAAAAAAGGAGCAGGACCTCGAAATCAGTCGTGCGCGTGTGTGCATAGGTATAGGTGCAGCGCGCAAGCGTGTGTGTATAGTGTAGGCATACACAAAAGCGCGTCTCCGTGTGGGAGAGAGGGAGGGAGGGAGGGAGAAGGCCGCGAGCGAGCGAGACGGAGCGCGCGTCCTCCATTACTCAGCAGCAGCAGTAGCAACGGAGCGTTGCAGCTTTCCGTGTTCTAGCAAATGGTGGCTCCGTCCGATGTGTACCTCGAACTCTCAGCGATAGTCCTAACAGCAGCAACAGCATCTCCTGCGGGCTTGTGTGTACAAACTGTCCGGCGCATCGCTTTCTTCGTGGAAAAGTGCGCGCGTCCAATAGATCCGGGCAGCCTGTAACACAGGAGGAAAGGTGCTCTCGCAGCATTATCGCGAAACCGTGCAGCTGCAGCAGTGCGCGTCTCTCGCCGTGTTTGTGTCTGTGTGCGTGTTGATATGCCCCGCGAGCTGCGCGATGCAAAGGGCGAGTTGCTGCCGCTGCTGCTACTGGCATCAGTCCGCACTGACAAGTGTGGCATCGCCATGACTCGTAAAAGTGTACGTGCACGTATGTATATATAGATGCCCATATTATACGCGTATGTATTTAGTCAGTCGTGGCGAGTGTGAGTCTGTGTACGCGCGCGCGCGTGTGTGTGAGAGAGAGAGAGGAGCGTTAGGTTTGTTGCACACTCGCCTTTGTTATCGACGTGCACACGGGAACGTGCCACACACACACACACACACACTGTCTCTGTATGTAACGCTGCCCTCTCTCTCTCTCTCTCTGCTCGCGCGTAGAGATAATGGACGAGGGCGAGGAGAGAAAGAAAGCTTGCGCCCAATATCATTGCTCAACCCCTGCATCGGCAGTGCTGGCCTACCCTAATGTAATACGCGTAGTGTCTGTCGAAGCAGCCGCGGAGAGAGGATATACCCCCTGGCAGCCAGACGACCGTACCTACCCACGTATAAGGGGGCTGCAACAGCAGCAGCACAGTTTATCAATCGAACCTTACTTTCCATAGTTATTCTCCCACATACGCACACAGCTCAGCAGAGCTGCTACCGTCCATACTTTTCGTCGAAGATCCCTTATCGCTCGACTCCATCTCTCTCCCTTTCTCGTTCGCTTTTTTACTTGTCTTCTGCTGCGGCAGTCGTCGCGCTATATCGTCTTCTTTCCCCTTTCTCCTTCCTTCTCCTTCTCCTCCTGTACGGTGCACTGACTGCAGCTGTTGTTGCTGTGCGTCTTCGAGAGCGAGAGCGAAACATTATGTTATTGCGCATCTGGCATTTCGCGAATCGCGCGTGCTGTATGCACTCCGGCTCTCTCTTTCTCTCTGTGCAGCGAGCTTTCGTTTTCTTTGTTGATTTTACGAAAATGCGTGTGTCTATATACTTGTGCGCGCGCGATCGCCGCCACCGCTGTCTCTCTTCCAGTGTGTGCAGTGTATCGGACATTGAGCCTGGTCTGGATTTGGATTAAGTATATACGAGAGGGATTTGATCGATTCGTTGTTAGACCAAGACGTCTCTGCTTTTTGTCGCGTTATCTACCCCAAGTGAGTGTGTGGGTGTTATAGGAGTGTGCGGTGATAACGTTGTTTGCGTTTGGAAAAAATTCAGGTGGACCGTTAGACGCAAGTTTCCGGTAGTGAAGATGATGCCTGACGAATTAGTGGAGCCTGAAACAAGCTGCTCGCCGGAGGTAGATTTTATTTTTGAAGCGAAACTCCTGAAATTGGTGTTAAATGATGGAATTAAGCTGAATCACTCGCTGTTAGCTATTCGTGCTTGGCTTAGATACTATCGTCTTAATTCAGCTGCGCGATGGTTTCTTTTGTAATTGGATCTTTATTCGTCCGGATTCCTTGAAAAATTAAAAGCCTTCTCTGCGTTCTCACTTGTACGCTTTGATTTTCGTAAGGAAAAGTTTCCTCTTGCAGCTTTTCGAAAAGTGCAAAAATTCCCTTCTCGTTGTAAGTTCGAAGAACGATAATGCTAACTACGCCGCGAAGATAATTACCGTAAAAAACATGCAATTTGTTTACTTGAGATTATTTTTACACTATTGATTAATCGCGTCGGAAGATTCTTTCTGCAGTCGGACCTCGAACGCTGTGATCAGCTGACGCTAATTTTCACCCAAGTCCGCATGCGCACGAAGCTGCTTGTTGTCGGCTCCGATTGGTTAGGACGACGACGATGGCGTCGAGTAACAGCGTTGAAGATGTTCGATTCCGATGCTGTATAAAGTTGAAGCCGCGCACTGACTGTGTGTGTGTGTGTGTCTTTATCTCGATGAGGTTTTCATTTTATTTTGTATTTTTAACACGAGTTATCTTGCGTTCAGTCTTTAAGGATGAAGCGGGTATCTCAAGAAATGTTCGATGTGGGTGTCTATTAAAGTAGGGAAAAAAACGTTAAAGCGATAGAGTAGAATCTGCGTTGCTTTAAATAAAATAAACACCGTATGAAAAGTAATTAGTCCACTAGCCCTTCTTTTTACTATGCCAAAATTCATAATTTACAAGCGTATATTACGCAACTAGTGCGTAAAGTTGGCGTTTCGCACACGGGTTCAGTTTGTCGCCCGAGCGAAGCCGCAAGTGACAAATCTTCCGTGTTCAAAACAGGAAACATTCGATTATATGTTCTTATTGTTTAGCGTGCGCAAAGTACTAACTTTACGCACGGATGCGAGAAGCAGATACTTTACGCCCAATCATCAGTAGGCGTCTGTCAGTTGAATTTTGCCACTTGTATCCGTGTTTCTCATACAGACAGCACAAATTTGATGCTTTTTTAACTCTTGCATTGTTGCATACGTATAATCAACACAAAATATTCCAAAATAGTCGTCAGCTGTTCGTGAAAATAAACGCTTTCTCACGACGCTATTCGGCGAGAAGTATTTCTGCCGAGGTCGAAGTAAATCGCTCATTTACATTTCCGAGTAAGAGTGCGGTTAGCTTCACCGCAAATAATACCGAAGCTCATATATATATATATATATATATATATATATATATATATATATACACACACGAGTGTAAGGGTATAGATTCACATTTTTAACAGCCGCATATATACCAACTTTGGCTTTCTATACAACTGCGCGATACACAATGGTTCCGGAACTGCACCTTCCTGTGTTCCTCTCTTCCTCCCTTAGGGTAAACAACTTAATCTTGGTTTACTTACGTTTTCCAAGTTTACAGTCCACGTCTTAGAATATTCTCGTAAGTCTAGGGTCTTTGCGATAATATCTCGGGAAGAGAGAGAGAGAGAGAGAGAGAGAGAGAGAGAGAGAGAGAGAGAGAGAGAGAGAGAGAGAGAGAGAGCGAAAGAAATACCCTCGGATTTTCGTTCTGGACTATTCGAATACATGGCCCCTATATACACCAGATGGATAGATAGCCAGATCCATACCTGGGTGACGCAGATGCGTGGTCGGGGCCTATAGGTCCTGCAGCGCCAAAAGGCAGGGCCGAGAAACACGAAAAGTCCAGCGCAGCAAGGGTTTTGTTAATGTCTGCGGGAATGCGCCGGAAGAGACGTGCTTAAGATATTCACTGGCTGTAGCTTGAAAGTCGCGCTGAGTTGCCCCTCGTTCTCGTCGCTGTCGCAGTTCAGCTTCGTGAGTCAGTCGCAGTGTCAGTGTATAGCGTCTGGTCATCAGACGCTGCTGAACTATTTCGTCGTTTAACGTTTTGTGCATTGATTTACAATCGCTCTGAGAAAATAAACGCACAATACCTACTGCGCGACGATTCGTCGTCTCGTCATAATCTTGGTTAGTTATAATCCATAAATTATGTATATACTCGATCCTTGGCAAAATCTTGGTGTAGAAATTCTTGCTTTATAACCTGTAAAAAGTTGGGCGTGCGCTTGAATCAGCGCGTCCAAGACGTTGGCTTCCAGTGAAAATCGTTGACGAAATTTTATGCAACAATATGTCTATCGTGCACATCTTGTGTCCTCCTTTTGTTCCATGCATCGTTATATCGTTGCATGGAACAAATATACAAACGTATATATTTAAAGCCGTAATTGTTTATTTTACTCTCGACTAATTTTTTTGGTCATCTTTTCAATATTTATTTTCAAATGAACGTGTTATCACTGCTGTTGATATTGTTATTTGTATCAGAATAATCAAAACTATTTGATTAATGCATAGTATAGGCGTATGTAATTCAAGTTTTGAGGTTAATTTGTAATTTTTGAGTGAAAATTCATCTATAATTCATCTCTAATAAATATAAATTGTAATGTATGAGGTCTTTGTAGTAAGATGATGTCATTATGCTTTGATGACTGTGTATTATCAAGCTTTCTATAAAATATATAAGGTTTTAACATTTATGGAGCTTTAATCCATCTTGCAAATTATATATATATATATATATATCATTTTGTAATATAATTATTTTGCAATTGTGATGATGTATTATTAAAACAATTTCGTTATTCTTTTGCAGATAGAATAGTGGCATGAGTCGATTAATCTATGGCAGATCAACAAGATCAGTCGTCGTCCGGGGGGTCTGTAGAGAAGGCCAGTGCTTCAGCAGACGCCTCTAAGCTTAAGGGGAAGAGCTCAAGCAGTGGTGGCAGTAGCAGTTACAGAAAACGTCAAAATAACAACGCTATTCAAGTCACCCTAGAGGAAAAGAGACGCAGATCAACGATTGCTGACTCGCAACCCTTGCAGGGGTTATCCTATAAGCAGCAACGCCCTGTTGAGTTTTCCAAGGGAGAAGGTAGAACAAAAAATGATCGCAGAAGCAATGGAGCTGGTTTAGAATGCTTATACGGTACACTATATTTATTTAACTTTTAAATAACTTATGAGTAGAATGACAATTAATTTATACTAATTAGACACACAGTTTGTAAAAAAAAAGTAAAGAAAAATTTAATAGCACATCAAATTTAGTCATACAAAAAAATACTTGTTCATTCTTTATAACTGAAATAAAAACATAGCAAGTTTCATTTCTTATATTTGATTATGATTATCGGTTAATTATCAACAATAATAACAAAAAGAAAAAAAGGTATACACGACATTGAGATTTCTTATCTACTTAACAGATACAGATTGGAGACAGCAGCAAAGAACGCACCAGACTAATTACAACTCCAGTGGGAATAACACAAGAATACGCAGCTCAAAGATTAATTTAGTAGAGTTAAATTCAGCGCCTATCGACTGCGTCGCATCACGCACGAGATCCCGCACTCCTCAAAGTCCACAAGTTTATACACAAGGACTCAACAATACGTTAGACTCCACTCTGTCAAGTGGATACGGAAGTAGTAGCCGGAAATCATCATTCTCTAATAACAATTTGAGTCCAAGCACTCCTCTTTCAAGTCATCCTTCAACATCCAAAGGTAGTAGAGGTTAGTTGACTTTCCCTTAATTTCTTTAATATTTAATAACTGTACTCCTCTTGTAATACTGTATAACATCTGACAATCATGCAACTTGATCTTTTCTTTAAATATTTCATAAATCAATACATCATTAATAGCAGAAATTTAAGGTGTTTATAAATACCTTTTTCTAATGGAGCAGTATTGCATTGAGAGTACTAATTATATTACATAGATAAGGTGGTGGAACAATTTAACAGAAAAACAGAAACGCTATTTCATTGCCCTGCATCTTTCATGCAAGCATGATACCTAATTCACAACAAAAACAAGGGTACAAGGAAATTGGTTTGGAGCTTTCATTCGTCTTAAAAAAAATATGCCTATTATACTAACTAAAAATTAATGTAAAAGTGCAATGTCTAAGAAAAAAATCTTTGAATCATGGTGACACATGCACAGACACATACAAGTGATTCGTACACTTTCAATGCTATCTGATTGAACATTAGGAAACTGATTATCAGTTGTTATCATATATTGCAATGTTTTGTGATATCACTTCCGACACCTAACATTCGATTATAAACAAAGATTTTCCATTAAAACTCATCAGTATTTGCTATTCATACTTTGTGTGTATTGTGTATCATATCAATTTTTGTAAATTATCAAAAATTTTCACAAGCTGAAATTTAAATTGCATTAATTGTAAGCAGTTGTGGTAGTGGCGTAATTTGAATGCATAATAATTGCAAGGGATCAAACGCTTTTAGGAAGTAAACGAAATCCTTAGACTGTAAAATATTAGTGTTAGGTTTATTGAACTAAACAAAAAAAGTCAAATCGGAATGTATCACATTAGGCACGAAGATGAGCGAATGTCTGGAAGGATTTGTGTCTGCTGTCAAAGCGCTTTTTCCGATATCAGCACAAACCTATCATCAAGAAGGTAAGCCTGCGGTATAACCTAATTCATAATAGCATTTTCTGCTCTTTATCTCTTCCCTCTGCGTTTTGTGAGTAGCAGCTACTAAAAACAAAATGCCTCAAAAATACTGTTACTTTATAAGTACCTGCGTATAACCAGACATTGCACCAGCTCATAGAATATATTCTTAAAACTTGAAATATTAGTATTTTTAATCGTGAGATTTTATTTATATCAGCACTTTTGCATGTTAAGAAGGTTCAACTGAATCATTTTTATTATTATTTGTTGTGCTGATTAGATAAATTTTTAGTACATTTTGTAAAGATATCATATTAGAATTAAATACCATCTTTGAGAATTACATATTTAATAAGCACCATCAATTTAATATATTAATTTATAAAAATACTCTTCTTTTTGTGTTTGTTAATTATCTTTGCTCAACATAATAGTATGCATAATATTAATGCACACAATAAACTTGATGTTATTTATGCTTAGTCTAATTTACTTTTATTCTCAAACATTAATTGTTTAAAAAATGTAATTACATCAACTGTTGTGTAAAGATTCTTTTTTTTTTATTGAAGTATATCATCGACCTAAAGATCATAATTTTCTGAGTTTTTATTATTCTGCACAGTATGTGTGGCCTCCTGGTAAAACGAAATAAGTCACATTTTTGTACTTTCGAGAAATTGCGATTTTAATGTTTGAATTGATAAGTATAAGATTATAGTATATGATTTTTAGCACAATACTTTGCTTAATATATTATGAACTATATACCTTTCAAATTTATAATTGTCATTGGACACAGATGTGTGTATGTATAATTGTACTGAAACCTGCATGAAAATGTATGAATTACTTTATTATAAATTGAACGTTTGATCACAATCTAATCTAAAATGTATAAAAACATGTTGTCAGCAATTTTTACATGGATTAATTAATTTAGTTAACAAAAAATTGCAATCGTCGGTTTATGAATATTCATAGAAATACCAACAATTTCTTTGTAACCCTTCTACACAATATTAGTTTCTTTTTATCGATAATATAAGCCAAGAAATAATCGTTTAAGCATTTGATCCATCGAACATGCTTCAATAACATGATTATCTATTTTTCAGTCTCTTTATTTTTAGTGTTCTTTTTGATGTATGTCTTCCTTAAACTACTTCTTGCATCACCTATAGCCAAAACTACTGAACTCAATTATCTTCTTATAGATGAATTATTTTCTCATTGATTCCTCACTTGGGAATATTTATTGATTACTATACATCTTAAGCGTCGTAAAATCTATTGTGTAAAATGTATAAATTCGTGGTGTTGCATGAATTTCATCATATTTCAATTTATATGAGTAAATTTTCATTGTGTTGACCTTCCTGCACAAGTAATATTGATCAATGTGGAATGTGATGTGAAATTTCTGTTTACATAAAGTCAGTTAGAGAAAAAAAATTATAGTAATTTAGTACTGTCATTAAAAGCTCTTGTGCATTGATAAAAAATATGTCAGAAAAGAATTAACGTTTACGCTAAAATTATTTACATAATACAATATACTTTTGATTACTTCTTTGCCCTCAAATCACTCAGATAACTCCCTTCATCTATAAACACTGCATCTGCGGACAGATACGCGAGATGAATGGCTCAATAAGCGTCTGCATTAGTGCGGACGTAAAAAATGTTCCAATTTCGAAAATAAAATTTGTGCACAAACAAACAGAAAAAGCGTAACCGCGCCATGAATCTCGCCCAGCAATGAAAATGGATGTATACTCTCTAATAACGTGCGCGTGTAATGATGCAGTGTAACTAATGTAATATCTTTCTGTGTGTTCGCCGACGCAGGTTCGAAAGTCCAGGGTGGCAGCGGCTGCGTCAACAACGTCAACGGCAGCTCGTCGGCTCTCGTCGGAAACTTCGTCGGGCCTAGCAGTAGCAGCGGCGGCGTGAGCAGCAGTTTAGGCGGCGCCGGAGTCAGCGGGCAGCAGGCGAAGGCCAGCATCAGAGTGGGTAACGCAGCCAGCAACTCGGCGGAGAGCGGAGGCGGCGGGGCCTTGACGACGGCACATGACGGAGGAGCCGGAACGGCGGGCAGCAGCGGCTACGCGGCACCGGGTGCCGCCGGCAGCAGCAGCGGCGCCTTATCCGTCAGCGCCGCCGCCACCGCCGCCGTAGCCGCAGTGGCCGCCAGTAACGCGTCGGGCAGCAGTAGCAGCAGTAACGCCGCCGCCGCCGCCGGTAGTACCAGTAGCCTTGGGGGAGCACTTGCTGCCAATCTCGCTTCTGCCGCAGCCGCAGCAGCAGCGGTGCACACGAGCAGTGCCCATCCGCCGCCTCAGCACAAGCATCTTTTGCGCTCACGTGTCAAGCTCAGCAACGATCAGATCAAGGACTTTGCCGCCTCCGGCCAGAGTCAGTCTGCCAAAAGTCAGAGCAAGTATCACAAGAAGGACATTGCTGCGAGTTCCGGCTCTACTTCTAGGTAAGTGTAATAAAACTTGAATCCTAGGATTTAGTGGACGGGCCCTTTTCTCGGAATCGTAACTTTGGGGACTAGACTGAAAATGCAATAGACTCGTTACAGCTAACGGCGGTCAGATGGCAGTATTTTTGCACTGCGATACAGACAGAGAAGGGGAGGGGGTTGATTGGAACAGTGTAGATCTGCCTCGAGCGTACCTCGGACTAAATTGGCATACCTGTGCGGGCATGCGTCTCTGGCCAGTCCCTTTGAGTGCTGGCATTTTCAGAGCGACCCGCTTTAATAGTTGACAGTTGCTTACCGAGTTTCGACGGCGTCCTCAAAGCGTTAGGTGCATCGAATCGTAGTGAAGATAATTTTGTACAGAAAAGTGCCTTCTAGTTGTCATTGCATCTGATAAAAAGTGAGTGTACATAGGACAGATAGATTTTAACTTTTTTCAACTTTTGTGCGTAAATTTAAAGAATCTTTGCCTCATAACCTTCGAAAACACAAGTCAGGCTCTTTAAGAACGACGCCACTTTCATTGGGCATAAGCTAAGTGCGACAACGGCCACGCGATCATGAATTTTTATGTAACAAACGCCGAGTCTCAGCTTTGTCACAAGTTTATGTATATGAATTTTTTCAAATTTCTTTTGCGTTCTGTTTACCAAACGTTAGCGATTAAAATCATTCGAGTTTCTATTGCACGTCGATCTAACTTTACACCGAAATCAAGAAATAATAATGATGTTATTTAGCGTAATTCAAATAATTAATTTTGAGGGAGGTGATCATATTCGTATTAAAAGTTTTGGTTTGCGCATTCAGTTTCCCGTGACGCCAAAGAAAAATCACGCTAAAAAAATAAGCTCTCCGTTAAAGGGCTAATAACCCTTATGAATTTGAAGAGCATTATGCGGTTTTAAGTATTGCATTAACGATGATACTGAAAACGGCGTCGGGAATCCTTAACGCATTTTTCATTCTCGTTATAGATCACAGATTACGTACTATTTATTTTTAGCATAAAAGGTCGTAAGCAAACGGAGCTATATAAAGAGACAATCAAAACTTATAATCATTGCAGTGAACTGTAGTTTTATTTACTTTAGAGCAATGAAATAGAGAGTTGAATGCAAACTTGGCATTTTACAACTGATAAATAAATCGATAAATTTGTCGATTTATAGTTTTTAAAGAAAATCAAATTTATAGCATTGTTAATAGCGGATTATTATTTTTCAGACATCGTTCCTCGTTACGGTCCAGGAAAGCAGTAGCCGAGAGCAATACAGGCAGTGGAGTTGGAGTCGGCGGTGGCTCAGGCACGGGCCTTACAATGTCTGGTAGTGACTCGTTGACGAACAGCAGCGGCGGCAGCAGCACCGCAACGCCTACGTCGGTTTCATCATCAGCTGTAGCACCTAGTGGCGGTCAAGTGCCATTGCCACCTATGGCTGGTGGTGGTCCAGGTCCCGACGACGAGTCAGCGAGTTCGCAAGCAACTCCCACTGGGCTCAACGGCAGCGGTGGACCCTCGGGGTTATCGGCAGGTACGGGAGCCGCAGCAGTAGCTACCGCAGCGGACAGTGAAAGCGACGACGGAGAGGTCGGCCGACTTCAAGCATTGCTCGAAGCCAGAGGATTGCCTCCACACGTCTTTGGAGCATTAGGACCGAGAATGCAGCATCTGCTCAACAGAACCATGGGCGCTAGCTCCGGTAAGTTAGATTTTTTTTTCATTCGATATTGTGTTGGAGAGCTGAAAGTTGGATGGTTAACGTTACTGAAAAACGAGAAAATTGTGAGTAGTAGGATAAGCAATTTTTTTTTACGATAAAGTTTAATTATATATGCGAATAATTTAATAAAATCTACCGTAATTAGGAATAGTGTTTTAATTTTGAATACTAAGCTGCTAAATTATGAATTACCTTATTTGACTTGTACTCTTACTAATTTGCGACGGAATTTGCAAGTTCACAACGATGACACGTTTCGACAGCGTCACAGTTCTGTCCAGACTTCCATCAAGGCTCAAAACTTCACAAATGCACATTCATCTATCGAGACATGCACAAAATCAATCAATATCATGAATTTTTCTTTTCAATTTGTCACAATTTAGGTATTTACCTGTCAATTTCAGCGGCAAAAGCCCAGCAGCTGTTGCCGGGTTTGCAAGCTGTCGATGACGAAGGTGAACAGCTTCAAGCAGTTATCAGTATGGGCGAAATCCTTGTGATGGGCAATGAGGATACCCTTACTGGCTTTCCAGTAAAGCAAGTGGTTGCAGCGCTTATCAATCTACTCAGCATTGAGCACAACTTCGTGATAATGACGCACGCTTGTCGAGCCCTCACGTATATGATGGAGGCGCTGCCGCGTTCGTCGACCGTCGTAGTTGACGCGGTTCCTGTCTTTCTTCAGAAACTCGAGTCAATCGAGTGTATGGATGTGGCCGAACAGTGCCTCACCGCGCTCGCTATGCTCTCTCGAAGACATAGCAAAACCATACTACATGCGGTAAGTAATCTTCGTTTTATTGATTGCAAGCATTTGTCAAAACCATGCCAGAGAATATATATTACAACTCGATTATTTTTGTTTATAGGGCGGCGTTTCAGCTTGTTTAAAATTCGTCGATTTCTTCAATATTACCGCACAACGCGCAGCTTTAACAATCACAGCAAACTGTTGTCAAAATTTGCATCCTGATGATTTCCATCTTGTCTCGGATAGTCTCCCACTTTTGACAAGTAGATTGACTAATCAAGATAAAAAGAGCGTAGAATGTGTATGCCAGGCATTCAGTCGATTAATAGACAGTTTCCAACATGACGAAGTCATGCTGTACAAAATTGTTAACGCTGAACTTCTACAGAACTTACAACAACTGGTAAGTTAAGAATAATATTTACATTATATTGAATACATAACTAAATTGCCATTGCTAGTTATAAACGTTAATACATTTTTTTAATATTCTTGCAGTTGATGATCACGCCGCCAGTTAATAGCATTGGAAACTTCATAACTGTACTACGAATGCTTTCTGTGATATCTAATCGCTGCTCAGACCTGGCGATACTGCTTCTCCAGCAGAATATAGCATTTACGTTAAGCTATCTTTTGACTGGTTCTCTAGATGTTAAGATGGAAGATGTAGAGTTGGTACCACGGTCGCCGCAGGAGTTATTCGAAATCACCTGCCTCATTGAAGAGCTTATGCCGCCGCTACCGACTGATGGCATTTTCAATGTAGATAGTTTACTTGATAGATCTAATAATCAACAAGAAACCGTACAGTGGGAGTGGCGCGATGAAAGACAGTGCTGTCATCCATTTAGCACCATCGATTCTCGAATCATAGAGGTAATGTACATGGATCGCATTTCAGTATATTACGATATGCGTGACTTAAGTGGTTCATTATTACGCAAATTATGGATGGTGCCCGTGGGCGATATTTACGTCCTACAATGGGTCAGTTGGGTCACAAGTATCGTATACTATTTTATAGTAATGCTTGCTCAAATCTGCTGTTACGTCTATCAGTGACTTCTGCAGTCCAGTATTGCACCGCGAAGTAGCGCCCAAGCATAGCGAGAACCATGAGCATGATGCAATAATAGACATGACATAAGTCAGGATTTAGGCTACTTATTGCTATAAAATTATTATAATTTTCATTTCATCCATTCTTTTACAAGTTAGATTATTAAATATTTCATTAATAATTTGTAGATGGCTTTTCAAAATGGAGAAGACGAAATTTGCCTATCCACGCTTGGACGAACTTACACGATAGACTTAACTGTGATGAAACAAATTAATGAAGATATCGGAGTTGCGAGAAGCATATTCCGTAGAGTTAACACTCAGCCCACCGAAGGGGATAACGTACCTTCATCATCATCGTAAGTAACAAACCCAAACGAACTTATTCAATTTTAATTTTCATACATTTAAATGCTTGTGTAAGATGAATAAATTTTAAATATAAAATTTTATTTTAGCAACTCGTATGTTGTTCCTCTGGTAGTCAAAGTTAACGAGTGGGTCGTGAGTTTCATACGGACGCTATTCTCAGTGTTATATGAGGTTTATAGCAGTTCAGCTGGGCCAGCTGTAAAATGTAAATGCTTAAGAGCATTACTCAGAATGCTATATTACTCCTCAAGCGATGTTCTCAAGGTATGCAAAACTTGTAATTCTGTGCATGAGCACCTTTTATTACTAATTGCATAGTCTTATCTAAAAATTCAATTATTGTTTTACAGGAAATGCTGAAAAATCAAGTAGTATCATCTCACATAGCTGGCATGTTAGCTTCACAAGACTTGAGAATAGTTATTGGAGCGCTTCAGATGGGAAACATTTTGATGACTAGATTGCCCCACGTTTTTAGAGTCCATTTTCATCGTGAGGGAGTGTTGCATCAAGTACGTCAACTAGCCGATCCAGATATTCCTCTTGGAGTATCACCACCCAAGTGCTCTTCTGGTGAGATTTTTTGTTAAACATTACGTATTCTAGAATATATTATTAATATACAAATTGTTATAACCATTTTATCATATATTTTAACAGGTACATTACCAAGTCCACAACCAGGACCATCAAATACTCCTCTATCTTCCACCATGACGTTGTCTTCTAGCAGTGCCACATCTCCTGTCGCTTCTCCGACTACGAATGGTAACATTCTTTTCGGTTCGATCGCTACAAGCCAAATGAAGCCAAATCTCGCTGCCACGATGGAGACTCGCAGTAGAACGGATTTAAGTGTCAACGTCGAAGATTCAACTACGCCACCAAACGCTCACATGAGAATTGGTGATGTACTCAAAAGAAAACGACAAAACAAAAAAGGCAGATTTCCGCGTCTGGGCAGTGGTACACCTCAGCAGACTCAACAGCCCGAATCCCTCTTTACGGGTTTCACTCCTAAGAATAGCCGTTTTCTTGGCAACCTTAACCCAGCACGTTGGGGCAAGAAGTCATCATCACCAAACAGTGCAACTGATAAGCGAGATTCGAGTTCATCAACAGGTCTATCCAAACCACCAAGCAATCCAAGCTTAACTGGCAGCAATCGCGAAAAAGCTAAGGCTTGGGTGAGAGAAGAAGCTGTACAATTTTTGACAAGATATCAATTAGACGCTCCATGTACGCATCCAGCTCTCACTGTCTTATCTAGACTTACCGCAGCAATTCAGCATTTGCAGTCTAATGTAAGTTTCATTTTAAAGAACTAAAATTTTTACTTATTAATAATACCTTTTAAAAGTGATTCATTCATATGATATAAATGTATTAAATATAATTGATTTAAAATGTTCAAGCAGGAATTGGACGAAATGTATTCTGCACTTACTGAACTTCGTGATGTTATCTTGGAAAGTGACATTTCCCCGTTTGAAATGAATCACAGTGGCCTGATTAAAGCGTTGCTTAACTACCTCACTACGACAGATGCACCTGGCAGTCGATATGATCGTCTAAAGATGTTTTGGAAATTATTCGCAGAGTCTACGGTATGCATAAGCCTGTACATTGAAAATTATCGGGATCTTTTATTTACATCATTAACTAACCAATGTTTTATTTTATAGTTGCAAAAAGATAACATGTCAGACTATCATCCAGGGGCATTTGGTGCTCTAGTTTCAAAATTAAGCAGTTGTGTTTCACAACTAGAACAGTTTCCAGTTAAAGTACACGATTTACCAGCTGGTTCTGGAGCAGGTAGAGGTGGAACAAGCGCCCTTAAATTTTTCAACACACACCAACTTAAGGTATTAATACATATGTTACGTTTTTATTATTATTTGAATCTTGACTTAAATACTTTATTATTTAACATTATAGTGCAATCTTCAGCGCCATCCAGAATGTAACAATCTGAAACAATGGAAAGGTGGCACTGTTAAAGTTGATCCTTTAGCCCTTGTACAGACAATTGAACGCTATTTGATGGTTAGGGGATATGGTAGAATTCGAGATGCAGAATCCATGGTCAGTGATGATGATAACAGCGAAGACGATATAGATGATACTCTTGTAAGTGTTTATCTCAACGTTATTTCATTTTGTTTATTGTATTTATGCGTATTATATGCTAAATTATTTGTATGTTTGTATATTTACAGGC
Organism: Nasonia vitripennis; assembly: GCF_009193385.2. Classification (NCBI taxonomy): domain Eukaryota; kingdom Metazoa; phylum Arthropoda; class Insecta; order Hymenoptera; family Pteromalidae; genus Nasonia; species Nasonia vitripennis. The sequence goes on from NC_045758.1 coordinate 23,036,242, forward strand.
GGCCGTAGTAATTAGTCAAGGTTCAGCAAAGCACAAACTACAGTTTTTGATTGGCGACGAAGTTCTTCCATTCAATATGACTGTCTATCAAGCCGTAAGACAGTTTAGCTGCTCAGGCATTGATCATTCAGAGGCTGATGCTGATAGTGAACCTCCACTTGGCCATGATGCAGTTTGGGTTCAGACTCACACAATATATTATAGGTAATTTTTGATTTCACTAGCCTACTTCTTATTTATACAGTTTGTAAGCACACATACTTATATTCCATCATTAATAATCATAGGCCTGTGCCCGAAGAAGAGACATCTGCATCGTCAAAACCGGGTTCTAGCTCACAATCCAGTAGTCGCAAAGGCAAGGGTAAAAGTACAAAGCTCGGCTCGAAGAGGAAGGAGGATAGCCTATGGCTTGAAGGAACGATACCTCAGCAACGCTGTCCATTGACCTCATTCTTGACTCCGAGTTTACCACCAGTGGTGACGATAGGAGATGCATCTTTAGATGGTTTATGTTTATTACGCCTCTTGTATGCCCTCAATCGCCACTGGGGAATTCTTTTCCCACATGTCAAGAGTGTCAATTTGCTATCTTCTCAAGAATTTATCAATAGTAAAATCGCGGCTAAAGCTAGTAGGCAACTTCAGGATCCTCTAGTTATTATGACCGGAAATCTGCCATCGTGGTTACAACAAATCGCTACAGTGTGGTAAATATTAGCTTGTTTCTTATTATGCCAATAATATATTTGATAAATGTCCTTAAATGAAGTACATAAATAGCATTATTTTAACTTTTAATTAATTTAAATTCGAATTGTGTTTTAGTCCATTCTTGTTCCCGTTTGAAACAAGACAGCTACTGTTCTACGCAACGTCCTTTGATCGCGACCGAGCTTTACAACGTCTTCTAGATTCAGCTCCAGAATTGAGCGGCTCAGATAGTCAGGAGCGTGTTACGCCAAGATTAGAAAGGAGGAAACGAACCATTTCCAGAACTGATATTTTAAAGCAAGCCGAACAAGTGATCCAAGACTTAGCATCAAGCAAAGCTCTATTAGAAGTGCAATATGTTAATGAGGTAAGATATTTAAATCAAATTTCCTTTTTACAAATGTTGTAATCAGATTTTTATTAAATATGACTTTATTTATTTTAGGTGGGAACTGGTCTTGGACCTACTTTAGAGTTTTACGCTTTGGTATCGAAAGAGCTTCAGCGCGCTGATTTGGAACTGTGGCATGGTAGTTTAAGTCCTACAGAACAAGGCTATGTACATATCAATCAAGGACTATTCCCTGCACCAATTCCATGGAATACAAAAGTTTCTAATTTAGCAAAACTCAAAACTAAATTCAAATTCTTAGGAAAGTTTATGGCTAAAGCTATTTACGATTCAAGAATGGTATGTTGTTGTTTTTGTCACGCAAAATCAATACTTTATTGAAGAAATGCCAATTAATAAATTTTATTACTTACAGTTGGATCTACCATTCAGTTTAACTTTTTACCGATGGCTGTTAGGAGAAGAATCCGCACTGAATTTGGCAGATCTCGCCTTTGTGGATCAAGATGTGTATCGATCCCTTTGTAAATTACAAGATGTCGCAAGGCGGAAAGAAGTCATTGAGCGGGATCAAACTTTAAGACCTAGTGAAAAAGCTCAAATGATTGACGCATTAGATTTAGACGGCTGTCGAATCGTTGATCTTGGGCTCGCTTTCCAATTACCTGGCTATGACAATATTGAATTGCGTAAAGGTGGCAGTGATATTAACGTTACGATACAGAATTTGGATCAATATATAAGGGTAAATGCTGTTCATATTATTAATTCTAAACAGAAAAGTCAGCTATTTTATATTTACTAATGACATGATTACTTTTATAGCTTGTAGTACATTGGTATCTCTATGAAGGAGTATTCAGACAAATGGAAGCGTTTCGAGAAGGTTTCGAATCCGTTTTTCCACCTACACAACTACGACTCTTCTTTTCAGAAGAATTAGAAGCAGTATTCTGTGGTCATGCGCAAACTGGTGGTAAATGGGATATAAAAACACTGTCGGAATGCTGCCGAACAGATCACGGCTATACACCTGATTCGCGTGCGATACGTTTCTTGTATGAAGTCATGTCAGAGTACACAAGCGAAGAACAGAGGCAATTCGTCCAATTTGTCACTGGATCTCCAAGGTTACCTGTTGGTGGTAAGTTTCTAATTTTGTTTCTTTTATAACTTTTTTAACCAATTGGCTCTATTGTAAACTCATGATCTAATAAAAAATATTTTACTTTTAGGCTTTAAGAGTTTAACACCTCCTCTAACGATAGTGCGTAAGACGTTTGATGTGTCGATGAAACCAGATGAATTCTTACCATCAGTAATGACTTGTGTCAACTATTTAAAACTGCCCGATTATTCTACTTTGGATATTATGCGAGAAAAACTTCGAACAGCTGCTCAAGAAGGTCAACATTCGTTCCATCTTTCCTAGAAATGGACAAGTACATCGCAGTTTGTTCTTTTTTTTCACTTTTGGCTCTGCCTGGTGAAAAGCGTAAAAAGCAATCCAATAAAGAAAAGATTAAACAAGATAATAGCAGAGACCATACCGGAGACAATGAATCTTTTACACAATTTACAAGAATTTTTTCTTTTCAAACAAATTAACATCTTTGTACTTTAATTATATTTTCTCGTTTATATTTCATTTTATTGAATTCCAATTTAGTGTTCATTTTTGTACGTGTAACGATTTGGAGTTGTGATATACAATAATTTTATCCGATAAAAGAGTGAACAGAGAGTAAGCAAGAGATATTTAAAAACAAATGTGTTGGCTATGGATTAGATAAACGTAAGTAATGGTTTATCTCTGGTGTGCGAGGGAGAGAGAGAACGAGTAAGAGAGAAAGAATGAGTTGCAAGTAAAATAAAAAAATTGAAAGCAGCAAAGAAAGAAAACTTGTACATATGAAGTATATTATCTCGACATAGTTTGATATACACAAGTCTATATAAATACTTTATATAATAGTGAACGAAAAACAAAAAACGGTACCACTCTATATAAACCAATACTAATTGAACTGTAAGCTAAAGTAAGACAGAGGACGTTCGCTAGAAATAAGTAAAAAAAGTTTTATATCATCGATGCATCTCGCGTCTCCGTGCATCATCGCCCATCTCCCAGCCGAGCGACAATGGAGAGATAGCGTTCTTCGTGGTGATAAAAAAAGTAAAAAAATTTAGTTAAGGCGTGTGCTACATCGAGTTAGTACATAATTCGAAAAGGGCTTGAGAGGACGACCAAACCCAAACGTACATAATATAATTACATGGTAATGAATGATATCGTGTCTCTTGTTCGTTGTTTTCTTATTTTTGTCTCTTTCTGTTTTGTATCGATCTCTTGCGTATATACATCGTCGTTGAATTCTCTTACGAACGACGGAAGAATATACAAAATACCACATAACATACACGATGCACAAGCTAAAGTGCAACACCACTATTTTTAATTTTAAAATGTATTATAACAATTATTATTATTTGATATTTTTAATGTAGATCAGATAGTCTGGTTATAATTTAGTTAATTAAGGATGCGACCAACATCACCAGACCTGATTTTGTTACATGCTGCACTTTAATGATTATTATAATTATAATTATAATATGATTGTTTTTTTCATCAATTGATATTGAAATTTATTTTATTTTATTTTTTATTACGAATGGGTAATGTAATGTGTGCTTAGATATAAATGTATGTCCTTATACTTAAAGCGAACTAAATAAACGTATTTTGTTTTGAACCAACTGAAGAAAATAAAACAGCATAGTCGCATCCTTAATTTAATCATGGTCTGAAGATGTATAACGGTATTGATTACACTTGGCAATGTTAATAAATATGTTATTGTATAGCCATTAAAAAAAGGGACATACAATTATTTTTACTACATTCTAATACAAAATGAATCTTTCAACGCAAAAGAAGAAGGCAAGAAGAAACGTACGCGTACATACATATAGAAAAGAAAGAGGCAAGTGATACATGCGAACTGTTGTACGAAACGGGAATTCTAGCCGAAGTAGAAAATATCAAAGTTACATCATATTAAGTGCGTGTTGGTTCTGGATTCGATCCAAACCCAATTTATTATTAATTATAAACGAAAGTTATATTTATATCGATCCTTTAGCATAAATGAGTTTCATTTTATTTAATTGGATTTTTTATTACTATTAATTCCTTTAATAAAAACAATTATATAATAAGAAGGCTAATTTTATTTGAATGCATCCTTGTATTGTGAAAATGGTATAGGAATATTAATTTACAGCAAATTTTTACTTCTCTCTGTCTTGGGTATAAGGAAAAAAAACACTCCTCCCTTTTTACGCTTCAGGTTTTTTTAGTCAACTAGTAGTTTAGCAATAATGAAATAATTCAATTATATTCTGAAGTTTTTCAATAGATATAAAAAAATTAATTTTGTTTAAGAAAAATGTTTGCAAGTGGTACATGAGCACATACATACAATATAATATGCTTTAGATTTTAACAAACTACATTTTATGAAAGTAAAAGTATCCTATATGCACTCTTACCCTATTACCATTCTTCAACCAGTGTATTATTTGACAGTGACACCTTATATACGATGAGAATTTAAAAAGTACTCAAGGTATTCTATATGTTCAATTTGATTGGTGAACCGACTAAGGTGTCTCAATATAGAAGACCTAACCTAACCTATTCCCTAGAAATGTTGTTCCTTGTTGCTAAATGTATCACGACTTAGTTTCCATTGGCCCTCGGTAAAAGGAATCGGCATATACAGTCTGTCATACTGCAAAGTGCATTTGCACTTTATCAGTCAAGGAAGTTTTTGGTTGTTAAGGTGCTGACAAACATTACGACGATTAAGTTTTCATAGAATGTTGAAAACATGGCAACTACAAAAGGAAGTGACTCTATTAGTAAACGCCAGTACAAAGGAAAATTTGTGACTATGTACGAAAGCCTATTTCGTGGAGAGGATGTCACTGTGATATATCCTAATTTCTGGAATGAACTTTTTCTAATTAAACCAATCATATCACACATTGAAAATGAAATCCTCAAGCTGAACGATGAATCTTTGTTGCAGTGCAAAAAAAATATCAATTTATTGGTATCACATTGTATAGATTCATTAGCAGATGAAAATGCTTATAGAATTGTGTACTCCATACAGACATTATCAGTAATTCTATCTTCTTTGTACAAAAAAGTGAATCAGAATGAAAATAATCTGAATTTAATAGAAACAGCTTTTGGAGCAGGCAATGTGGATGATAGAATGGCTGCATTGATACAGCATAGTAATTTATTCTTAACAGGGGAATATCCGTTGAATTTAAAGAGTTTATTCATAAATGTTTTCTTAATTATTGCGACTGGATTAGATAATGTAAATCAAAACAGTTTGTTGGATTATGTGATGTGTAGTAGTATTTTTGAATCATTAATACAATTACTTAGAGATACAACTTTAAGGAATCATCATGGATACAATGTTGTGTTACTCCTAACACTACTTGTGAACTACAGAAAACACGAGACTACTAATCCTTTTATTGTCAAATTATCAATATTGGATGATGAACTAGCGCTGCATGGATATGGACAAGTGATTTCAAGTTCGTTATCATCATTTTGCAAACACTTCACTCAACTGAGACCAGATGTTCAGATATCTTGGCTCACATCGTTAACAAACATGATTGGTAGCATATTTGTTGGTGAAGAAGAATCTAAAAATCAACAAATTCGAGAAAACAATGCCTTACTTTTAGCTTTATATGAAGCAACACATTTAAACAGAAACTTTGTTACTACATTAGCTTACACGCAAAGTGATACTAGTGTACCATCCACGCAACACAATTCTCCAGTAGGAACCCAAATGACAGAAGTTACAACTCAACCATTCAATTTATTGGCTATATTTTTTCAGTACTGTTCAATTGTTATTCAGGCAACTCATACAGAAGCAATCATGGATAATGTCAAACTATGTTTTTTAATTCTCAGTTGCATTTCAGAAGATCAATATGCAAATAGTTTAATGCACGATGCTAATTTAGCATTCAGAGTCCAACTTCATAAAATGCCAATGCATCATAGAAAATTGAATGCAACTACAGCAATCTCTCAACCATTAGCAGCTACACTACTAGATTTGATTGTTGAGTTCATTATGTCACATATGATGAAGAAATTTCCTCTTGAACTCTATCATCACTGCATTGGAATCTTGCTGAGAATATTGTGTTATCAAAAGCGGTGTCGTGTTAGACTAAATTACCAGTGGATACATTTGTGGACTGTTCTTATGAATCTTCTTAAATTTATAACAACACACGAAAGCTCTTTAGCTAAAAAAATGAATATATTTTCATTGGCTACAAAAGTTGTAAATATATTAAATATATTTATTACATACGGAGATATGTTTCTACTTTCTCCAAATACATATGATGAACTTTTTTATGAAATTATAAGAATGAAGTTTATATTTATAAATTTGAATGCAATGGGACTTAGATATTCTAATAATGATACGTATGAGTACAAAGAAAGTGCAGCTAAATTAATAAATGCACTAGTTAATATGCGTGATATCCTTAATCATTTTCCACCAAAAATAAGTGAATGGTTATCTAAGGAAAACATTTCTACGCCTACAGAAAAACAAATTATGGACATAATTATACAAAATTATGATAGTTTAACATTAAAACTCCAAGACAATTTAGATCAATTTGATCGCTATTCAGAGAATACATCACATCTGAAATTTTTTGATAGTTTGGTGAAAAGTATCATCTACACCACACGGACTTCTGGTTGCCTTAATTTAGTGGATTCTGAAATTATACTTCGAGAATATCACAATGCATCTCAATTTTAAATTTCTTTTTTTTTAATTTAGTTTTATTGATTCTTCAAATTTTATTTTATTAAGTTTCAATAAAATATCGTTTTTCAAATTTGGGTTTGTGTCTAATTATAATTTTGTATTGATTATAATGATGATATTTATAAGTATTTTTTCGTGTTATAATTGCCATTATTGTGTACCAAAAATTAGTTAGAAATGATTGCTTGTTGTAAAAAGAAAATAAAAAGATAATGTAAAAATTCTTTGTATCTATCAATAAATTGATATTCATTAAAGAATATTACACATACTGTGATGTAACAAATAAGTTTGAATCTATTCAAACTGCCCTGCAGATAAGTAGAATAATTTATTAGGTATTATCTCATATAAAGTCTTGAATTAAGTTATATAGTATATTATTTTTAATATTGCAGCATGTAAATACAAGTTTAGCATGCAATAACAATGAGTAACAAAATAATTGTACACCATTTAAAATAATTAAATCCCATTTTAACACATTTGTTAGTGTGTTTCTTTTATAAAACAATGGTATTTTTTTGCACCTTTTTACAAGATGATAGAATTCATGCACGCTTTGCTTACAATATACATTTTTTGATACTTCAAAATAATTTCTTATTTTTTGGCATAATTAATATCTTAATATGTTCAAGTCTTGTTTATTTTATATAACCATTCCAAGCCAGCCAAGAATTAAACAAGTACCTCCAATTGGTGTCAATTTACTGTAAGACTTGTCTCCCGTAAATGCATAATAATAGCAGGTACCGCAAAAGAGAACTATTCCAGACATCATGAATGTACCAGCCTAAAAGAAATGTTGAACATTTTACTTTATTATAACACAGCACATTGCAACTTAAAAGGTCTTTTAACAAAGTCTCACCACAAAAGGCATTCGACACATAGGCAATCCAAATAGAGCTAAAGTATGTATAAAATGATATCGAGAAGCAATTTCAAACAGTCGCTTCTGTTCTTGTCCCTGAGCTTCTTTGGGATAAGCCCCTATAATATTTAGAATATATTTAAATTAATAATAACGTTTAATTGTTTCTGAATAATCACTATACAATTGTACATACTATGAGAGCCATAGGCTCCTAAAATAACAGCCGTTGCTCCACTCAAAGCTGCTAATCGTACAAATGGCCCTGTTGCACTTACTAATTTGTATAATGGCTCTGGCGGAATCATTTTAACTACTTCAATTTTTTTGGGTTTCAGTCCAATACAATCTGTTACCTGCAATATGCAACCACAATATGTCGTGATAATGTATAATTATATTAAAGTTATATTAAAAATCAAGTATAATTATATTAGGAGGTGAAAAATTTGAATGTGTGTAAATACTTTCATTGAGAGTAAGATAAACATTGATAATAAATAAGATGAAAAATCTAGCTGCATTAAATTATCATGCATACATCAATCTAATTTGCTAATGCATTAATTGATACAAAAATTACTTTCAAGACATTTTGAAGAGGTTAAGGCGGACCTTTCACTTACACTATTTGCAGCTGCTTTAGCAACTTGTAAAGTGTTTGCACTGATGGGATTCGTAAAGAGAACATAATTTAACGCTTCTGGCAATCCCATTTTGTCTATCAATTAGTGAAATAATGTTTATCAAAAATAACGTTTTACCGATAATTGAGCGAATTTTGACAATGCGCTGCAGGGTTCGCCGATTGTTTATCAGTAGTTATAGTATACCGTACTACTTTCCGGTGAACTCGATCTGTTTCTGTTTACATCATCCGAAGGAGAAATAAAAAAAAAAAAACAATTTGGCATGGTGGAAAAAACATCAGTGATGAATTTTTACACTTTTTATTCGTATCAAGAAAGTGAAAGGGGTATAAGAATATCGATTAGATATGGAGACAGTTCGTAGGCTGTATTAGTGTGTAGATGATATGCTTACCTTTTTTATATACCTGTACTGCATGTACAACATATGCATACATGTGAACTAGGAAATCTTGCGAATCATCATAGTCCAGTCGGATTAGATTTTTTTCAGGCACTAAATGGATGAAGGTAAACGATTATTGGAAGTTGCTTGGAATTAAGGATGTCAGAATATTTTGGGACAATAGTTTGCGCGCGATTTACGGCTGTGGAACATTGACAACGTCATAAATATTTATATTTATAACGTTGGAAATTAAGTTGTAAGAGAATAAAAATGATGCATACTTATACTTTTGTGGAACATACAAGTATAAGAGACATTCTTATTTGATAGGAATGTCTCGTATACTTGTACCACAAAGTATATAAGTATGCATTATTTTTATTCTCCAGTATAATAAGCGAGCTGTTCATTTTATTTCAATTTATTTTTGCAGTTTTTCTTTTGTCGCTGTTATTCAAGTAAACGAATAATTTTTAGTTCAAATAATAATAATGTTGCAAGTTTTAATGCTATATTCGTATTTACAAAATTTACAGATTTTGTATTTCCCGCCAGGTCTGATATACATATATGGCTGTATATCATCGATTTTGCTCATTGGTCATTTTGACAGTTCCAAAAGAATGGAAAACGTGCGTGTGTGTATAGCAGAACAGAACAGTATACTTACTTGCACGAGGTTATTAAATGTAAAATTGTTGATAGGTATAATATAATTTTGGTATTTGATTGTCAAAGAGGCAACAGTCATGGGGAAGAAGCGAAGAGGTAATAGATCTTAGAGATTGACAAACTTTAAAGCCTTTTTACCATTAAAATTTAAAATACGTCTTGACTTGTTTCAAAACATACCGATATGCCATGAACAAATAATTATACTTATTGATATTTGTCCCTTTGTTACTAAATTTTCATGACTTTATTCTTAATAATGAAGCTTATGAAATGGATCCTACTTGCTTATAGAATTTACACAAAGTAAGGAGGAACGTATGATGATGACAATTGGAGAGATCATTCGAGAACTTTTAAATGCACATGAAGCCAATAAGGATGTGGATTTAAACAAACTAAAAACACAGATTTCATCCAAATATGGTCTTTCATCATCACCTAAATTAGTTGACATCATTGCTGCTGTTCCATATGATGTCAAACACATTCTTTTGCCAAAACTTAAGGCAAAACCCATTAGAACAGCGAGTGGTGTAAGTTTGGTTTCTCATACAAAATATCTTCGGTATGATTATAATTTCATGATTAAAAACATTGTTTTCCTAAAGATCGCAGTTGTAGCCGTCATGTGTAAGCCACATAGATGTCCACACATTAATATGACAGGAAATATTTGTGTTTATTGTCCTGGTGGTCCAGATTCAGATTTTGAGTACTCTACACAATCTTATACAGGATATGAACCTACATCAATGAGGGCAATACGGGCTCGTTATGATCCTTTTTTACAGACAAGACATAGAGTCGAACAGGTTTGTATTTTTTTTGTTTATGTTTTACTTGAATTCTCTAAATTATCATTTTTAATTTAATCTTTCTGATTATAGTTAAAACAGTTAGGACACAGTGTAGATAAAGTAGAATTTATAGTTATGGGAGGAACATTTATGTCTTTACCAGAAGATTATAGGGATTATTTTATAAGAAATTTGCATGATGCTCTATCTGGACATGTAAGCAATAACGTAGCGGAAGCTGTTAAGTATTCAGAAAGAAGTAGAACTAAATGTATAGGTATTACTATTGAAACACGACCAGATTACTGTTTGAAAAAGCACTTATCAGACATGTTAAATTATGGGTAAGTGTAGATGAATTAATCAATTTAATCTTTTTTTATGGTATTTTACTTATAAAAATGCAATTATTTCAATGTAGATGTACTCGATTGGAAATTGGAGTTCAGTCTGTATATGAAGATGTAGCTCGAGATACTAATAGGGGTCACACAGTACGAGCAGTTTGTGAAAGTTTTCAACTATCTAAAGATGCTGGGTTCAAAGTTATTGCACATATGATGCCTGATCTCCCTAATGTGGATATTGAAAGAGACATTGAGCAATTCATTGTGAGTTGACCATGAAATTCATACAATTATTAAATAATTCTAAATATTTTATCCAAGACTTATTTCTATTTTATAGGAATTTTTCGAAAATCCAGCTTTTAGAGCTGATGGTTTAAAAATATATCCTACTTTAGTTATTAGAGGCACAGGATTATATGAATTGTGGAAAACAGGAAGATATAAAAGCTATCCACCAAGTGTACTTGTTGATTTAATAGCACGAGTCTTAGCCCTTATCCCCCCATGGACGCGCGTCTATCGTGTTCAAAGAGATATTCCTATGCCTTTAGTAAGGTAATAAATTTGACTTCAATATTTGAAGTATTATCTGTACTTTTATGACATACTTACAGCTATAATTGCATATCTCGCTTTGCAGTTCTGGTGTAGAGCATGGAAATCTTCGTGAATTAGCTCTTGAAAGAATGAAAGATTTGGGAGTCACCTGTAGGGATGTCAGAACAAGAGAAGTTGGAATTCAAGAGATACACAATAAAGTTCAACCTAATGAAGTTGAATTAATTCGTCGGGATTATGTGGCAAACAATGGATGGGAAACGTTTTTGTCTTACGAAGATCCTTTACAAGATATATTAGTTGGTTTATTGAGACTTAGAAAATGTTCTAATGACACTTTCAGGTAATATATTTTAAAATCATATAACTCCGAAAGAATTTCATTATAAAAAAACATCTTAATTTTATAATTATAGAGCTGAATTAAAGGAAAAGTGTTCTATTGTAAGAGAACTTCATGTATATGGAAGTGTTGTGCCAGTAAACGCGAGAGATCCTACGAAATTCCAACATCAAGGTTTTGGTATGCTATTGATGGAAGAAGCAGAAAGAATCGCAAGGGAAGAGCATGGATCTAAAAAAATTGCTGTTATTTCAGGTAAACTTAAATGGTGCTTCAATAAATTCAATTAATAAATTTTAAAAAATCATTGATCTAATTTACGTAATTTATTATATAGGTGTAGGAACTAGGAATTACTACCGGAAAATGGGCTATGAATTAGACGGACCTTATATGTCAAAGTCTCTTTAATAATAAACTTTTTATACGGCTAAAAGTGTTGTTTACAAAATTGCTTGACCAGAACCAAAAATTAGATAAACTGCACATCCTATTATTTCAATGACAAACATGTAAAGAAAGACAACAGCCCAGCTGTGTGTTAGGTGTAAAATATGTCCAGCAAAATAAACCCCCAAAAATCCTGAAAAAAATTTGAATTAATGGAAATCTTGGAATTCAAACTATATGTACAATGTAATACACGTTTACCAGGTACAGCTCCAATGGTGTTCATGAAACCAAAAACACTTCCTGAATGTTTTGGGGCCAAGTCTGAAGGATTTACAACAATTGCACTATTGTGAAAACCAGAACCAGCAATTATTAAAGTAACGTATAAAATTGCCTTGTCTGATGAATTTGTTGCAGCTGTAAAACGATTATTAATGATTTCAAGATGTAAGTATTTATTTCGACTTTACTAACATTAGAGTTACTACAAACCTAAAAACAATAAATTTATCGCTTGTATAGTAAAACAAGTCGTTTGTATAATTTTACGCGTTGCCGTAATCGAGTAACCAGTCTTGATAAGTTTCTCAGAAATGGCTCTTCCCAAAAATATAGAGGGTACTGAAGCAAGCCATGGTACCATATTTACAATCCAGCTCTAAGTGGAAATTTAAAATTATATTAAGAATAATTGATATTGTTGTATACAATAATAAATACCTTGACTTCGGGAAAAGTATCATGAAAGTATGTTGGCATCCACGATAGTAAGATAAAAAAGCAATTGTTTTGACAGGCATGTCCAATCACGCAAGACCTAGAATATTTTCAAATTTCAAGATTTAATATCCAGCATATTTGTTACATATAAACATCTAAGGGAAATTCATTATTTACTATCTACAAGTTATACTAATTCTCAACTAAATGACAGTGCATTAAACATTCATGTACCATTATTACCAGAAAGGTGCTTTAGTGATAAGTTCTCTTATAGGTAGTTTGTTGCTTGATGATTGTTTGTTAGTTGTTGTTCGCCCATTTAACAACAGAGAGTAATAAATTAGCACAAACGTCCAGGCAACACTTATGCATCCTAAATTGCAGAAGGTATTGATTTATTATAGTATTTAAAAAGTAATGGATTAACAGGTATAACTAATTTAATTCAAGTATATATATATATATATATATATATGTGTGTGTACCTAAAAGCCTGAAAACAGTGTCCCATTTATAACTTTCTAAAACATAGGACCCTAGAACTCCTGTTAACAGAGTTCCCAAAGCTGACCCTGAAGTCACCAAGCTGAAGAAAGATGCTCTTTCTCCTTCGCTCAATCGTTGACTGGTCAAACTTATCATACTGGGAAAGTGCATCCCTGTAAATTTTGTTTACCATTTTAATAAATCATTTAATTGAATGAAAACATAATTGATCTTAATGTACCTTGGAATGCTCCATTAATTAATCTAGCAAAGGCTATAGTCTCTATAGAGTAGGCATCATCCTTTGAAAAAAGGGAGATTATATCAGGTAATAAGAATGTTGATATTCCCCATCCTATTGCAGCTATCCACATAATCCGTTGGCCTCCAATTCGATCGCTTACGTATCCTCCTAATACTTGGGTCATTGTGTAGCCCCAAAAGAAACTGGATAGAACAGTTCCAGAGTCTGTTTTGCTCCATTCTCTTTCTTTGCCAATGATGGGCACCAGAAGAGGAACAGATGTTCTTGTAGCATAGACAAGACATGTACCGCTGAGTAATATAATACTCCATTTTAAGCGTTCTTTTCTGAAAAAAATTTGAAAAAAATCAACATGTACAGAATATTCTCATTATTAGGTAATGACAATAGCATTATTCAAGTATAAAGTAAGCCTCGAAAAAATTGATAAATGAAGGTATGTTTATAGTTTGAGGTCAAGCTCCAGTTCTTACACATGTTCTTACCTTGTCCAATGTAAATTAATACTGTCATGAGTCTGCATCACATTCATAAATCAAACAATTACTAAAATTCATTGATCTTTAGCTTATCAACTCGAATATCCTTATCTTTCTATTATATGATACCTGTACTGATTTAGAACTATGGGGCATGAGCACAGTTGTCAAAATACGTCGATTCTGCATGTGGTGGGTGCGAGCGGCGCGCGCCACTTGGCACTAATATACATAGGTATATAATATATATACATGTGCAGAGACATTACATTAGCTCGTAAAATAATTTCGGCTGCTTTGTCTCTTAGTAACTTTTTGGACGTACAGTCGGAAGCGCTGGTTAGTTATCTTCTGGATTTTCGAATGCGATAAGTAACAGTACCAACTGAAAACAAAGAATATCCACCACGGATTGGTGTTCTACTTTTTAGCGTATATCGCTTATCGGATGTGACAGTAATATTATCGGCGTCTATTGGTTGTAATGAGAAAAATTATTATAAATACACCTTGAAAGAAAATTCTTCGTGCAACTAAATTTTTATATTATATATTGCAATTATTTTTTTCGTGCTATTTGAGAATGAAATAAAAAAATAACAATAATTTTAAAAAATTGTCAAGTCTAAACTTGATCGTTTCCAATTCGAACTTGCCGCCTAACTCGTTATAGACAATTCTCAACCGGTAAAATAAATCCCTTTTATACCAGTTACCTGTTACCAAAATGTGTCATACAAGTGTAACTGAAAAATTAAACAGAGATTTCCACGCAGAAGAAATGCGATAATGATTTTCGTAATCGCCTCATGGCATTGTCTCTCGCAGTAATACATTTTTTTAAAAAGAACGACAAGCGACGGTGTGTCTACGATGACGAGTCGACGAGATCGCGGAAATGTTCAGCGAAAATGTGCCGGCGATCATCGTCATTATTTTTGTGTCAGAAACAGATCAACATCAACATAATCAGCTTGTAAGGCAAGAAGTCATATAAGGATTCGAAAAAATAAAACTTCGGATCCGCGTTCGCGCGCGTGAAATTTGGCGAGGGGCTCCCCTCCGTGTTGCGCATCAGGTTGGTCGCAGCCAACCATCGGCTAGAGCCGCAGGTCCGTAACAATTAAAAGTAGGTAGTCGGGGCTCGGCTTGCGCACAGCCCAGTATACCTATGCCTATAGATATATGTAGCGCGAGAGCGAGTCAGCGAGCGAGGGACAGCGACATCGCGCTTAGTACAAAGCTATAGGTATATATAGCCGCAGAAAGCCAAGGAGAGAGAGAGAGAGAGAGACGAGGCGAGGCGAGAGATCGCGAGTTATATAGAGCTGTCCTCGTCTGGTGTTCGGCCGTTCGCTCGCGACTCGTCGTTCTGCTCGGTAGCTGCTCTTCCCCGCGCACCGCGCGCGCATCGATCCTCTCACTCCGCCGCGGCGCTACACTACGTTCGTGTCTCCGACGACTCTCCGCGGCGCGCGCTAGCTCTCCGGACGGGAAGCGAGTACATATCGCACGCATACGTTGTACGCGCGCACGCGATTTCCGTCTCTCGACGTTGTTCCTAGTGGAGCCTGCGGTTAGTGCTCGACGCAGTCGCGGTGACTACGGGGACATCGTCCGCTGGTCAGAGCAGACCAGCTATAGCAGCATCAGCGGCAGAGAGAAGCTGTGCGTGTGCGCGCGCGAGCTACCGAAAGCAGCGAGAGAGCAGAGGCAGAAACCAAGAGGACGACGATAACGACGTCGACAAAGACACGAGCGAGCCCGAGCATCGCTTACAATACAATCGGGCGCATCTCTTTAACCCCAACTGCTATCAATGTTGTCTGGCAATGGTGTGTAAGGAGAACGTGGTATCATGGTTCGGCAGTCTATCCAGGTGAGAGAGAACGCTCGTACATTTTTCACGTTATACACCCTCTCCTCTCTCTCTCTCTCTCTCTCTCAGCAGTCTCAGCTTGCGGCTGCCGCTGCTGCCCGACCGTCTGGGCTTTTTACTTTTCTCTCGTCACCGCGTTTCCGCGTCTAGCAGCAGCGGCCACTGCCGCGAGAGGAAAACACGTCATTGAAATTCGCCCAGAGAAGGACGGCTAGAAGTCCCGAAAGAGAAGGTGCAGCAGCAGCGCGGAGAATCGCACGACGACGCCGTGCGTCTTGGCGCCCGAACGGCAGCTGCGCTGCTGCTATTGGCGGCCAATGCCGAGATTTTCGCCTCCGTGCAAAATTCTCCATTACCTCTGCTCTACCTTTCTATAATACTATTCAGAGAGCACCTTCTCTCTCTCTCTCTCTCTCTCTCTCTCTCTCTCTCTCTCGCTTTTTGCAGGGCTGTCGCCTCTTTTTTCTCTATCTCTCTCTCTCCCTCTCTCGTCACCGTTTGCCTTATGGGCTTTCTATAGGCTCTTTCTCTCTCTTTTACTCGCTCTCTATACGCTTTTCCGGATCTCGTGTTTCGTACGTTATAATTCGTGCCCCGTCTACATTGGAGCTGCCTATAGCTACTTGATGCTTTCGCGTTTGAAAAATCGCGAGACGTTCATTCGGAGAGTGCGGGATTCCGGAGCACTCGTCGCCTCAACGTTTTCCCCTCAAATGTATGCTCGACATCGAGTACTTAAATTGTGCTCTTGCTCTGCCTTCGACGCCGAATCGTTCACGTGAAACGGCTATCGAATTCGAATCTGATTTTACTCTCCAGTGTAGATGGGACATGGACTATTAGGCTTTGAGCAGCATGTTTCAAAAGTAGACATTTTGTAAATTGATTCACTTCACGCAGGCGGCTATGATCAAGATTTGCGGCAATGAGCGAACGCCTTGTTTACTTTTCTCAGTTTACTCGTTTGTTATTATTTTTCTCGCAATCGCCCTGAAAATCACGACCATATGCATGAACTACAGCATTAATGCGAAGATCATAATCTTCCTGTCCTTTATGTCTTAGATTGATGGGAGACATCTGGTTTCAAAGTTTTTCAATCAATATCCAATTGTTCAGCATTGTTTATGGATACCTTTTTTTAAAATATAATTTAAGGCTTTCAAACATTTAAATTTTGATTCATGTATTGCTTGAAATGTCTTATTGATTGAAAATCAACGTTTGAACTTTGAGTTGAGGATTGTTTTCACCTGATACATTCTGACATATCAAAATATAAATATAACTTGTGTTTATTTGTATTCATCTGTTGGACAGTTATATTTCACTCATTTTGGTAAACAAGGATTAACTTTTCATGATACTAAATATTCCAGATGATCCCTACCCTCTGCTAATTGGACAATTTATAACGACTCTATCCCCTTCTCTTAGTTTAACACTACTTTGATTTCTGAATGAAGCTAAAGCATTATGACTTTCTGTAAAAAAAACTATTTCTAGAACAAGAAAGCATAACTAATAGATATTCCTTTGGAACTTGATAAACATAAAAGTTGTTGACAACCATGCATTGATAAAATAAATTTCATTAAATGTTGCAGTTATAAGCGCATAGATGTGATGTGCACATTGCTAAATATGTGCGTGCCGTTTGAAGTACGGTATCTAGGCACTTGTGTGGAAGATCTGGGCAAGCGGGACTACAATGTCTTACGAGACACAGAGCATCGTGCCAATAATATTAGCGACCTGGCCGAGTTGACAAACCTTGGTCTGACTGACAAGCGCACAAGGCGAAAGCTTGCTCTGTACATGGCATTATTGCACTCCTGCAATTACACCTGTGCTGTGGTCCTATACAAGAGTTTGTCTAACATTGACTTTCAAGAAATTGATAATCTGTTGGATGGGACCAATTATTCATCAAATGACCAACCCATGGAGGAATTGCTTTTGCTTTATGTGATGGCTCTCAATCATCCAGCCTTTAATTATGAGCAAAAGAGCACATTTGGTAACATCTTTCTAAAACTCCGGGAGGAAGAGGAAACTCGCCTGAACATTCCCAAACTTGGTTCTTTACCCTTCAAAACCTCAGAAGTATGAAATGATTGATTTTACTGTATTACATCAAGTTCTGATGGTTGTAGCCTTATTTTGATTGACATCTTTTTCCAGGAGTGCATACCTTGTGTAAATCAAAATGACAGAATGGATCCAGAAATTTCCAGCAACTGTGTCATGGCTCCCCCACCAATGCAAGCATTTCAAGGTAAATGCCCTTTCAATCAAGTTCTTGCAACAAACAAATATTTCACTTGACTGATGCAATTATTGGTTTACTATGGCATCATGCCTAAGTTATATAACTTTCATTAGAATATACAATTTTTTTGTTTTTGAAATATCCTAGTTTACTCAATTGTGCAAATTGATAATAGTCTTAGAACCGAGCATTGTATTGAATTTATATTTGGTTTAGGTGAAATGACAATGCGTGGCACCGCCATGATACCGGGAATGCCGCCAAATATGGGTATGCCACCACCTGGTCTCTGCATCCCAACTCCTGAGCAGATGGCTTTGCACGGTGCCGGACAACCCCAGTACATGCAACCGTCGGTCTATCATATCGCGCCATGGGCAGGTCAGGTCATGATGGGTCACAATCAGTTCATATATCATCAGAACGACGTTGTACACTACCCGACTTCTCCTTTAGTCAGTCGACAATCCTCACCCTCGCAGTCCCAGTCCCATAGCAGGAGCAACTCACCAACTGGCCAGTTGCAGCGCAAGAACAACAACAACAATAATAATAACAACAATAACAACAATGGGCTGCAGCACCTTCAGCAACCGCGTACCTCCTGTCAGGTCACCCAGACGACATCGAATACCATGACCACGTCGACCTCAACCTCTACCAGTCAAACCAATATCACCAATTCCACGACCATGGTAAATTTATCTTTAAACTTTTCAAGCTAATATTAGTATCTGAAATTTTCGAAAATCTATTTCAGCATAATTACGAACTGATTTTTCTTTTGTTGAATGCTACCTTCTTTCGTCTGCAACGTCTTCCGTGAGATTATTTATTTAAATCACTTGCAATCACTTGTATAGCAGAGTAACAACACGACAACGTTGCCTCCACTTCTGTCCATCGGTGGCACTAACAGAGCTCATGCCGGACAACTACCGCAACAACAGCAACCACAGCAACAGCCGCTCCCGCCACTACGCCCGTTAGCCCCAATGAGCAACACCGTAAACTACAACAGACACAACAATAACAGCGTCGACCCAACCACGACGACGACGTCCACCAAACCGCTACAGCAACAGCAGCCGCCTCCTCCTCGGTTAAAGCCCTCGCTCACTAGCGAGTCGCTACGTGAGGCTGGTAACAAAGAAATGCCCAACTTCAAGGGCAACTTCCAAAACTATTCTAACAACGAGGTTCGTATTTTAATAATTGAATTTTGTTTTTCTATTCGTCATAATGAGCTTCAATGAGTAACATTGTATTGCTTTGACTTGCAGATTAGGAGACTGAGCGATGAAGATATATCGAAAGTCGATATGACATCAAACGTACTGAACAATATGAAGTCACATGCAACAAACGGTATAAATCAAACACCAGATAAGAAACTTGAAGGCCCCAACAACATTCAACCAACGAATGAACCAATTGAAAACGAGGTAGATGAAAATTGTGAAAGTATTGATCGATGTTAGATATACAATATTGCTGCTCTAAAACTATTTTATAAATCTATTTTCTCGTCATTATGTCTAATGAAACAACTGTGAAAATTAAATTAATTGAAAAATATCTGTATTTTATTGATGTATCCGTCGTTTAAAGCTTGTTTTTCAAGAATATTATTACCAATACATATAATTTATTTAATTGTATGATTGTTTTTCAGATCATGCCGATGGATAATGTTCTCAACGAAAATCCTAATGTCAAGATCTTGACAATACCCGAGCAAGCTATGATCAATTACTACCATCAAAATCACACGGCGATGGCAAATATGAGACGATATCCACCGCAAATGGATCCTGCGCACATACAAATGTTCGCCCAGCCAGCAATGTATCCCGCGCAAAATCCATGCTACAGCTGCTTGACAGTCCCAATGACCAATATTCAGAATCGTTTTTCACGGTATGTAACAAACTATTACTTCTATTATTGTTATTTCAGCGTTCTAATTTTTCAAAAATAGCGTTAATCACGCTTATACTTTCATGAATAGGAGCAACCTCCAACCTATTTACAACATTGAACAAATGCAAAATCTTCGATTGGAATATGAAAACAACAGGCAGCCTGGTTCGCAAGGCAGCAGTTCAGAAAGTACAGGTAGCCGTTCGCCGCCGGAAACACCACCTGCTCAACCCTGGATCAACAGTGAGAATGGCATCCCTCCGAACAACGAGCAGCAGCCTGGCGGTGGTCCACCACCACTGCATTCCATGCCTACAACGCATACCGGCCCACAACAGCAGATTCTCCAGGAGAGACAGCGACTACGGAAAAATCACTTAACACGCCACAAAAATCATTCGTCGGGCATGGTGAACGGTAGTGCCCAACCTCAGCCTCCTACAAGTCTTCAGCCGTGCATGCCATTTCAAGCACCACCGTGTCATACACCAATGACCGCGTACCTCCCACATCAGGCGCACTTTCCGGCGCTGCGGCCCACCACTGGTATTTATTCAAATTTCACCCACGCCTACACGAGGCCCGCACCCGCTGGCTATCACACCTTAGCCTATCAACACAATGGTGAGATGATGTATCAGTATTCCGGCCATCCTCCACCAGGAAGTAACAATGCTGTAGTCACAGCTACGGGAACTCCACCACCACCTCCTACCGCGGTTGCAGCAGCCGCAGCTGCAGCTGCCGTTCAGAATACGCCTAACCAGGTCCAGCAGCAGCAGCAAATGGTTTCGCCTCCGCCGCAACATCAACAGCAGCAGCAGCAACAACCAAAACAGAATTATGTGTCAGGTTACGCGCCGGTCAACACAACGCAACCGCAACAACCCACGCCTCCGGCGAAGGTGTCGTGTTACAATTGTGGAAGCAGTAATCATGCAGCACAGGATTGTAAGGAGCAGACCATGGAGGACATTACGAGAGGAGGTATGCTTTGTGAATAAAATAGTCCGCGCATATTGGTTAATAGTATATTACGTAACTATGCTGGAAAAATAAAGAATGTCTCGGATCGCATGTGTATTGCTGTCCGAGGCGAAGCCGAGGCTGCGCATGGCAAACATGCGATCTGAGCATTCTTTATTCTCGGCCGTGGTACGTACGTTATTTTACGTGCCAAAGCGGTCAGACATGATATTTCCCGGCCGCTGGAATGTAAAAAAAATTTTACTCTAACGTCTCTGCTTTATGCAATCCACACGCATCCATATTTATTTTTATTTGATAAAAAAGTATATCACGATTCGCATATGTTCTCTTGGTGTTTTATAGCCCAATTCAGACTGGACTATGCAACGATGAAAATGCAATCAGGTGGCGATCAGTTGCAAAACTCCGACAAGTGATCTCCTGCCATGGACCACTTGGCATTACCTGCGCCTTCATCGGCACACGATAGCGGCATCCTCGCAGCAGCAACAGCAGCATTACTGTCACCGTTTATCGCTCCCATTAGCGTCATTATTATCACGCTCCTCGCTATCATAATAGCACGCTGCATTGGTATAATATTAATAATAATGACGAGGCGCCTGCTATTAAAAGCAGTTGCACCGATTGTGTGTGCGTCGTGATTTGTGCGTCGTCGTTCGCAGCTTCTATTTTCTATTTAGACGAACCCCGTGTATTATATATAAGGTATAGCACACACGCATACACTCTTTTTTAAGGACTTGCGAAGAACCTCCTGTTTTATTACTGCGTATTTACTATATTAGCAACTCTACTCGTTTATCTTTTATTTTATATTACGTATATCTACTTCCTAACGTGTACTTGATCGCCTCGAGAAAAGTGTTCTTTCTTTTCATAATTGACGGTATGAGGTTATGTAAATGTATAATTTTTACTTGATCTTATTTATGATATAATTTATGATGATATATAGTGATTATTACGACGATTATTAATATTGGTGATATTCTTATTGCTAATTATTAATGTGGATATTTAGGAACGTATCGCGCCCTGTATAAAGCATCAACGCGCAAAAAAATAAGGGAAAGGGTAATGTTTGCCTTTTCTTTCTTTTTTTTTCTTTTTTTTTTCTTTTTTTTTTAATGAACATTAATGGAACGCGGATGTGTCCGATAGATTTTTTTTAAAGAAGTTACTTCGTACGGAATAGGGTGCCGTGCGTTTAAAAGAGGCGTTAATAATAGTTAAAATTATCGTGATTAAATTTGCGACTCACGTGTTTCATTAATTATTTTTGTTGTTATTGTTACGTGTGATTGACTTTGACTATTTTTTTATGAATGAATTTCAACCGAACGAAAGCTATACTTTTGTTTAAGCTTGTTAAGTCTAACAAAAGCGCATCGGTTCTTGTAATATATATACATATATTAACTAACGATTATCGGAACAAAGCGTTTTAAAAATAAGAAGTTAAATCACGAGAAAGGCTAACGAATTTTTTAATGAATTTTTGTATATATAAAATTTGAGTCAATTTGTACGTTCTGCCAAAGTAATGCGAGCAAACATTTTAGCCTCTTATATCGTACGACACCTAAGCGTGAGTCTCAATTTTTTCGAAATGCGATAAAGGGAAAACAAACAGAATAATCGTGAAAAGAGAATGTTTAAGAATATTAAAAACAATAATAAGGTTATTACAAGTATCGTGCCACATGCTATACTGCTGCTAAGCTGCTAATCGCTACATATGATGAAAAAGTTGGACGTGCTCGTCTTTAAAGAAAAAAAATGTTTCGCGGTAAAACTTCCATCTATTACTGTAGTTAAAAACGTATTGACATCACTACTATTGTTACTACTGTTAACTCTTATCGCTATTTCACTACGACTTTATGTACATATATTATAACATGCTCACTCTTACAGCCATACACATTTACGCAATTGTATGTATATTTTCCAACTCTGCGTGTGAGAAAAACCATAAGTGTTCGATTGTCTAGCTGCCGTTGAGCTAATATGTGTGTTTAAAATATAAGCAAAAATGACGAGATTATAATAATAGTCAAAAAAAGATCGAAAAATTGGATGAATAATGTTACATTTGGGTCGATCGCTTTTTTTTCTTCTTAAAAAAAAAATAATAATAATCATAATAAAAAAAAACGTAGATACTGACTCGTCTAACAGAGAAATTTTAGCAATTTTATACGAACTTTTATCTCTTGCTCATTTCTATAGTGGGGACATTTACTCAAAAGTAAACAAAATTGTTTCTCAACAACGGGCGATAAATATGCGTTTATCTTGTATATTGTCATCGAATGATCATCTCGCGTTAAAAAATTCGTAATGATATGCTTGTAAAAAGTTTGACAAAGTTTGTGTAAAAATTAAACTATAATCGATTTAATGTATATAAATACTAAGGTACCTAAATGGTAAACAGAACGCAAATTAAAAGGAAATGAATTATTTCAGAGAGAGAGAGAGAGGGAGCACAAACTCATGTAAAACTAACCTCGCCGATATTGTTTCTTTACATGCGAGGTTTCAGCAATCATAAGCTCTTTTATCCCGAAACAAACTTTCAAGTAATTGCGAAAAAGTGTCCATGGCAGCTACTATGAGATGCTATTATGAAAATTCGTGCAGCAGCAGGTATGCAAATAATAGCCCTGGCTACAGTTTTTGGGGTGGTGCTCATGTGTACGTTGAACAGAATTCATCATCATAATATTTAACTGAGTAATATGAACATTTTGTAATTTTATAATAATTTAAAATTTTAATATTTCAATGACGATTGCTTTGATAATGGCCTTATATGTATGTATGAACAATACTTTTTACAAGTGGAAATTCCTATAAATTGAGGAGTGCATGATGAATTTTTATAATTTGAACGAAATTTAGTACTTTTCAATATTTTGTTTTACGGTGCACGGTGCGCACCCTAAATTTCGCTGTAGAAATTGACATGGAAACAGCCAAGTTTCCTCGAAAAAACTAAAAAAAAACATGATTTGGACATTTTTATCTGAAAGAGTAAAATAAATGAAATTATCGTTTCCTGCCAAAATTGTTGCGAAGGTATCTCAACTCGTCCAAGTTAGGCTAGCGAGAAGCGAACTGGTTCGTAAATACCAAATAATACATTGATAAGGCTAGAGTGTACTGAACTTAATTTGAGCTTTCATTCGTGGTGTCCATTTAAACAAAACAGTGTGAATATCAAAGGAAAAAGCAGAATTTTTTTCTAGAGATCCAGTGATATCAAGATCAAGGATGATCGGATTCGCCGATATTCTTGGCGATTTTAGTAAATTTAGTAGCATAAAACTCGCATCGATTTTTCTCGAGAACTCAATTGCCCATAGAGAAAATCGTCACGTATATATTAAGCTTGTATTTTTTAACGTTATAAACGTAATAGCGGTTGTGACCTATGCGCGCGGAAAAAGTATGCTGTCTCTCTTCTTTATGAAACAATTATCACGAGCGAAAATATGTTCAAATAAATCGATATGAAGTTTTCTAGTGATTATTATTATTGATTAAAGTTTGTCAAAATTTTAGCTATAAAAAGTATTAAAACGTAGATTGTTTGTTATCAAAGACAAAAATTGTTTTTCGTTCTTTGGTTTTTGTTTTGTTAATCTTGTATATTTTTACTTTCACATATGTCTTAAAGCTACTAACGTTCACATGCAATTTTGATTCACCTCTTGATTTTTTTCGTTGAGTTACAAAACGATGAGACTTTCTGATCGATCGTTAAAGTGAGGACAAAATGAGCAACGCTACTACGATATTAAAAATGTTAAGAGAAAACGAAAAAAGCAAACATTTTGACGAGAAAGAACAACGATATAATTTGTTATGTCAATGAGTAATCTTTATGGCAGTAGATTCTAAAGGCGTATGATTGGCTCAAACATTCGTTTTTCTCGATCGAATTCAGTATTACGCATTTACTATGTCCGAAGAAATCAAAAGTCGAAGAAAATAAAAGACCATATCAATGGCGGAACGTATAAAGAAAAAAAAACAAGAAAAGTCGCAATGATGTGAATACATACATTTTTTGAAACGAAGATAGTGAGTAAAGGGCTCGGACATTTTAGAGAGAAATCAAGCATCAATAATTCTAATACGTAAGGAAAAAAAGTAAAAAAAAAACATTTGCGAGCGAATGAGTGGATAAGGGCGAAAATGATAAAAGCTTTATTATTCTATTTTCGAGTTCACTTTTGCATATAAGATTATACTCTTAGGTGAATACAAAACCTATAAAATCATCATTGTAAATCGCGATGGCATGGTGACTTATTATATTACAAATCACCAGTTTTGCTAAAGGTTCATATCTGTCTTAAATAATCAGTGCTCATTGATAGACTCAGTGAAAAGTGTACAGTTAAGTTGGAACCTTTGTCAAAACTTAGGTAAAGATAACGATCAATATTGTTGCACAAGTGATGAAGATGTTTCTAGATTGATATCAAACTATTATAACATTACTATCTAGAATGCGTCATCCATGTTTTTGATAGACGTTTTCTGGATTTCGCGTTGACTGCTCCTGGCTTCAAGGAAAAATTATTGAGATATTTGATGATGCTTTGATCCTGTATCGAGTGGAATGGCATTTGGAAGTCAGAAAATTCAAATATCCTGAGCATGTCGCATTACATAGCACAAAGAAATAAAAACAGATTTTCAATAATTTATTTCTTGGTGTTCGCTCTGCTGTAATCGTCTCACTACATGCACTGAATTTATGAGTTTCGTTATAAACTGCAAGCAATAATACATAAATATTGGGTATTTATGATATACTTAGTGAGTCTGATAACATACAGTAATTGTTATTATTAAACTTTTATTTTCAACAGATAGACGCGATAAATTGTATTATTGTTTGAAAAGCATCTTATCTAATGCAAACTCAGAGTAGTTAATTTCAGATGACAAAAGGAGCAAACATACTGATGATAAAAATAATAAATGTAAAATGTAAATGTATAGCGGTGAATGTTCCTGCCGTTGACGCGTCGCAGGAACTCCGGTGAAAGCAATTGGCCCGTCGTTTATTTTACTTTCATCTGCTTGACGAATCAATAGCTCAACATTTGAATCGCTTTACTATTTAACACCTTGCTTTTTTAAACATCATACATTTTGTGACAAGAAATTGACGAGCCCAGTGCGAGTGCTTATAAACAATTTAACTGCCGTAAATATGGGTACAAAAATATAAATTGCTGTGCGAATATTGATGGAATTTTCTAAGTTTTATAGTATGGGACATTGATTCTTATTATGTCCACGCCCTTTATGCATATTATTCGCATTCTATACTTTGTCAATTGTTGACTATTATACTGTACGTAGAACGTTAAGTTCTTCTTATTAAGGAACTATGTTTATGTATTTCTTTTCATCTAGTTTATTACATCGCCTTAGTTGATTAGCGCTTGCAAAGGGCTTTACATAATTCATTTACATTATATGACCATTGCTATTATTAATATGATTACTATTATTATATTATAGTTATATTATTATTCTTGTTATCAATGTCATTATTAATAGTGCTATAATTATAAATATTGCGACTAAGCGAAACGTGCGACACGGGCATGGCGATATAGAAACTTGGAGAATTTTCGGCGTGAATTCTTTTGTGAATTTCGTGCCCTCCTCTTCGTGAGAATCGCGTTAAAAATGTATACGTCTTGAAAAACAGATAAGAAAAAAAGAAAAAAAAGATGGTTGCGAAATTTCGGCGAAGCCATAGATTATAAAGTACTTACTCACATTGTGTTGAAGAAAAGTTGGAAAATTGCATTGGATTTTTGTCTCAGTTTTGTCGCATCACACACTAGCACAAACTGTATATTTTTTCTTTCTATTTTTGATTTAACGTAATCCCGTGTTTTCATTTGCAATTAATCGTATACGTGCTGCTCCAAGATTTCGATCGATTTGAATAATTTTATAATAAGTAAGTGAGCGCTCGAATTTTTTTACCGTGACACTAAAATGTAGCGGCGCTCAATTTAATAATAATCGCCGAGAGTGAATGAATTAAGCGTGGGTCCGTTGAATTTTTTATCTGAAAGACGGATCTTCGGAATTTAAAAAACTCGGAAACGCGACGATGACGGCGTTGTTAATCATCGATTGAACGATACAAAATGATGAAAAAAAAAAAAAAAAAAATTATAAAACAAATAAAAACGAAAAAAGGAAACAAGTAATCGAGCCGTAGTTTCGAGTGTGCCTGTGTACGCAAGGGTGCGTGAGAGCGAAAATATGCTAAATAAATATTATACGATGAGAATTGATGGAAACGATTTTAAAGGCAGAAGTAAAGATATATTGTAAATTAATTGATTGTACCGTAAAAGTAATGCCGAGGTATGGGGCGAGACGACGAATCGAGGTGATCGTAAAACAGTGTTTTGAAAAAAAAAGAAAAATAATAATAAATAAACACGAAAGCGATAAAATCAATAGAAAATCTATGAGTTAATAAGCGTTACGAATTCGTATACATACACGCGAGAGAATTCATTTAGTGCAGAGTGGATGCGACAGTGAGTGATGAGCCGAATGAGTGTAACTTGCATTAAAAAGATGAGAGAACGCGGTAGCGAATGAATTTTTGTGTGCCACTAGGTCATGTAAATATATATAAAATTAAAGAGTTTACATACGAACATGTGATGTGTATATACACACTATATATACGGAAAATATCGAGATATATTTGTAAATTCTGTTATCCGAATGCATTATGAATATTTTAACCTCCTGTAATAAAATATTTAATAAAAAATGTTACCAACCAAACTGGCTTGTTACATTTTTCGGATCATCTATGTTCACCTCTTGCGTTTACCTAAGTTAGACAAGTAGCTGAAACTGAATCCGTGACCTTCTAATAACTTAATCAAGCCATGTTCGGTTACATTTTATACATCGATATTCAAATTTTCATGTAGTCCATGAGCGAATCCGGCGACTCTTTGCTTTGCCACATGTGTTCGTGCAGACAATAGTGTACGCTATCACGCTGAAAGCGTTATCATGCAATCTGTAGAATTTCCGACACGAAGCGTAGAACTCGATCTTTGAAGCGCAACTGGTAAGCGTACTGGTTAGAGCCGAATAGAATCCGAATAACGTAGAATCGAAAAAAGCTGCAATGCAAGACGTGTAGTATGGTTAAAGATGAAGGTAGAAAGTTTACGTGAGCGTTTCAGAAACACAGAAAAACCTCGGTAATTTTAGGGCATTCCTTTTTTAATGCTTTTTCGTATTTGCATCAACTAGCAAAAATATTAATAGCGTATAATCATCGAAGATGCACCTCTACTTTCTCCGCACGAAAGCACGGAAATAGCGTTTGTTGACGTTCATACGCGAGTCGCGAAAATATAATTGAACAAACGTATTTAAGCTTCATTTATCGCTACATCGCAGTGGCATTTACGTAATCTGACTAGCGATAAGGCGAGCTCGATGAAAAAAAAAAAAAATCTTCCCCGTTCACGCCCATCAGAAATGGAAATGGTCGGAAAAACTCAATCCATAGGTGGTCAACGCGCGAGCAAGTATTTCGCAGGCCTCGCCAAGTAGAAATGGCTGGATACGGCCAGACAGTAGCCGCTCTCTGCAAAATCCAATAACGCGCGTGTATCGTGCAGGTAGACAGAGACGTAGAGCGCGAGCGAGCGAATCTCTCGGGTATTTTTATGTAACGCTGCATCTTGTCCATTGTTTCCCCGGGTGCGGCCGAAAGCCCTCTCTCTACCTCGGGGCGTGTTAATACATGTGCGGCTGGCAGATATGTATAGGAGCAGGTCCGTTTAAAAGTGTCGGGGCGGTCGCTGATAGAAAGGCTCAATGAGCATATCGAGAAGGTGCAGCGGCGCAGCTTCGGGAGCAGGGAAGAAAGGGCGAGCGAGATGGAGCTTTCCGCACTGGCAGCTGCACTGGGGGTCGACTGGAGCGAGCGAGAGAGAGAGAGAGAGAGAGAGAGAGAAGGGTGACTGCATCGGCGGGGGTGGGAGCGGACGCACGGATCGAAGTAGTCTGATCTGCGCGCGGCAACCCCGAGAGTGGGAACGAGCGAGTCGATACGCGCGTCTCTCGCGGAATACAGATAGCGAGAGAGAGAGAGAGAGAGAGAGAGAGAGCGAGGCGGACATGCGCAGAGCTCGAACCGGGGGGCTGGAGCCGTGGGAGTGGGAGGCGCGCGCGCACTTGGATCGCTCAATATTCATCCCTCGAGCAAGAGAGAGGACTGCGAGTCCGCCGCGAGTAGTTGCACTCCGCTCGAGCCCGAGAGCGCCCGAGAGAGCCGAGATATAACTGCCGACCGAGGTACAGCTCGCTCTCCTCCTCATCTCTCTCAATCGAAGAATCGACTCTCGCCGAACTAGTCGTCCAGCTCCAGCAGCAGCAGCAGCAGCAGCAGCAGCAGCAGCAGCGCGCGTACGGCTCCACGGTTGTGCCGCTGCCACCCCAGGAGAGACAGAGAGCTTGCGCTAACTAGAACTCGCCCCAGCAGCAGCCAAGATGGAGGCCAAGAAGGAGCAGTATTACATGCCGCCGCCGGAGCTCGAGAAATGGGAGAGCATACGGCTCTTCCTCTACAACTCGGAGACCGGCCAGGTCATGGGCCGCACCGGCTCCAGCTGGGGTGAGTCCACCTTCGACCCTTTCTCTCTCTTGTCTCATATAGACTGGTCAGGATCGCGATCTCTCACCGCCTACCTATCACACTCGCGCGCTTGTCTCTCGATCGATCGCGCCTCGTCCTTGCTTGCCTGCGCGCGCGAGAGAGAGAGAGAGACGAGTCAAAAATCGATGCCGATCGGCGCGCGACGGGCCGAAATTCACGGAATCTATTATTTCCCGGAATCAATAACTCGGCCGCCATGTATATACGTAGCTTTTGACGCAGAGAGAGAGAGAGAGAGAGAGAGAGCTTGCGCGATGCAGCTTTTTATGCAGGGATTTCCCCCGCAATTAGATAACGATTCGAGTCGCGGGTTATCGAGACTCCCAGAGGTTCATCGGCAAAGAGAGAGAGAGAGAGAGAGAGAGAGAGAGAGACGAGTTCCGTCGTTCCTCTTCCCCCGAGCGATCGATACGCGCGCTTGTCGGGTCTCCCACCGTGCGACTGACATGGAGAATCGCTAAGCCCCGTACAGAGGATACGTATAACGACGGGCTGAAGGACTCTCGATTACGCAGTCGATCACGAACATACATGGCGGCTGCTCTCGGGATCGAGAGGAAACTCGATGGGAAAATTCAGCAGTGGAAAGAGACGGGACACCGCCAGACGCGCGCAGCGACGAGAGCGAGCGAGAGAGAGAGAGAGAGAGAGAGCTTTCGTGCGCGCGCGCGCAAACTGGGTCATCGATACACGCCGAGGCGTCGTCGTCGTCGACGTCGCCGTCGGGCTGGCCCTGAGAGAGAGAGAGAGAGAGAGAGAGAGAGAGAGAGAGAGAGAGAGAGCGCGCGTTCCCGAAAAAGAGTCGAGGACGGGCAACTCTTATTTTCCTCTTCTCGGAGGGGACAAACCGCCGGAGCTTTATATTATACTTATACATACGTAGGCGTATATGAGGAGCCAGGCGCGCGCTGCGTTACATAACGGGGCGCGCCTCTCGATCACGGCGTTTCTCATGTCCATTCCGATGGATTTCCGGAGAGGCAGCGTCGCTATCGTATACGTGCGATTAGGGACGCCGGGTATTTTCGTAGGACGTGCGCTAGTTATGCACACGGGTTTCATGGCAAATCGTTATACTCCGTTACGCCGTCGCTCTGGCTTTTCATTGTTATTGATTTATGGCTCGGAATAATTTACTCCCGCAATTTGGACTTGAAAGCAGCTACGACGCGTGTACAGGATGTTTTTAAACGAATTGCTCCAACAATCGAGTCGCACAGGATGCATAAACAGCGAACGAGAGATTCTCGCGATTTATCCGATTCGGCCGATTCCGTTTCGACGATACGAATTCAATTATAATATAAGCTTCGTCGTGGATTTCTTTAGATATATAAAGTATTGCTAGACCAGTAGTTTGTTTGAACATACGGTTCCGCTTCTGTGTAGCCGTCGCGAAGCGATCTGCGTAACGCAAACAAGTTCTCACACTCTCCTCGTCTGTGTGCTTTACCTCCAGATAGTATATATAACGTAAAAAATACGTCAATATATTTTTCCCTGACGTACGTTGTATATCTATTTCGTCATCGTTTCGATATTTTTGTACGCCGCGTTTTTTTTTTTTTTTAACTATAGCCTGATTACTTATTGTCGTCTGTTTTCAATATAAATTCATTATTTCGCACTCGCACCGATCAGGGACGATAGATAGACTGCGTTCGAAAAATACACCAGCAGACTCGTGCCTCGCTATCGATTATGCAACGATGCGCGCTTCGAAGAACGAAGCGAACTTATATCTCAGAAACTCGGGCGCGCTTTAAAAAAATCCATGCATTGCCTTTTTTCTTTTTGATTCTCCATAGGTACACAGAAGATTGGCAAAATCAATATGCACGAGTGGACGCGCTGTGTATATCGCTGTGTAAACAGAAACAATGAAAGTAACGTACTACGAGGCGTTGATTAAGTGCTCCCGCGAAACGTCATATATTGCGCGAGTGTACCGAGTCGAAGAAAACAGAAAACGAGTCCAACCGACGAGTGCCACACACAGGCCGTCAGGGCGTTAGGGATAGCCGCAAAAAAGAGAGAAACAGAGAAAAGTAGTTGGACTCTCCGAGAGGAAACCGTATACACACTACTGCGGATATTCGGTCGCGGCGGACGGACACTGCTACCTATAGCGGGGATCAATAACCCGCGGCTCTAGTCTCTAGCCCTGTTCCGAGAGAGACAGAGAAAACGGAAGGGTCGTAGCACTTTGGCGTCGTCAAAGCGACTGTATAGTACGCGTAATGTGCGTTTCCTCCCTTACAGGGTGGTTTGGCTGGCTCGGAGGGGGACAGCCGCGATGCGTCATCGCTTCGTGGCATGGCGCCCTTCGATCTCGGGCCGGCCGCGCGAACAAACTGTCCTAGATAGTTTGTATACTTACAAGCTCTACTCTCGGTTCTTTGGCACACTAGCTCATATTTATGTTTCGGCCCCACATTAGCTCGTCGCAGCCCAATTAGCAGGCTTATTATCTGCTCGAGGAAGTAGGCATTCCAGGGAACTGCCAAAATCTCTTATCCGACGCATCTAATTTTAGAAGAAATTCTCAGACTCCGATTAGCCCTGCGCTCCCTTATCTTATCAATTCGCGAATCTCGAAAGCCTCGAGCCGCAGCTATGCGCGCGTATAGCGAGACGAGCCGCGTATGGCCACACATATATAAGTTTTATCGTTGGCGTCGTCGCCGTGGTCAATTGGTCTTCATTGGCGGCTCTAGGCGGTGTGGAAAATCCTGTACGCGTTTCGCTTCGAAACGTCGAGGCTCGTTTTATGAAGCCGAGATCGTTATAGTTGTTTAATTGATTCGTCGTGGGATCGTTTCGACGCTCGGCCTCTTTTTATATGCGAGCTTCGAATTCAGAATCGAGTTGGAAACGTGTTTTATTAAAAAGCTTCGCGCTATCGCCTCGTGGATAAGACAACTCGCTGATTATACTTTTTATTGAGTTCCGGAAAATAATCAGCTCGACTGGTTTATACGAACGTCAGGCGTGCCGAGTATATAGGCTTTTAAGTGTAGATAAAAACCAAGTTGTTTTCGAAGCGATGATTGTAAAATAAAAAAATGCCCATTATGAGAACGAAGTCGTTGTCGAAGCGAAGTCGAAGCTAGAGCACGTGCAGCGAGGGCACGGCGATCGGGCAACGAGATCGCGCAACGAGATCGCGCAACGAGATCGCGTCTCGCCGGCTACCAATTCAGGCCAATTAGACGGGGCATCGTAATTGTCGCGGTGCATGTCTATTTTAAAGCCGCGGCGAGATGAGGGAGCGATGCCGCCCGCAATAGATGATATTGCCATATTGATAAAGACGAAGAGCGACGTTATACGTAACGGCCCTCGCAAATTTCCAGCCAAGATCCTGCTGTTCTACCTGATCTTCTACATCGTGCTGGCCGCCTTCTTCGGCGGCATGCTGGCCGTGTTCTACCAGACGCTCGACGCGAAGCAGCCCAAGTGGCAGCTGGACAGCTCCCTGATCGGTAGCAATCCCGGTCTGGGCTTCCGGCCGATGCCGCCAGAGAGCAACGTCGAGAGCACCCTCATCTGGTACAAGGCCACCGACGAGGGCAACTACCGCCACTGGTCCAAGGCGCTCGACAGCTTCCTCCAGTGTAAGAAAGTGCAGCTATGAAATCGGCGAGATCGGTAGAGAAAAAATCGGCGGCCAGCCTCTAACCCGATGACGTTCGTTTCGCAGCCTACAACAAGACGGGACCCGGCCGGGAGAACCAGGACAACCGAGTCTACTGCGACTACGGCAAGCCGGCGCCCCAGGGCAAAGTCTGCGACGTCATCGTGGGGGACTGGCACCCCTGCACAAAGTCCAACTTTTACAATTACCAGAAGTCTGCCCCCTGTATCTTCCTGAAACTGAACAAGGTGAGGCATAGCACGCGCGCGTCCCCGCAGAATGAGACGCGGCAAATTGTATAACGAGGATTGTTTCGCCCAACAGATCTACGGCTGGCTGCCGGCGTACTACAACGACACCTCGAAACTGCCGGACAACATGCCTGCCGATCTGAAGAACCACATCGCCAGTCAGAAGCCCCAGAACCGCGACACCGTCTGGGTGTCGTGCGAGGGTGAGAATCCCGCCGATATCGAGAACATCGGGCCCATCCAGTACATTCCTCGCCGCGGCTTCCCCGGCTTCTACTTCCCCTTCAAGAACGAGCCCGGCTACCTCAGCCCCCTCGTCGCCGTCTTCTTCGAGAAGCCCAAGTGTGAGTGCACATCGTATATTTCTATTTCTCGCACTACAGTTCAGGTTAATTTCATTTAAAACCCATCTCCCCTTCGCAGACGGCGTGCTGATCAACATCGAGTGCAAGGCCTGGGCGCACAACATCATCCACGACCGGTTCGAGAGGCGCGGCTCGGTCCACTTCGAGCTGATGGTCGACTAAGCGACTCGCGTCTTTCGCACATCGTCTGCAGCAGCGGAGCATAAACAGCGGCGGAGCGTATCTCAAAAAGCAAAAGACAACATGTAAAGCCAAGCGGCGAGCGACGACCATCGCCTCCCCCCCCCCCCCTATACCCTTTATTGTTACTCTATCATCAGCCGCGAGACATACTTCACACGCAAACACACACACACACACACAGACGGCGCTAATCGAGTCGAACGACATCGGACCGAGAGGGAGAAGCGCCACCCCCACCGCGAGCGATCGCCTCGATATATGCACCGACACACGCTTCACGCTGTGTGCGCGCGCGCGCGCTCGAGGGTGGCTGGCTGACTTTTGGCCAAGTCGAGAGTGGGGCTGAGAGAGGAGGGCGCGAGAGGATTACGCGACATTATATACTGCACTGCACAAAACGCGAGCGCACTCGGAGCCGCTCGTCCTCGTTACGGTATGCCTGCTATAACGTATACACAAACTGTACACCGCCGCGATAATACCGTCTTCGTTTATTCCGTACTCCCTCCCTTGAAAGACAAATAAGCCGCTGCGCTTCCTGCGTATACAACTCCCGAGGCTCGCGTATACGCGTTCGGAGGGCTCGTCGCGTCCTTCGTTCCTCCCTTTCGGTTCCAGCGATGCACACCTATTGACTATATACGCGCGCGCGCATTTTCACGTTCACGGCACCAACTAGCGCAGAGACGAGGGCTGATGTGTCTACAAGTCTACAAGAAGCCGCCCCCTCCTGTATAGCGTCGCTTGACGAATGAACTCGACACTCCAGAGGACGGGATTTCGAGGGATGAAAAGCTATACTCAAAAGAATCCATGTGTTCTCGCGACCCGTACTTAATTATATTATATATAAAATACTATATAGCTGCTTGAATAACTGTCCTATCGTAGAATGCGAGAGGGCGGCCGAGAGAGAGGGGGGGGGGGGAAGAGGGAGCGATTCGACACCTCCGAGATTACTGTATATCGATAATACGATAAGGAAAAGGAATAAACAGTAGTACTCCTACTCTCACACACACACACACACACACACTTACACGGACTGGTTTGTGATTCTGTACATCCTCAACGTTCAACTCCGTTACCGCCTCTATGTTATATTGTACTTATGCGTTGAAGCTGTAATATTTAAATTATCGCGCCGCAGGCCGTGATTGCGTGCACACTGCACGTGCTGATCTGCGTGTACTTATAAGAGAAAAACAAAAGTACGTAACCCAATCGAACGTTCGATTATCCTCGGTTCTCCCTTCCTTGTATTATTATTATTATTATTATTATTATTACATTATACGTACGTCGTCG
Organism: Nasonia vitripennis; assembly: GCF_009193385.2. Taxonomy (NCBI): domain Eukaryota; kingdom Metazoa; phylum Arthropoda; class Insecta; order Hymenoptera; family Pteromalidae; genus Nasonia; species Nasonia vitripennis. The sequence goes on from NC_045758.1 coordinate 23,071,764, forward strand.
TCGTTCCGATCGTGTTCAAACAAGCCGATTGACGCTTTGAAGAAACGAATATATACCGCGCATATATTATATACACATATAGAAAAGGATTTTTCGTCTTTTCTTTTTATATACATACACGTATAGGAGATGACACGGGACAATTGTTCGGTTCATTCGTACGATACATGTATTATTATACCGCGTTTACGTATTACGTGTACACTTGTTTTTTCATTTTCGAGAGTGTTCGCGATTTCAAATAGGGGCTTGATCGTCGAGCCGCGAGCGTATTTTTCTTATACACATATATGTTATATATTGTTAAAAACGAAGGCGACGCGTACTTATTGATTATATTATATATACGAACGAAAAAACTGTTATGTGACGATTCGCCGGCGCCTTGGCGTTTAGCCTTCAGTTATCACTTGAGATATGATGATGACGATGAAAAGACAGATACGAGAATTGTTGCGAGAGAGGATCATATAAAAAAGAGAAAATAAACGCAGAGAAGAAGTAAGATGAAATTTTACCTCTTGTTGGACAGAGAGCGAGAGTTTGCTTATGTGAGCTGCGTGAAAATAAGGAGTTCGAGTACGAGCTGAGGGAGATTATAACTAATTAAAACCAAAGAGTCATTACAAATAAAAGAAATTTACCAAAAAAAGAAAACAAGAGAAGCGATCGAAGCCTATAGTGAAATTCAGACGTGAAAAATTATACGATGTATATTTATAATTACATATAACGTGCCGCTTAAACAAAAAATGATTTACACGTGGGCGTGCGCGCATCGCGTACACACACACACACACACACATACATCCACCGTGAGCGCACGCCACTGTAATAGTTCACACAGTAAAACAACAAAGAAGAACAACAAAAAAAATAATAATAATGAAAAATAAACTGATAAAATGACAAAAAAAAATAATAATAAACAACAAAAAAAAGTACTTTTAGAGGCCGGTTGATAGAGCTTCGTGATGAACGCGCGATCGGCGGCAAATCGGCCGGCGATGCAACTCCCGGCCCCGTCGCTCTTTCTTTCCTTCTGCCACACGACCCGACGTTACTGCGAAATAATTCTCCCTATCATTAATCCCATCGACTCGTATATATTATGCGTTCCTCGTTATAATAATATTATATACGGACAATGTACGATCTTCGTTTATTCGCTTTTTACGAATACTATGTTATGTACTGTACACACAGGCATGCTTGGACTTTGACACACACACACACACACACACAAACACATGCAAGCGCACTGTACCTCTCGCGAAGCAGAAGAAAAAAAAATATAAATAAATAAGCCGCGCGCGCAGACGAGAGGAAAGAAAGAGAGACGCGCCGCGGGGAGACTATAGGAGCCGGCCCTCGCAGCCGCGAGCGTCGTCGTGTATAAGATTATTTAATTGCTATATATAAATATATTTATTATTATAATTAAAGATTCGAGATTAAGGATTATTTCCGGGCGCGATCCGGGCTCGTGTTACACACTTTAACTTATAGAGACGATTATTATACATAATATATATATAATATAATGTAAACGTGTGAGAAAGCGAATACTGTGCGCGAGTGTGAAAGGGAGACAGAACGCGAGGGAGAGAGAGAGAGAGAGAGAGAGAAGCGAGCGTTAAAACACAAACAAAAATACGTTACAATAAATGTCACACTATGTTATACAGAGAATAATCGAAAGCGAAAGAATTGCTTGTAACAAACTAAAATGAAAAAACAAACAGACAAACAAACAGTGTGTGCACGGCGTTTAAAATAATAATAAAAGAAAAAAGTTTCGATCGTAGCGAACTATTAAACTTGTACGAAACCAACAAATATCACCTCTGTAAGAGCGCGCGCGCGGCTTCGCAAGCTTCCTTTTTTATCACACGCCAAACGACAAGGACGCCTACGTATACCCATGTAAAACTTGGACGCGGCGACGATCGCGCGGCCCTTGTCGATCGAGCTTGCGATACGCGCATTCGCGCGCGCGCGCGCGCACGCGCGAGTATTTAAAAACAAACAAACTATAAAACGATCAAGTATAACACAATGAAGTAAAAAGACACGCAGATTAACAAGAGATGTGCTATTCTAACGGGAAGGGACAGATCTATATACTCATCACTACGAGAAAGCGATGAGCTGTTTCTAATAAATGGACATTAAACGTTGTTAACATTATACCAGCGGGACCGAGGGTGAGACTGCGAGAGAGTGAGAGAGAAAGAGAGCGAAAGCTGACGATGTTTCACATGTGTGTATTCGCTAGAGGGATGAGAAACGGAAAGGAATACGTTATATGCTTGACATAGAAATCGAGGCAAGAACTACTTCGACGGATGTATACCTATATATACGAAGAGGATCCGGTGTGCGCGTCTGTGTGTGTGTGTGTGTGTGTGCGCGCGTTATGAGCGAAAGCAAGAGGGATGGGACTCTCGATACACGATTTTTTTCTTTCCAGCGAGCGTTGGTGTACGGGGAAATAATTCTTGCACGATATTAACACCGTTACTCGTTAGCCGATGTATAAGCCTAGTTGATAAATGCGATGGGCGCTTTTTTGGGAATAAAAACGAATAAGTAAAGTGAGAAATAAAAAGACACTACTCTGACAAAAAAAAAAAAAAAAAAAAAAAAAAATTAAAAAAAATTGGAAAAAAACAAGTCGGTTTTTGCAGTTATTTTATCATTCCCGCTCTTCATTCGATTGATTTGTTTCCAATTTCAACTTGTTGTGTTTTTTGATTATTATAGATAAATGATAAGTATACATGCAATGCGAAAAGTCGCAGAGAGGGCCTGCTATAAACTTGTGAAGCACTTTTATGTTGTTGATGGTATTTATAATTTTGTATACGCAATAAAAAGTTACAACACTGCACCGAATGTCGTATATATAGTGTAGATCGATGAGGTATATACATGTATTGCATGAGTTTTTCTTTTGTGTTCACTATATATAAACAAGTAGAAACTATAACTTGCATCAATTTTATATGAAGATTAATATCTTTTGACCGTCCGTCAGATTTTTTTTAGTTCTCTGTTAACTCTTTGTAAAACTCTCTGTACTACTCGATTAAAAAGCGAGTTTTAAGTATATGAAGACGTCTCTTGCATGTGAAGCCCTTGAAAAATATATAGTGTTATCATTATATACTATAAAATAATTTAACATGTAATATGCAAATCTTATTCAAGTATTCAAAAGTTTATAGCGTTAAACTATAGAGACAAATGAAATTCCCGATTGACTGTTTAATGTAGCTTATAGATTCGCACGAGAAGAAAATCCTCTAAATTTTCCAGTACTTTTAACGACTACGTTTTTATTTGAAAATTTGCATTTCAAACATTCTACAAAGCTAAAAATACGTGCGATGGAAGTTCTTTTTTAGCTTCAGTAAAAGTACGAAATTTGGTTTGGCGCCAAAGACGTTTGTTTCTATGTACCTTTGTCAAGTACAAAATTAATATTATTTGAACAGATGACGTAGTTTTGATTTAATTTGCAATGCAAATTATGTTTATTTTTTGATAAAAAAGCGACGAAAACAAGTTTAAACCGGTTCAGACGTCATTTCTTATCTTTATTGCTTTATTAAGTTAACAGAATGCTTTTAATTTGGGCAAATGTTTTCATATCCAAGTGACTGGAAAGGCAAACATGATTGATTTCCTCCTGAAGTAGGCAATTAATGACAATTCGATGGGTTTTAATTGCGCAATGATATGTAGTTTCTTTTGCTTGTAACAATTTGTTTATTTATGTAAGATATCGAATTTAGAATAATTTTTACGATTTTCAATGTAACTATTTCGGCCCCTGGAAGAAGATGACCTTTTGTACACTAGTGTATAACTGTCCGTGCTCTTTTAATAAACGTTGAATCTATTTAAACTTATGTTTTGCAATTTTATTTTCTGCATTTTATTTACTGTTAAATGTATATTGTTTAAAAACGTTTTTATATTAATTAATTTTTTTTAATTTACCAATTATTTTGAATTTATGATTTCAATTTTTTCAAATCAGATGAAAATAGTATGCAAGTTCACACTTCAATAAAGTGCAATTTTTTACCTGGTTGTCGTATAACAACAAAGGGCACGATAAAAACTAAATCTTCGACACGAGCACAAAATAGGAAAATAATAACATTTATAGATTACAGGTTATTGCTAATAAAGTTAGGTATAGTCTAGTAGATCTAAAACTAATATGAGCGGTGAGCTCACATAAGTAATAAATCAAAGTTACTTTTGATTTTCAAAAGCTTCGATTGTTGGGCCTTTTCCGTTTGTTTAATTCGCGTTTCCGCTCGATTTTCCAATGATCTCAGGCTTCTTTATTTGATTTTGTACGTGTTTCTCTTTGTTCAATTAGTTTTTCTATCTAAAATTCGCCGCAAACAGAAATAATTAGGTTTAAGGACTTAGTTTTGATCCTCACTTCCCGTGCTTTTAGCTTATAATATAATTTGCTTTCAGCCGCGTAGGTTACTCATTTGAGCTAAGCTTCGTAACCAAATATTGATTTTTTTCGATACTGAGATACGTTCTTTGTAATGATAACTGTGATCATATTCATAGATTTAAAAAACCCTTCTGTAGGAACAAGAAGAAAATTAATTTTATAAAATAAAGTAAATTCAGTATGATTCATCGAAAAGGTATATGGTTGCGCCGCAGACGAAAAGTAGGTCAAGCACAGAAGCTTAAAATTCCGTTTGGAATGACTTGAAATTTTGAGAGATCGCTTTCGTCCGTAAGTGCTGGTCCACCGACGAATTAAATCTCATGAGCTTACTAGAGCGAAGATCCGCCGTGAAAACGTGTTCGGCAACTGCGACTGCCCTCTGCCGCCTGCTGCTGCTGGCTCAATGCCACTGGTAATGATAATGCGGATAATCGCGTTGACTATCCTCGAGGTCTCCCACGGACCAGACGCTAATCGTTGCACCGCGCCGGTACACGCGTGCTGCTCTTGACATTTTCCTGCAGTTTGGACCTTTTTTTTCGACGCACCAGTCGCGACTGCACTTATGCAAGTGGAATTAATTCATTGTGTAATGGTTTCCGAATTTATTTCTAGGCCATCTAATGCTAGTTCGCGCAGTACTCGTGACATATTTGATTTTATCGATTCGACGCTTTGGTTTTTCCAAAATAGACGTGTTTGATTTTCGAGGTAGGCATAAAATTTCGATCAAAATCGATTGTATTGTATGAACAAAAATTAACAGTGGATCCTACATATAAAACAGAGCGTTACGTAGTTTGCGTTAGCATCAACTTTTTTAATGAAATCCTTATGAAAAATGTATACAGTGTGATTAGAAAATTTCTATGCTAGAAATATCAAATGAATTGTTCGTTGTTATTTTGTTGAATACTAAATCAAACATGAGATATAGCTACTGAAGCAAGTGGATGCAGTCTGAAAGGTGCTGAGACAGCTATAGGGATGAAATATAATGAATCATTTATACTGTGTGGTATCACATCATGGTCTTTAATTCATTCCGATGAGTAATATCTCAAGATTGCATTGTAACCACTCGAGATGTGAGATCTTCCAAGACCTGCTACATACCAAGAGGCCGGGCATCCCTCACGTGACACTCGGCACCCTTTCGAGCCACCCAGACTGCAATTCCCGCGCTTTAGATACGGCAGTGCATATGCAACCCCATTGGCTGTCAGGAAGGTTGAGTCTTCGCTGCGACCACCTCAGGCTTTCCAAACTACATAGGATGCCAGTCAACACCGGTATCAGCTGGATTTCGAGCATGTGAGCTATCATGTCTTTTCTTCTATACCTTGCATTCAACATTTTCTTGACTCATAAATCTGCAGGTGTTACAATCGTTGAAGTGACGCGTAATAGCTATCGACGTTGTAATAAACTAACCCCGCGTAGCAGCTTAACGGGCTGAGATCGTATCAGACGTTCGGTTCTGCATACGCGAGCCATATCCGAAAATGTCATTGCCGCACGAATGTATACAAGAACGTGTAGTTTCCCCCGTTTAGTTATAAAGATGTAAACTATATAAGTCGTATTAAAAGAGTAGGTGAGCGCATAAGCATCTACTTAATAAAAATAATAGAGAGGCGCCGAAAAGTATAAGGGTGCATATGCAGTACCCACCCAGGTGGGTTGAGGGAGAGCTGTAGTCGGTAAGGGTAGAAATTTTGCTCCAGATAATATCGATCGTCGCGGAAAACTGGTTAGAACCAGCTTTATATCCAGGATGGTTTGTCCGGACCAGAGATCGTGGAACTGGATACAGCCCAGATAAAACCGGCTCGCAGAGACAGAGCCGCTTTGCCTTCCCACCACACTGGGTCGAAAGCACCACCCCTTGCGCTCTCCCACCCTTCTGCATTCCAAGCCCCATTGCTGCGTCTACCGCGGGAGAAGGAAAAAGCGCACGTGTCATCGATCTAGCAACAAAGGAATTGCTAATGTTGTTAAAATTAAAAGGCGCGCCCGTTTCCTTGCTTTCATATCCTCCTGGCTTTGTGAAAATTCTCCGTTTACAGGGCTAATGAAAGCTAAGAGAATCGTTTGATGACCCACAACTTATTGATTGTCCAAATTTACAATTGCAGCCCTTCCTTGTTTTGCATACAGCGTCATAATAAAATTTGAAACACTCGCTTGAAGCTTTGGATGTTTCTAGACAGCAACAGACTTCTGGCACCAGATAATGAAGCAAATGGTACACTATAGGTATAAAATAATATAAAAACAAATGATAATATTGGAGCTGACATAATAAAAGTTAGATTTGTAACTTTGGGGCAAGTGTGCTATTTTTACCAAAAGAGGAGAACAATTTTATTCCACGTAATAGGTTGCGCGGCCATGCTAGAATTGATGCGTTAGAGACCTGAGCGAAATCGTGTCCATGCATTAGGAGTGAAATATATATACCGCTAAAGATACTTTTCCCAGACCACCAGAATGAACAGTTTGCTCTGATATTTGCCGACCAAGTTGTTTATTTTTTAGGTGTATAACCGTCCCTCGATTTTCAAAGGCTGTATAAAAAAAGTAGTTTCGAGTTGGAAAAATGCACGATGAGAACTTCCAATTAAACGAAAACTGCAGAACCAACAATCTTTCTACAAAGTATTTCAACCAACTTTTTAAAGTCCCGCTATTCTCCTGAACGAACGAATCATAGCATCAGGCAGAAAATATCCCGCGAATCATCATTCCAATCGTAGTAAGTAAGTTGAATAAGTACTAGAAAACGACCGGTATATATACGCCTACTCGCCAAATTTCAGTTTTGCTCCATCTCTGGGTCCAACAATTTTCACTCGGATGAATGACAAGTCGCACAATCAGAGGCGCGTGGAGCTTGCGGAGCACATATATAGCTCGCTCCATCTGGTTTGTCTCCGCCGCTGGCGCACGGCTTCTCCTTATTCCGAGGCACAGGATGTGCCCAATTCAGATCAGTGTATCAGCGCTGCTGCCGTGTGAGTCACTTTGACGTGCGCATCATCATCATCATCATCATCATCGCCGTCATCGTCATCGCCGCGATTTTAGAGGCGTACTTGCTTGCCGAAAATTTCACTACAAAGTAAACCGTGCGCAATTATCGTTAGGTGAGTAATATGTATAACAAAGACCAAAAAATAAATCATCCCATAAAGCTCGATCGCGCGCTTCCATCGCCGAGAGGGCGCAAAAGATCGAGGTGAGTGGAAATTTTCTCTCGTTCGAACAAAGAGCTAGACATATATAAGCGAGAGCATTGTACATGCACGCGTGCGTTATGTGCCTCTCGTCGGATAGGTAGCGAAGCGATTGCCAGCGCTTGCGGCTGACCTTAGCCTCCAATTCATTTACGTCGGGCCGTTCCTCGCCGCCGCCGCCGCCGCCGCCGCCGCCGCCGCGTACTGCTCTCTGACGATGCGAGTGCCTCTGTATATATGCTGTGCATAGCCCGGACGTTGGGTTGTCGAGCGGCAAGGACGAGCGCACCCGCGCACCGATTCACTTTACGCCCGGACACGACGATTTCGCGGAATTTAACGCGCGCAAGAGCCGACTAGAGCGACTGTCGCCGGCCGCTCGGGACTGCCACTGGTGCTGCATGGCTGCATGGCTACCGCTGCAGGCTTCTTCTTCCTACTTGACGCCGATTGTATAGTTGATGTATGAGTGTATAGTTGTATCGTGAAGGGCGAAGCTTTGGGCTTCGCACACTGGCGTGGGGCACTTTTGCGCTCGTTTCTGATTACGTGACCGATGCGTGCGTTTTTTCGCGGTGTTTGCCGAAGCTCGTAAATTTTTTTTTTTTTTTTCATCGAAGGATGATTGAATCGGTCAACTGGGTCTGGCGTCGCTGAAGGCTGAATGTGATGCTATTTACCAATTACTTTTCGAGATTTTTTGAGATCGAACGATAAGCGATGAAACCAGTAGTGATTTTCCCTGTAAGTGAGATAGATTCGTCAGTGTACAGCACGACATAAAAAATTTACTTAAATAATTACTTTTAAAATTATATTATACAGAGCTTTTCTATTTGGAACTATAGTTTAAAGGTTTCTTTTTCAAAGAATTCTGTAGCCGAATTCGATAAGTAAACAAAACCCCGATTTTCAACGATCTCGTCACTTCAAACTTTTGCGCACATATAAATAAATAATAATGGAAACATTAGGAACTTTATTACGCGGAAAATATTGATAAAATATCGGATGTATTTATAGATGAGCGGATTATAATAATTCGTATTTAGTGTACTGATACTCAACTTAAACTTGATCAACATTGTAATCCTCAGAAGGAATTTACTTATTGATGATGATTATTTCCACGTATTGTGTGGTATCTTTCTTTTTCGTTGTTTTTACGTTACAGAGCTGAATATTTTTCCTGCAAATGAATGACATTTTTTGAAATCGTTATCTTATTAAACAAAAACCAAAGAAGAACCGTCGCTCAACGAGCAAATCCACTTCATCGTACATCCATCAATAGAAGAGGCAGGGAGCATACGGGAGATACGGGAAACTTCAGATGAAAAGATTTGGTTAATCGTATAATTCGTCTTAACGCATTTGCTCACTTTCGCGCGTCTATTCTTCCTCGAGCTTTTTATCGGGGCACTTCCGTTCATTTTCTATGAGACTTGAGTAATTCAACGAAAACCGGGTGTAACCGGGTAGACTTGGAATCGTTTCGTTCCGTTCGTCTGCGCCGGTGTTTTGCCACTTTTCCTTCTAAAGTTCCATGACATCCTCACTATAAGTAATATATGTATGTCAGATTTTTATGTGATATTCACATTGTAATCAATGTTAAATCGCGTGAGTCTTATATTATAATAAATAGATCACAATAGATCAAAATAGATCGAATGCAAAACATGTAATCTCTTAATCAAGCTTTTTATTTTAAATGTCATTCAATATACTATGTAAGTGTGTATTAACCATTCAATCAATAATTACGAGCTTGGATAAAAAGACGATGATTAATTTTCCGTGATAACGTTTTTTATTGATCGAGGCGTTCTTACTCTCGAAATTTTTGTAATCAAATTTATTTTCCACGCTTGATTTGCGGCAATAAATAAATGATGATTTAATTACCACAGTAAATTGATCAAGTAATAAACTCACTTAAGAATCGCGCCACTCGTGATAACATAATTTTTAACTATGTTTTTTTCATTAAAATATTCTTCGTTTCGCCCCTGCCCAACTACGCTCCACTCTATCCTACACCTCTACCGGTCGATCTCGGATCGAAACCTTCAATCAATCCCCGCACAATATCTCAGTGGCATAATACCATACCGTACACACAGTCATGATAGGTAGCAGTCGGGTAAACATTTCCCTTGCCTTATCATCAAAAAAGCCAAACATGACCGCGCGCGCTCGAAAATCGCCGGCGCTATTCCTGCTGTATATACAGCCGCACCTGTCTCGCAGGACTCGGTCGACTCGAGCGACAAAAAACACCTGTGATCGATCGTAACATGGGAAAATCCCGTCCGTCGCTTCGCCGCGCGAATCGCTGAGCGAATTCAGCGTATATCCCCGTAGAGTTATATGCAAATGTGCGACTTACCTGTGACATGGCTTTGTGTGCCAATGCCGCGTGTCACACGCGCTCGAGGAGCATCGCATGCACGCATATAGGTGTAAGTAGCGTGCGTGTGTATAGAAACGCTCGTCTATAGTAGGGGAAGTCGCGCGCTGAGGTGCGGTGGAGGGGCGGGGTGGGGTGGGATGGGGTGGGGGGAGCTCGAGTAGAGGGGAGAAGAGAGAGCGCCTGGCTAGCTGGAGAACACACATACAGAGCGAGCGAGTCGGCACAGAATCCCGCGGCGAGGAGAGCTAACGCCTATAGCCTGTGTGTGTTTGGGCTCTTTCTCCTCGTCAGTTCAACCTGGGCCCTGCTGGTACGCAGGCGAACGAACGCGCTGAGTCCAGGGCTGTTAGTCGCTCCTGTTCCGTGTACACATAACTCCAGCTCGGGCGCGTACGTACTGCCGTCGGCGTTGTCCTCGCCGTCCACACGGATCCCGATAGTCCGCGCGCGCGATACGCGTACTCACGACGCTGCTCCTGTTTTTTTTTTTTATACAAAAAACAACAACGCACGTGTACGTTTTTCGTCGACGACGAGTATTACAAGCGCGTATATAGTATATACCTTTGTTGCGCTGCCAAGTCAGGCGAGAGTGCTGGTAGACGGGAGAGAGAGAGAGAGAGAACGAGAGAAGTGTGCGCCGAGCGCGAGAGCAAGAGAGACAGAGCCAGGTGCGAGAGAAGCAACAGTACGTAGCGAGCGTTTGTCATCAGGATGGTGTCGAAGGACGTCGTGAAACCGGGTGTGAGGGAAAGCATGAACCCTTACGAGAAGCCGCCGAGCGTCGCGTTCGGCAAGTCCGTGAGGCTCTTCCTCTACAACCCGGAGACGGGGGCCTTCATGGGCAGGACGGCCAGCAGTTGGGGTGAGTGTGTAATTATTTTCTATATACCTGCGCCGTATATGCCTGCAGCGATGTTGAACTTTCTCTCTCTCTCTCTCTCCTTCGCCCTCTTCTTCCGAGCAACTACCGAACGATCCCACGGTTACTCGAGTTTCGCGGGCTTTCTTTCCGCGCCCGCGCAATCCGTTGATATTTACATCGCGCGTGCAGTGCAGCTCCAGCCGTGCATCAGCCTGCTGACGACGACGACGACGACGACGAGAGGAAAGGGCGCTGGCCTCTCGCGGCGGCGACGCGGCGAGCCGCACGCCAATTTTTATTCTCTCTGCTATGCTCGCTCTTGAGCAATCGCTTCTCTTGTGGACGCTCGCCGCGATAGGTGTCGGCCGAAACGGTCTCGTTTTTTCCCTAAACTCGCGTAGCATAGGCGTGTACGTGCTCGTATGCATCGGAGCTGAAGCCAGTGTAGGCGATAATTGTTCGCTGCTTATATAGTTACTCCCATGGAGAACCGTGCGGCAGCCGCGGCTAATGATAATGAGTCGAGGTGAATTAGTTCGTGCGGACGTGGCTCGTAACGAAGAGAAATTCGACTCTTGAAATTTCAGCGCATGCTAATATCGTTTTTACATACAGTAAACGACAACAGTCTCTCTGTGTTGTTGTTACACCCGAGCGCGTACGTAGCAACCAGCGGAGTTCGAATCTCCCGCGTTACCGCTTAAGAATCTCGTATAGAGCGTTAAACGTTATCCTCTCGATTTCGCAAAATCACAACCAAGTGAAAAAGTGCTGTCGCGGGATATTTTTTCTCGCCCGCGCGCGCGATCGGTTTGAGTTTTCGAACGCGCATCAGGCGAGGAATTCACATCGACGACGGCGAACCGTTAGGTTAGGTAGGGCGCGAGTAGCCGCGGCCAGGGCCGTACTTATAGCTTAGCGGACACTGTGCGCGGGTGCGCATCAGCGTTAATGTGCATAGGCGTGAGTCACTCGGCGCTTTTTAAACATGCAGCTGCTGCAGCAGTCGAATAACAGGGTGTGTGGATAATTGCGGGAGGGTTGAGTGGAAATGAGAATGTCTTTTTTCGGGAGGTTGTGTCTTATTATACGCGGCGCGTGTGTTGAGTATTCTATGGAAATCCATGAGGCGCGATTCACGGCTGCGTTGAGGTTAGGAGATGAGAAAACGGTACTTTAGTTCCTGCATTTCAAGGATTTAGATTTCAATTCTTTTCGGGTATCGATTTTTTGTAGCTGAAGTGAATTTAGGGTGTAGATAATTTTACGTGGAAGTCGATTTGTTTCGATTTAAGAATGGAATCGCTCGGACACACCCGTTTTATCGTTAAATTCGCGCACATTGGAATGAGTACTTCCATAGAAAATAGAACGAATATTATACTCAGCTGCTCAGGTCAAAGCAGTCAAATGTTGAATGGCATAGTATTCGTGAATCACATTCCGAGGAATTTCATACGATTGTGCAAAACACATACCTCGTATGCGAATAAGCAGTGTTTATTTTTCCATATAACATACGTCACAAATACGTTCCTGAGAATCAATAACTTTCAATATATTGGCCCATTTTCTTAAAATCAAAACAAAATATTCCACTGCACATGTCTGGCATAAACAGCTAACTCAATAAACTCACATTAAAAACAAACTATTTTGCCGAAGCGTGAGCAACATTTCCGAGGTATACCGGAATCGTCATTGTAAAATCGCAACGATTGCACATCATGAATGAGCATGTATCTCCGCGTATGTACAGTATAATGTAGTCGCGCAGGAAAGGATGACGAGGATATAGTTTTCTCTCACAGCAACTGTCCGCACGACATTATTGAGTATTACACGCGACGATTCGGACTTGGTCGCTCTCGAGTGTGATTCACTCCTTCTCAATGCGCGCGGCGGGGAATGCACCATCATGAAACAAACCGTGTGACTACGGTAGAGCGCTCGTATAATTTGCAAGCGTGCCCCGTTCACGAATCCAGTGTTTTTCGCTCTCATTATTACGAGATCGATGTGGACTTTTTAAAACGCGAGAAAGGTCAGTTTATCGGAGTAATTTTTTGTTTTGAGTTAGGGTTATCAACCAGTGATTTAAATCCCCTTCAATAAGCTCTATGGCTACATCGCCATAAATTATTTCTTCTCCGCAAAGTTGATCTGAAAAGAGTATGTACACTTCCGTGACTCAGGTTTTATTGCCCTAGACTGCGGCAGCCGGTGGACTAGCCGTCTCGCTATTATACATATAACGTTTACCGAGCAAAGCACACACACACACACACACACACACACACACACACACACACACGCACACACACACACGTCTATAATATGGGATCGACCTCGTTAACGCTGACGTCTCGGGGGTGTGACCGACTGCCTGTATTTTGGAAAGACGAGTGAGAGCAGCGGATTTCCGAGAATCTTGGCGATCGGCGATACTCACTAAAAATAAATATACGGGCCAATATACGGGCGGCGTTTTATATTTATCATGAGGTTGCTATATTATACGCAGCAATTGGCTTCGTATTCTGTCCAATAGGCTAGATGCATTCGAACACCTGGACATGTGTACCAGTGCGGTTTTTTAATAGTTTTTGAAAGTAAATAAGTAATGTAATTCATTCGCATAATTATAAAAATGCGATTTTATCATTTTCATTATTTTGCACCGGCGGGAGAGTACTTTGCAAACAATTTTCCTTTATCGGAAGGCCAATCTTGTTTCCGATGTCGCGCCGCAATTTAGCGTTATACGCGCGCCGTAAGGAGACCCTCGTCGTCTAAACTGATAGGATAATTGAAAAATCGTTCTAAATCGTAATTAGCTCTTGTAACTTGACGTCACAAGGCTTCAAAGGAGCCTGCAAAACGTGCGAATTTTAAAATCATTCAAGATGATGGCTCATATCGGGAATCTCGTTGATTTTAAAAAGATTAATTAACGTATAAACATTTAACATATTTCAAGCTTCCACAAATCAAAGCTAAATTCAATTCGTCATGTAGATTAAATTAGATCGTTGGTTAAAACCGCGACTATGTCGGTATAAAAACTTCATTCATTGATCGGATGATGGAATGGTGAGTCAAGTATTTTTTATGGCCGAAAAATTGGACGCTCAACTCAATTAGCGCGCATGAAAGATAGCCAGTACTCGAAGTTAACGACGGAACTTCTCAATGCTTAAAATTCATTCAAACGTACCAAAAATGCTAATTTTCTATTTATCCCGGTATAATTGTTAATCTCACATATCGTACGCCGCTTTCAAATCAAATTTGACGTGCCGGTGTGGCTTTGATGATAAGGTTTCATGCGAACGTGTTATGTGGACAAGTGCAATTGATCGGGGAATGGATAACGCATTTAAAACGCATCGCTGGAAGTGCAATTGTCTCGACTGGTCGCCCGTCGCGATGACGATTACATGTACCGGCCAACAAGCACGTGCGCAAAAAAATTCTGCTGCAGTCGCGCAACGGACGCGTTGCGCGCGAACCAGCAGAGAAACGCCACACGCGCTCGCATACATGTTGGCGAAATAAAAAAAAATTGTTAAATCATTAATATCGAACTTTGCATAAAAATAATATAGCGGATTCTTGTTTGTAACGTTCCATACTATTCGCGTTACGTGTTTGTTGTGGAAGAAAACCAGTACACATGATGGAGCTCTATAGGTGTCGGCATTTTCCTATGCGCGATTAAAGACCTTTTTTCCAATCATCTCGTTCCGTTCCACACTCTGTACACTCCATTCTTCTTCGCCCTTCCATTGTGATGGCATTCGGAAACTCTTGACACACTTACGATAAAAGCGTTAGCCTGATAAAAATCCGCGTTAATTAAAGTAATGCAATAATGGCGCTTATTTGGGATGAAAGCAAGCTTATCAAGCCGTGAAATTCAATGAATGCGTAATACACGCGGGGGGCGTACATACAGCTGAAATTTATTGGTTCCAAGCGATTATTTCATTCATACGCACGCACGGCTCAACAAAGATTGAGTGCTGAGTTTGAATGCGCCCTGAAGGTAATCCGCGTCGAAGGTCGATTACCCGTCGTATGTGCGATAAAGTATAGCGAATCGCGAATGCATTTAATTCGTATACGTAAATCCTAAACTGTGAGAGACGCGGAAGTCATCCGATCTTCGACAAACGATCCGTATTGTCTTTCACCGGCGTTATTATTACACGATCAGCTGCACACAGTCGAGCAATCCGATCTTTTTCCAGCGGCTACCGTGGCCGATACATTTTCCCCTGTCGAGTATAAGTACGCCGCGTCGCCGAGAAAAAGGTAGTAATAATAATCTAAAAAAGCAATCCTTGGTGTAGCGTGGCTCATGAGGTTGCTGCCGAAAAACTAGTCCAACTCGCGATACAAAGAAAATAAGGCCGTACGGCGATCCCTTTGTTCGCCGTCGTCCTCACCCCAAGGGAACGCGAGCACGCGCGTAAACCCCCGACTAGATTCGCCTTTGTCCAAAAAAGCGTATGGGTTACATTATACTTATAGACACATAGGCATGAGGCGCGCGCGGAACAGCTCGAGCTGCACGAGATCGGAGCAACTCGTGGGTGTACCCTTCGTTCGCGGCCGGTCGCTCGGCTGGCCCTAGGTTACGTAATGCCCCCGTAATGCCCGGCCGTTTAATGTCAATTGACCTCGTTGTGGCACGTTTGCGCCGGGGGAAGTTCAACAATTGCCATTCAGCGTCGCGACGTTGCGCGCGTGTACATCGCGCCGCGAAGACTGCCACTGTGTCCTGTCTCTCTCTCTCTCTCTCTCTCTCTCTCTCACTCTGCAGATGCGCGCGTGTGTGTATGGAGAGAGAGAGAGAGAGAGAGAGAGAGAGAGAGGCGTAATGTGTGCAACGCGCTTCCGCCTCATTCGGGGGACAGAGAGCAGCCGCGCTTGTATATCTACGGGATCGAGAGGTCTTTCGGCCTTTGTCCGTAAGCTATACAGCTATCAGATCTCGATCTCGAGTATCCCGCGCGCGGCCAAGGACCGCAAGCTGGATTTTGTTTTCGGCGCAGAGCTGGCGCTGTAAGATCGATCGGTGAATCGCGTGTCTTACCGGTTTTTTGGAGAATCAGGATGTTTATACTATTTTGCCAAAGCGTAACGATGAAACAAATTTTTACGAGATGATATTGCTTTATTTTTATACGGGGGAGAGTAGGGCTGTCATGTAGCAATGCTTACCTGAAATCGCCATATTGAGACGCGCATTTTATATTATTTTTCTCCTGATATTTCATACTCCGACTTGGACACGAGAAGACGATAATTGTATTTATGACGCACGCGCATATCTGATTTTATTAGATTTTTAGAATTAAAAAGAATGAATAAACTAAGAATTACGTGTACAGTTATGCTCCAAATTGATCAATCTCAAGTTTCACACCAGAAACAGCTTATAAAACACGCATCACCGGCCGTTTGAAAAATTTCATAGGCAACCTTGCTACAATTATATAATATATTATTGCAACGACATTCCTTTCGTGAACAAGGCAAACTATGCGTGCATCACATTTTTTGCACTACAGCACTTAATAATTCTGCTCAATCGACTGCTTATGCATGCATAAATTAAGTATTGAAAAAATAATACTCTCGAAAAATCAGCTGCAATATCATTCGAAATACTCGACGAACCAATCGATACTTCGCACAACGACCATGCAAAATTTCATCCTCCCGCCAAACTATCCGAAAAAACCGCGCTGATCTTTTTCGACACCGAAGATAACCGATCTCTCGCGCATTTCGCGCTTGAAAATCCGACTCTGGTGCACATCGCGACGACCTCGCGCTCTGGGGGAATTGAATCAAAGAGCAAATTGAATTGCTTCACTTGACTGATTCTTTTGATCTCCGCTGATTTCGACTCTCGTAACGACTACTCTTTGTGCGTATCCGCGCGCGTTATGCACCGCCTCGAAGCTTTTGCGAAAATGCATCGATTCGTCGAACACGACTCCAGCAAGCCTCGATTCGTACGTTAATTTTTCTTCTTTCGATTCTAGGAAAAATCGGCCTGTTCTACCTGATATTCTACGGAGTATTGGCTGCCTTGGTCGCGATCTGTTTCTGGGGATTCTTCCAGACTCTCGACCCTCGAAGACCCACGTGGCAGCTGGAAGCTTCCATTATCGGCACGAATCCTGGTAAGAATTCACGAAATTCGTCTTATACTGCATAATAGCACACGAAATTATTAATTTGACTCGTTATTTTTGATTATTCAAGGTCTGGGATTCAGGCCACTGCCACCACCAGAGAACGTTGAGAGTACACTTATTTGGTACAAAGGAACTGACAGGAACAACTACGGGCACTGGACAGATGCGCTCACGAAGTTCTTGAAACGTAAGGGACTTCCTTCTCTCTTCTCGATTTTATCGCGACTCGTTATCGAATAGAAGACTTATGGAAAACTTGTTGCCCACAGCTTACCGAACCCCTGGAGGAACGCCCGGACGTGGTGCGAATATACACAACTGCAGGTACGACGACCCGCCGAAACCAGGACAGGTTTGCTCCGTCGACGTGCAGAATTGGGCGCCTTGCACTGCCGAGAACAATTTTGGATATCACACGTCTTCTCCCTGTATCTTCCTCAAGCTAAACAAAGTATGCTGCTTTTATTCGATTGATTTTTAAATCCATAGAATTAACGAGTAACATTGTCCTTTCTTATCTTCAAGATATTCGGCTGGAGACCAGAGTATTACAATGACACTTCGGACCTGCCTGCGAAAATGCCAGAAAAGTTGAAGAGCCACATCAAGAGCGTGGGTAACCCAGCAGAGCGCAACACGGTTTGGGTGTCCTGCGAAGGCGAGAATCCAGCTGACCAAGAGAACGTTGGGCCTATCAACGTTATCCCACGACAGGGCTTCCCAGGATACTATTATCCCTACGAGAATTCCGAGGGCTATCTCAGTCCGCTAGTCGCTGTGCATTTCGAAAGGCCACGAAGTAAGCAAACAGACCGTGTCTTATTGTCCGACATTGGCATTATGGATAAACTATTCGTTATAATCAGCTGCTTTGCATTTCTAACGTTGTTTTATTCTTTTTTACAGCTGGCATCCTCATTAATGTAGAATGCAAGGCATGGGCGAAGAATATCATCCACAACCGAAACGATAAGCTGGGCTCTGTGCATTTCGAGCTGCTCATCGACTAAGAAAATATTCTCAAAGCTGTATTCATTCGTTCACCATTCGACTCTTCATGGGCATAATTCTCGAATCTGGGCTTGTTTCTAGATCTTCCGACTGTTATCGTTATTTAATTTAGGTCAAACACATTGAGATAGTTCAGCATTTCATTAAGTATTATTCACAATCATTCCATAATTGATACGTACTTGCGACTTGAAGAATTTTGTATATTTTATAACGTTAAAATGTCAAAGATCTAGAAGTTGCCCAAAAGCCCTCGTTGCCGTTCTGTTTTTCGCCTGTGCAAGTAAGCAGAAACAGTGCAGAATAATACATTGATATGAAGAAAAAAGACGCAGTAGGTGCGATCTACTTTCTATCGGTGTATGATCGTCGAAGACTCATTACAACCTTCGGGGATTTCTTTTGAAGCCCCAGCCTGCGCAACCAAATGTTTTAAGTAATTTCATGCGATCGCTAAGCAGTATCTTTTGGGTATGAAAGGATTGTCTATACAAAGTATAAACAATTATTCCCAACGATTTGTACAATTGTATTAAAAACAATGTCTCCCTTGATGAAAAGCAGAAACTAATGAACCATTTCAATTTTTCATTCAGGGAACACATATTAACGAACAACGTCCCCATGTGCGATGTTATTCAGTGACACATACACTCGCATATCAAAACACTACAAACACAACACAACCCTACACTAAATACACATACATGCGTACGGAGTAGTTTAATTGTAGATTATAGTTGCGTAAGTTGCAAAAATCTATTCTGATGGTCCATGCTCGATTTTGTGATCTCCAAAATAATTTAGAGAAAGCAAAGGTAAAGCCAACATTTTAGCGTATTTGATTTATTTTATATGGTTAAACTGAAATCATGGAAGCAATCTGACGACCTCATGCGATTGAAGCGTATTGCAATTCTTTTAAAAAGTGATTTTTTTTTAAAGATTGAATTATGACCGATACAAAAACTGCGAATTAATTGTAAAAAGACAATACTTTATAATTTTATATTTATTAATTTGTGTGTGATTATTTTATTCGTGATCTAACAAGTCGCATTCAAAAGGCGTTTTGGAAAAGTTTTCGAATTAAAATTTTTGTAATGTTTACCTTTTATATGATTATTGTACCATATTTGAAATTTTGTATTTCTCGATACGACAGTCGAACAATCTCGTGATACTATATAGCTTCTTATACCTGCCAGGCAAGAAGTTCGAACATGTTTGCTAAGTTTTTAAAAATTATTATACAAATATATACACCAAGATACAGCGCAAGAAACCTCGATCGAATGTATAAATTATACGCTCATCTGCTACCGTATGCAGAAATGTAAAACTAATAAATAGTGAAAAAGACGCTCTAGAACTTTCGGGCTAAATATTTTATCAATCAACGTACCTTGTAAATTGTTAATATGTTTAACTTTAAAGACAGCACTTAAGTAATTAATGATATGAGTACACTGTAAAACAAAATAATAGGCTGTAAAATTTATGAAAATTTGATTTGGAATTCATATAACTATACCAAAATAATTTTTATTAAAACTTCTAACAAACTGTAATTTATACACTATAAATTTATCATTAGTGCCTGAAATCTAGTGTAAGAACAATGTTAACTATAAATATCTCGTTAATATATTGCATACATTAGCCAAGCATTCAGATAAATATTAATTCGCGTTGCGAGTGAATTATAAGACATTTTTCACGCCAGGTATTGCAGAGTAGTGATCAATTTTAAACCTACTTGTGTCTACGCTGTGTGTCACAGAGAACTCCATTTTTGCATTAGTAGGTTTGCAGACAAAATGAAAACTGGTTTTTGATAATATTTCGGTCATTGTTTCTATAAATTTTTTGTAAAATGGATGCTTTCTGCGGAACAAAAAACAAGATACGTGGTGGAATAGATACCAATAAGCACTGCGGAAAAAGGATTTCTATTTTTAAATATCACGTACCTATAAATATACAACAAAAGTGTGTAAACATAAAACAAGAAATAAAACGTTTTTCGTCATCTGCTTTGTTTTATTTTGCTATTGAAAATATTGCAGGCTTTTTAATCTTAAATAGTGACGATTTGATGACATCAACATTAACAATATGAATGCAGTGATGGCGTAAATCTTGTTTATACTGATCAAAAATCATCTAATTATTGCAGATGTCAACTGAAAGCAAAGCCAATTAAAACAAAAATGCCTTTTCTATAAAATGAAAAATAATGATGTCAAATACCTACGTCGATGCAACCTGGTAAATGATATATGGACTAAACACTAAAGCCCTATTGTTAGTAGACTTCTGTAATAAATCAAGCTGATGCTTTTTTAACATAACTGGAAATGCCGTTATACATTTTTTTCTGGAATACAAATAAAAAATAACTATACCCATCAACCATTACAAAATTTGACTGCCTTTCAGACCAGTTCTAGACACTGAAACAATTTTATTTATAAGTTTATAAGCAACGTTACTCTGTTTAAAATTAACTGAGATATCTATGCCAATTCACATTGCATAAATTGTCTGCCTAATTTAAAAAGCATAGAACTGATTACTTATAAATCTAAGTGGATAACAAATTAAATCTACTGGAAAAACAGAACACTTTTATAGCGGCGATACGAAAATATAGAATATAAAATTAAAAGTGTAGAGTTATAACAAAGATTTATTATACTAACATTCAGCTTTTAACCTGGGATTGGCTAATATTGAAAAATTTTGCGTATTGAACATAAAATCATTAAAAAAAAATTAGATTATCATTATCGATGATTAAAAATATAAGAACTATAGGTTTCCTTGATTCACATGACAATTTACACAATCACATGATTTATTGATTTACAAAAAAGAAGGACTGAACAACGTGGTCTTAACGCTTTTAGTATACACTTTCACTCTGTGAAAACAATTTTTTTTATACTGACAATACAGTTGCTCTATCATAAACTTACAAACTAAGAGGTTTAATTTAATGTGATTAAAACCTTATATATACAATTCGTACTTGATGTACTACGAATCCAGCGTAGTAAATAGTTACATACATGGGTATATATACGCATGCAAGAAAAGAAATAGACATTCAATCTTTCAAACTTTACGTTCTTAAATTGAATTATCGTGATCTTGCATCGGGCAAACATTGCAAATATAGGAGTCGTTTATAATCACACCAGGTGACGAGAAACCATAATGTTATATATATATATTTTAAGTTTTTAATACGAACATATCAAACATTTAATTCTACAATTTAAGTACAGTGATATACATATACTTGAATATATAAATATTAAAATTTAAGTTAAAAGTCGTTTTCCATTGCGTGATTAATATATCTGCTTTTCTTGTCCAATATAACAACGTGAATCGCTATTTGATAAACGCTATCACTATACTGATTAACTTTTGCGTTAAAATCAATTCAAGTACATTTTGCGCCGATTGTTTTTGTAAGTAGACTCGTAATTGAGTTTTTGTACGTTTGCTGCTTGAAGATTTCAATCAGACTCAATAAGAGTGTTTTCCGCGTGACACTGCCTTTGGAGAAAAAAAAAATAACTGAAATCACTGTAGACAACGGTCGCTCGAAGGGAAACGCTCTGATTGAACTATTGTAAAATTAAAAAACTTACCTAAAATCTCCTTAGAAGCTAGCTACATACTAGTGTATACTCGCGCATATAATACATATGGCTCAGTGCATACTACGATTAATATCTAATGGGCTCTTCGTAAGGTTCAATGAATCATAATCATAATTCGTCATCGCGCGTGGAGAACTCGACAGCGGCAGTAGCTTTGTTGTTGTTTTTTTTTTATCTTTTGTTCTAAGTTACATTTACGGAGTGATATATATATATATATATATATATATATATATATATATATATATATATATATATATATATAAAAGTACACATGTATTCTCCTCGACGCATCGAGAATTTTTTCCTGCTAAGCATGAAAATCGTAAATCGATTGTCATATAACGATGATTGCGTGATGCACGTGAAGCTGGTTGTAATGCAGAGGAGAGAAAGAGAGAGATAAAAACGTTTGATCGGCGTCGCACACGAACTAATATCTAATGTACAACATTCGATTATCCTTGTTGATCCGACGAGCCGAGTATGTGAAATGTGTAGGTGAGAAGCAGGCACAGGCGGGCAATTTCTTTTTTCCTTAAATTGTAATTCCTCGATTAAGGCTGCATTAATCATCCACTATATACAGCTCGAAGTGAACGGATCCTGCTTTTTCTCCTCTCTTTGATTTGTAGATTATATTTTTTGCCCAAGCTCTGCACTCGACGCTGATTATTATGTTTCCTGCGGGAAAGACGAGTTCGTTTAGTTGAAGTATATTCTGGTGGACAATAATTGTTATATTTGTTGCATCGACTCTGTTCAAATATTTTTGCGCAATTCATGAAAATTGTAATTACTCATAGGTCGCTTGAGATGAACAGCCACAACGGGACTGAGGTATCCCGGCGTGTTGACGAACGGATAGTAGAATCCGGGAAATCCTTGAGATCGTGGATAATACTCCAGCTCTCCGATGGTTTCGCGGTCGAGAGGATTCTCGCCTCGGCACGACACCCAGACAGTGTTGAGCTGGTACGTATGCATAAATTAACAATGTCGCACTAATTGTAGTTTTTTTTTTTTTGTTTTTTTCAAGTCGAACTTTATACTCGTACCTTTGATTTATCAACCGTTTTTATGTGATCCTTCAGGTCCTGTGGCATTTCGTCCGGCAGGTCGGACGAGTCATTGTAGTATTCCGGTATCCAGTCGTATATCTGCGAAGAAACAATCATCGTAAAACTGCAGCCCTATATTGCCCCTGCAATACGATCTCTCTACCCGATCAAGATAAATGGAGAGTCGCGAGTTCGCGTTATGAACAGCTGGCAGCGCGGAGGAAAAAAAATCGATCCTTGGCGCGCTTGACGCGATAATACGCGACGTCCCGAAATAGAGCATGAGCAAACTCACCCTGTTAAGCTTAATGAAGATGCAGGGCGAGGAGTTATTGAAGCCGTAGCTTTGCTCGGCTGAGCAAGGACCCCAGCTGTTAATGTCGACGGCGCATACTTTACCGGGCGCTGGAGGCCTGTCGTAGTCGCAGATCACCTGATTGCGCCCCGACTCCGGCAGTTTCGACTTGTTCAGATAGTCTGTGGATGTTGATGAAAAATTAATACGATGTAGCATAATGCATGGGTGGTCCAAGCAAAAGTTCGATGTATAATATGCTCACTTTCGAGGAACATGTCCAGTCGGTTCACCCATTCCTTTATCTGAGTGGCATTGTTCGAGCTGTAATAGATCAAGGACTTTTCTTCCGTTCGCTCCGAAATCGGTCGGAATCCCAGCCCTGTGCAAACGAGACGCGAGAACTATTATAGACACAGTTTTTTTCTTCCAACAGGTAAACCTCAATTGTGTGCGTAAACTAATGAAATTAGGTGTATCGATGCTCAAGCGGCTATTGAATAAACTAACAAATAAGTGGCTTTCAGTCACGCGAGAAAGAATTAAGCAGCTGCGACAACTGCTTTGGAATTATTATATAGGCGTGCGTACATCACACCAGCACCTGTTGCGCGTAGTTTCAGTGATTCCCAGACGCGATACTACTTGACTGCTAAAAAGCTTGTGAAAAGCAACGCGATGACGACTCACCAGGATTCGTTCCTATGAGGCTGCTGTCCAGGGTCCACTTCGGCCTGTTCTCGTCTATCGTCGCCATCAGTCCCATCATGCATATTGAGCAGAGCACAGCCAGAACACTGTAGAATAGTAAGTAGAATATGCCCACGATACCTGAAAGGTAATGCATTATTCATGAGTATACATGACTTATGATTATAATAATTAAATAATTATATGAATTTCTGTGTACGTATCGATTGTTATGCTGTCTTTTAAAAGTTATCCCTACTACAGTTACTTCTACTACAGCCGAATAATCGCGACAAATAAAATGTAAATTAGCGTATGCTTTACGCATTCTTCTTGTACTAAAATTGCTTTCACAAGTGCCAGTCGAAAAGATTCCAAGTCGAACATTTTCTTTGATATCCAACATACTTTGTTTCCTTGTACTAAATTTATTGAAAATTGTCTCGATTATAGTTATATATAAATGAACAAAGACAGCGCAATCAATCAGAGGCGGAAATTTTCGTACGAAATTTTCCGTCTGTCAACATATTATTATATTGCTATTGTTATCTTAAGCGGCGCAGTCTTAATATAATTAATTGCACATAAGCTTAAGTACACGCGTGCTTTACACAAAGCTAAAAGTAAAATCAATCATTATTATCGCGATAGGAATTAAGATAAATATAAGCGTTGTCTGCGCGTATCGCTATCGCAATGTAAGTATAAGCTCTATCCTATAGAGGAATCGCTTATATTCCTGAAAGGAATCCCGAGAAGAGGCCGTTTTTATATACTCGCGTACACGTACACGCGCCACGTGATATGACGAGCGCCTGTGCGTCTGAATTCGAACGGAAATATCCTCATGGCTGGCGTTGGCCCAGAGCCTCGGCTAAATATAAGTCTCCTTATTCGCAGTGTACGAAGCCGCTGTGAGGCGGCAGACGCGATCGGCCAGACCCCCGCGAGTCTGACCATGTTCGCTTTCAGCATTTATTCAAGGGCCGAGAACTGAATGATTTTTCTATAGTGCGGTTCGCTGAACTTTATTGCTATGATGATCAGTTTTGCGAACGATTTATAGAGGCTACGAATATAATACAGTCTGCTATTGTTTCGGCGTCGTGTGATTATGCAACGAGCTGCTTCTGTCGAGACTGATTTTCAAGGTTTTATTTGACGAAAAACGAAATCGATATCTTTTGTTCGTTGCATACTTGGGCGCGTGTACGGTAATCTTAAACGGCAGAATCGTATCAAGTTCGCTAAAGTGTTTTCGACTCATTCAAGCTTTGATAAGTTTACACACTGCTGCGTATAGAGCAGTAAACAAGTTATAAGGAAAAAATAATGAACTCGCGAAATAGTTCGATAAAAACTGAAATTGTATAATTTTCCTCCAAAGCTGCACATGAATAGATCTTAGAGAAAAATGATAAGAAACGTATAAGATAGCCTCACAATTAAAAAGCAATAATGAACACGTTTCGTTATAATCTATAATACAGCGATCAAGAAAACATCAAGTGGTTGCATTCTTATCGTGGCCTATTTTTCTATGTAATTACGTACACATTCGACTGACTAAAGAACACAGGAGAACTAAATGCTCGCATAAATAAAATTAAAAAAATCTTCACTTCATCAGTCCCCTGTATATCGAATATAGACGGGTTGATGAGTATCATTGGCGCGATTTCATCGCAAAGGTATTTTAAAGCTTATAATTATTTTTATAATTAGTGTTATTCCGATGGAAATATGCGGCCGACTGTGAAAGATGATCCATATCGCCGGTATCTTTATTGCCTGACTTATATATATTTACTGTAGCAGAGCGCGACATGATTATACGATTATCGTTGCGGAATTAATAATTTTCCATACACCTTTATTGTAGGCAACTCGGATTTGTGCTTGGATTTGTCGAATTTGTATAATCAGACCCCGATCGGCAAGAAATCGTTAAAAACGATCGTTCTCCGAATAGGGCATTAGAGGAACCAGCGTTTCAGTATTTTTCTTATCAAATTCATGTTTACACACACTGTATCTCTTTATAATAACCTGAATATCATAGCCATTGTTTCACTCTTCGCCTTATCGATCGGAAGTCAGTGATTTGACGATCGATAGGATTCTATATAAATTCTCCGCATATTGGAAAAATTTCCTTTTTAAAAGAACAAAATTCACCGATACACACCTGTACGTATTTACAAGAGCCAACACATTCTGCATAACACGACAGCAGCGGTAACTCACAACATCGATTTTCCTCGAATTTCCTCGCGACGCATTCTATGTCGAGTTGGATTATTGAAACTGTCAACTATTGCTCGCGCGAAACAAGAAAAATGTTGCTTCACTCGCTTATCGCCTGTATAGCCTTGTGCCTAATTACTCCGTTCCCCCGACAATTACCGTTCCTGCACGAATTTCACACGAATGTGTATACGCGCGAAAACGTAGTAGCTCAAGTGACGCACGTGAAATATAAAAAAGAATAAAGGAGATAACGAGAGATGAGGTAGCTTCAACATCGGAGGAAACCGAGACGAATTGACGCCGCGATGACGAGGACAGTTACGAGTCGCGCGAGACCGATTAGCAATGGAAAATAGGATAAAAAAATGTGCGATGCTATACTTAACAAGATTATAGTCGACGCATAGTAGGTGGATCAGCTGAGTGGATCATTATTAATATTATCGATTAAAAGCAAGCTCCTCTATCTCGCGCGCTTTTTTCAAGGCCATCTTAACTCGATGAATTCGACTCGCGAACGCGTGGAATTATGCTGATTGCGCGCGAGATCGTCAAATGTGCGCCGACTGCAGCAGGCAATGTACCTGCATCGAGCTTTTGCTATACTGAAAATCGGGTCCGATCGGATATCGTGCCGTTAATATCGCGTCCTTATATTTTAAATGGCTGTTGTTTCTCGAAACATCTTCGATTTTTAATGATCATAGATTATAGTCGATTATGAATTCTCGTGCTCTAGCTCTATACTGGAACCGGTTCGGTACGGTGTATACTCATACACGGCGTCTCGATGGATAAACACGAACGAACGTAGTAAAAATGTTGTATGCTCGAAGTTCGGCTCCAATACAACGTACAAAAACGATCAAAGTTACGCGCACGCGCATTATATAGGTAAAATCATTTGAAAACCTGACCAGTGAGTACATTGTTTTATTATATCGTTGAACAGAGATCTCCACGCGCGGAAGCAGATTCGGCGCATTGCCGAAGCGACAAAGAAAAGAGGGCCTCCGCACAGATTCGTTTTTACGCAACAGCGCACGTGCGCGCGTGACATCGAAATTCGAAAGTCTCTCCGTGAGCTTCGCTCGCGCACATGTCGATGAGCTCTCATGGTCTTTCTTTGTTTTGTTTTTTTATTTTCTTACATACCACGAGATCAACGACGCCTTCGCGGAGAATAAATCACGTGCGTATAGAGGTGTAAACTTTGTGTATGGAACTTACGTAATGGTTATTAAAATAATCACGTATTAACTATACTCCAGGCGTTAATCAATTACACATCAGTTGCAAGTCTCTAATAGAGCCTCGCGTTAGATAACTTTCAATTTTCCTCAACGTAAGCGCTAACCTGAAGATATAAGCCTCATCTGAAAACGCTTCTTATCAAACCGTGAATTTCTCGTCACGCATTTCGTACTTCAGTGTCAAAGCGCTCATATAAAAAGGGGTCAATTTTTTCAGACGAAAAATAAGTCTCGAAGGTTCCGCCTCGCAATACGGACGTTAGATATATACGCACATATCGCAAGGGCTTCTCTTTTTCTTTTTTCTATATAGGCTTGGAAGCGCACGAAATGTTGATTTTGTGCCGATCCATCTCCAGCCGGATTTTTCTGGTTTTAACCGTGCTTGTGTCGCTATATCTGAATTTTGGGCGTAGCTGTCTGCGTTCACTGAATAGTCTGTGTGTATCTTTCATTTCCTAATGAGACCTCGTGTGTGTTATAAAGGTGCGTATGCAAACAACGATAATAATAGCGGGTGCACTGATGCAGGGTATTCTGAAAATTGGGAAGCTAATTTTCTATGCTGTAGCAGTTGCACCTATGCTGAGTTAGTTTTTATATGTATCGACGGAATGATCGATTGCGTAAAGTGAGCTATGAGTGTGTCTACCGCGAACAGATAAAATATGAATTTATATTCGTTATGGCAAGAAAAACAAGGAGAAAGTATATGTTTGCTTAATATTGGATTTTCTAAATGCATCAATCCAAGTTGAGTGTTTCGTTGCAAAAAAACTTAACTCTTTGACGTGATATGTGTACATTGTTATATAAGCAAAGCTACACTCGTTACAATAACACGATTTTAACGGAATTCTTGAAAATTTCCTTTCAGCTGTTAGACATTCCCTCCTGTACAGAAATCAGAAGGCTTCTAGCGAATACAGCAGATAAAGCTAATCTCTCCACTATGCGATAGCCAAATAACACGTTTACCAGCAGAATCGTGCAGCGTCAGTGGAACCCACCGACACAGACGAGCCGAATACACATATATAAACATTGTGAAGGTAATATTATATGGTACAGTTCCGAAAGTACCGGCAGCTTTAGACTCAAGATTTTGGACCAGTCGCGGATATTCGCGAGCTTTTTGGCCAGCTTCACCAGGAAGTGATGGCTAGGACTGGTAGAGAAAGACGATTCGGTCGTATTTTTAGAGCGGAAAAATACGTTTCAAATTTTAACGAACAATCTTGGGATCTTCACCTCGGCGATGCGGCGATATTTGCATCTTAGGATAAACGAAAAAAATTCATTAAAGTCCGCGAAGCTCATAAATATATACATTAGTCTTTCTTTAATTATGTATATTTTTAGTAGCAGACTTTCAATTGAGAAAAAAATCCCACGCATTTTTAAAATCCAAACTAAATGTCGCATGACGTTAAAAAGCTCGCGGTTAGGCCCGCGATCGACGTGGAAGCGCATATAAATAGAGAGCGCGCAGGAGGGAAAAATCGCGCGAGTATGTGCGGGAAAAGCGCGCGCTTATATTTTCACGGTCGCGATTCGCGTCGCGTCGATGACATTGGTAAAGCCCTCTCTCGAGCGACGACTGCGTCTGCACGTCAGTATATTAGAATGAAGTAACTATCAATAGTCGTATCTCCCTCGGCTTTCGAAATTCTTCTTCGCGCAGCTGTAGATCGAGGCTTATTTATACAATACATGCGCTGTGTATACATGCGATACCGATAAGAGCCGAGCGCGAGGCCGCAGAGAGCAGAAAAATCGAAAGCCCGGCGCGCGTGACGCTACATAAGTGAAAAGTCAAAGCTCCGCAGTAGGTCTGTTTTGAAAATTACATAATTCGCCGCGATCGGGCCATCGCGGCTATTTCGTCTTTCACCCGCCGAGGACGCGCGCCTCATTGGGGGGGGGGGGGGGGGGGGGGGGGCGGTGGGGGCTACCGCGTGAGTGCAGACGAAGGCGAGGCCTTGGAGGAAAAAATAAGGGAAAATAAAAAGAACCGGCAAACTAACCCCATCGCTTCTTGGTGTGTCCGAAGATCGTGCCGTCGGCGGGGTTGTAGAGGCTGTCCTTGAAGATCTGCCACTTGGTCCTGGTGTCGGGCTCCCTGAGGTAGTCCTGGAACTGGTAGAGCCCGTTGCCGGTCTTGCTCGCCCTGACACTCATCCTGCTGCACTATTTACTTGTATACTCTCTCTCTCTCTCTCACAGCCGCACTTCTCTCTAGTTGCGTATGAACCGCGCACCAGGCAGTCGGCGCACACTCGGCTGTCGGGGAGAAGAAGCGTGTCGTGTGTTACGGACGGCCGCGAAGTATCGTCGGCGAATGCCGAGCGCGCACTACAGACCACTACTCCGTTAACCGTTTCGGTTTCCTCGGCTTGTCTGTCGCGCGAGCGACGCCGCCGGCCGCCGCGGCTGAGTCCGCAAGTCCTCGTGCGCTCGCTATCTCTGCGTTGTCTGTGTCACGTGTGGCTATACGTGCGCGTATGCATGTATAGGTGTACGCGCGCAGTCTCGCGAGTCGCGCCAGCGCTCCGGCGGCAGCCCGCGCGCACAAAAAACGAAAGAGCGGAGAGCGCCGAGCGGCGACGTTGCCGCGATCGGCAACGTTTCTCGCGGATATGTACCAACGCCTATGTACTCGTGTCGCGATGTGGAGATGCATATAGGTCCGTAGGTGTCTGTGCTTGCACTGCCTCGATGCGATTACTTATACGAAGTGTAGCATTATTCTTATATCGGCTGGATATCTTGCGAGCCGACTCTTGCTGGGCGAGAGGGAGCGAAGATGCACCGCGCGAGAGGTTTCGCGATGCACAACCGGTTTTACGCCGATTTTTTGGTTTTCCTGGACTGCCGGTGGCTGTATGCTGCTCAAATTCTGGCGTGTTTCAATCGCACGGGATATTTTTTTCTTGCCTTTTTCAATGCGGTATGGTGATAAGGTAAAGTCGTAAAGTCGTGTCGAAAGAATATAATGAGCGGAGGAAGGCTTATCAAATTTTCTGAATACACATTGCTTCGCGCGATGCCATTGTAAAGGAGAGGGACAATCTGAATGCTGGGACGTTCACCTTTATAACCTAAGAGTTGAATAAACAGTAATCACTGCCTCTTTTTTATAGCACTTGGGAATCGAGTTTGTTATCGATAAATTCCGCCGCACATCGCTGTATTATTTTTCTTATCTAAAACCATGCACGACACACACGGAAGAAAATGATTCAGACGTGCACCGGCGCCTCAGTGTCTGATACAGACATATCATGGCAACACTGCTCGTGCTTTTCACTTTTTCTTTTCGAATCTTTGAGTATAACAGTATTATTACGGCGAGTTTGCAATATCTGATGCAAATCGTGAACAAATTTCAATACTGCATAAAAAGAATATTTCAACGAGTTATCAGTTATGCCGAGACTCGAACGTTGATTATTCTCCACTTAGCAGAGCGAAATTAGCCTGGGATTTTCCCTCGCCGACGTCCTGGCGAACACACCCTATATGTACAATTAGGTATACCTGTTTGCTCTCACTCTCCGCCTGTTCGAATCCACGCGAGTGATGTATCTATATACACATTATCTGCTCGTACGCGCACACAGCAAGGCCTCCGCGGATCGTATCAGCTGCTATTGACGTCAGCGTAGTGTGTGCGATAGGCGCTGGCGGTATAAAAGAAAAGCCCCCGTGTGTTCGCGCAGATAGTGTGAATTGTATGTATATATATATACCCGATCTCGAGGAAACTTTGAACTTTAATCTGCGCGATTTGATTATAAGCTTGCAGTGAAGCATTTGGATGCCGATTGGGGATGAAGTGTGTCGATTTTTATGATATTCGATCTAATGTATAGATGCAATGTACATCGCAGATTTTAATAAATCAAAGTGTCAATAACTGCAGCGTCTCTGGCTCTCTACAAGTGATGTTTATATTCTTAGCTTTACAATTATAGGATGTAAACACAGCAATATTTTGGTGCGCGTATATATTATAAGAAAAAAAGATGAGCCCGCATCAGTGGCGGCAATATAGGCCTCAGCGTGTCCTTTGCATATCATTCACTATAAATTTTTTTTTATGCTAGATCTAAGAATTTTTACCTCGGCATCCACTTCTATCCGGATCATGCCGGGCAATGGCCGTTAGATATATCAGGCAACTGAACACGAGTAGATAACTCGCTTTTTGCGGTAACTGCTGAGAAGAGAATTTTCGCTTAGATAACTTTCTTGCCGTCCAAGCGGCGATACGCGGTTCCAATCTATTTGCTTCTCAATTATTATCTCTCTATTATGACACATATCGGAGGATCAATGCTATCGCAAAAACCTGTGCTTTTCCAGTTTAGCGATCGCTCAATTTACATTAGCTCGGTCTTGGAAGCTCGTTAATAATTCTCGAAATCGCACTCGCCAAGTACAAACTGCATAAATCTCAGCCGATGAGAATTAATATTTCCGAGTATAATCTGCAAGCTTATTCCAGAAAGCATTGAAAGCACCTACTGACAGCTGATGGCGATCAAGTTATGCAATAAGATATCCTAATACAATATAAAAATTAAGTAAGCCGTGCGCGCATTCAAAAATACATCTACAGCAAAGAAACGACGATCCAACTGCGGGCACTAGAGTCCGCGACTAAGTATACGGGTAAAAATACTTTCCCCATACCCATTGAAATCCTTGAAAAGCTAAAGCGTGAGGCAGCGCCGGTCCGTTTGTGTATCAGCGGCAGAGCATTGTGCAACGTCTAGCGTTTGCGCAATGCGATATGCTGTTTTACCTTGGCTCGATGTAAAATATCATCGGAGAGGATGGATCGCCGAAACGGAAAAATACCTACTCTATTTCCAGACGATCCGTTTACGATATACTATAATAACAGCGCAGGAAAGTGTAACATTTCATTTCAAACTTCAAAAATCGCTCTTCTTACTATCCGCCGCTCGTGGATCCTTGACCAGTAAGCGGAAATTCAAATTATAACGATTCTCGTTATCTATATTGCGAGCCCAAGTCTTGCATTCGATGCTCACGAGCCGATTGACTGTAACGGAGATAAAGGCGATTAACATTCTTCGGGCTTGCAGACTGTCTTCCACTCGCCGGAATCAAGTGATTAGGAAAAAGTTCTTTACAGTCGCGCATCCGCGTGAGACACGAGCGTGTGTGTATCAGCATAACGAATGATTCACTTTTAGTCGTTCTTAGTAAATATAGTAAATTGATCGATGCAAACCGTTTCCATAATAAAATTTTGATTCGGACCCGCGTTCACGCCGGAAATGCCAAAATTAGCAGCTGACTAACAGCGAAAACAGACTGATATTTGCAAGACCTTCTGAATCTGAACCATATATAGATATATACTCAATGTTACACGTTGCGTCTTCAAAATTGCAGCAAACCTGTCAAGTTCTTGAAACGCAGGGCGACAATCGGCGCCAGGTAATCGGGCTGACCGGCGAACGGGAAAAACTGCACGGGAAAACCTGGCCTGGGCAGGTACTCGATCTCGCCCACGTTTTGCCGGTCCTCCTCGCTCTTACCCTCGCACGAGAGCCACACGTGGAACTAAAGGTCGTGTGCAGACACGCGGATGTAACAATTTCTTGTCCACGAAATTACGAATTATACAATCAAGGGTGTCGACCTGACAGCTCGATGTGCGGTCAAGTGTAGATGGGCAGTCGCGAATGAACGATGTGTCTTAATCAGCGAGTTATATCGACGCGTATTACTTAATTGAGTTGCGCCCGCTGTGCGCCGAAGTCGCGAATGCAATGTGTTCGTTGTGAGATTTTTATTGAGGGATGACAGTTATATAGTGATGATCGATTTGGAACCCAGTTATATAGCGATTTGCTCGTGCTTCAGTGAAGCGCTCTCGGACAAAGTTTTTCTTCGTGTCGACGATTAGCGCACTTAAATGAACCGCGGAAAAAAATTATGCAACCGCTACGCTCGCGTATGTATAAATGTTGTAAAAATGTTTGTACTTGACAAACGCTAAATGAGCAAACCGAAACGTTATTATATTCATGGAGCGGAAATTTAGAAAAATTCTCACGGCGAAACGCGATACTAATTTGGAGTTAGCCCGGTATTAGCCGGCGCAACGTGTATAGCTATTGAAAATTTAAAATAAACTATTGTTGCTTTCATTTCCAGGAAATAAATTACTTGTTCGGATTTCCTGATGACCGTCTGCAGCCATGTGGGCATATCGTCGGGCAGCATCGAAGCCTGACTATAGAAGATCGGCAGCCATCCAAATCTCTGCAGCAATAAAAAGGTTATCAATGTAGAGGCGGTGAGGCATAATTTTAGAATCGCCGGGAGAAGCTAAATCGGCACTTTATTGAACATGACGTAAGCGCAGGGCTGAGGCGATGAAGTGTATCCGTAAGGAGCCTGCGAACATTTGCCAAGTTCTCGGATATCATAGAAGCACGATGTTTTCGCGTCTTCGCGTAAGACCCTGTCGTTGCACTTCGGATCGAACTTTGATCTGTCCACTTGGTAGCCTGAAAATGCCTTTTTCTAATGCAATGTTTTCCACGTATCAACAATGTTGTTGTAAAATCATCGATCCCTACCTGCTAGAGTGTCTTTGATCGTATCCACGTACTCGTCGACACGACCCATTTCGTGAGATTCGTCGATCAGGATCATGGGGGGCTTTGAGTTCGGTACGAACGGCTTCAAGACGATTCCTTTGTTTTGAATTAACGATGATTCATTACCCACGATTCTCGATTATTCATTATTAAAACTGTTTATATTTACAATTACAAATCTCGAGTACCTGGTCCATGAAGGTTCGTCATGCGGAACATCGTTCTGGGATTCGGTTCCAACCAGGCTCTCGTTGCTACTCTGTTGTACTGGAACAATGGCTTCTCGTAGGCCGTTACGTACTTGTAAGTCATCCACATTTGCAGTGCGAAAATCGAAAAAAGTACTCCGTAGAAGCAGAGGTAAAACAGTCCAACGCTGCCTGTGAACAGAAGAAAAGAGTGTGTAAATTATTGCTTTAGAGTTTTATCGTGATACATCGAAGGATGTTTACCCCATTCCTGAGCTGTTCTGTCGAGAAAAGCTCTTCTTTCGGGATGCCAAAGAAATCGTTTGAAGTTGTTGATAGCGCCCAAATCCGGCTGAGGCTTTCTCTGCCTGTAGTACTCTTCGTCGTGCTTGATCATCGTCAATAAAACCAACTTATTTGTTGGGCTTAACCTAAGGCCGACTGTTTGCCGAATTACTAACCGTAATGTCAAGCAAACGCGTGTATATTCAGTGAACGAGCTTTCATGACTATCTTCATGGCAAAATTATATTTTCAAATTATTTATGATGATGATGATGATGATGATGTTGATGACTATATTTCTCTTTTTAATGCGTATGCGTATCCTACTTTAAAAACATCATGGTAACAAACTTCAAAAAGTGAAAATTGGGAAAATACTATAAAAAAGGAATTTATTTTGTTATATTATTGAATCTCAATTTTAAGCTTCCTTCTGTGTGTACATACCGAACGTTTTTTCAAAAACACTGCTATTTGGCCTGCTGTTTCGGCCGCTCACGCTATAACTTATCTTCCGTCGATAATAAAATTAGATACTTTTTTTATTGTTAGATTCCGCCACTGACAGCGAAGAAGTGACAGTTTTCATAGATAAATAATATGTAAATAATAATTTTATAATTCCAAGAATTATACTAAGAGTAAACAAAATTTCAATAAAATTAATCACCCCAATCATAATGCCTTATGAAAAACTCTACAATATCGACTTGTTTATCGTAAAAAGCATGTACTTTTACAATAACTTAAGAATTTACCATAGCGTAAAGAGATCCATTGTTTATTATTTGTTATATGATGATGCGGTAGATCGAGTTTACTTTAATTTATTTAATAAAATTTGAATGCAAATGTATTATCTTCTGTAGATAATAAAACCTACGAGATTGGCTTTTTGAACGCTAGATATCGCCACCGACAAGAATTACAGTTATTGTTTGTTAAATTTATTTTGACTCTTTTAAATTGAACAACCCATAACTAAACCTCTTATTCATTCATTTACGATTGCCAAACACTTATTGCAACAATTTCTAGCAAAAAAAAATAAATAAATAAATAAAAAATTTAATAATGCAGTATAACAATCATGTTTAACATATTAAATATATTCTCTGTAAAAAAGTTGACGAATGCATATGCGAACATTTCTTTCGCAAGCGCAAGACACTGCGTTAGAAAAAAAACACGCCCCCTCCCAATCCCTCTCGCTGTACACTCCATGTAGGTATGTTGCCTGATGGCTCTTCGCCGATCGCTGCGTTGATGTAGGTTATCCAGCACATTACTAATATAGCTCCGATTCTCACACAGACGCTCATTAAGGCGCACGTCTAACTCTGCACTTGCACATATTACTCCCTTTAATTTGCGCGCCTACACGCTGCCGGTCGTTGTACTTGGCGAATCATATACCCAAATACACGCGCTGATGTACTTACGGATATTGTTGCGAATCCGCGATGATTCTCAGGCTCTGCGCGAGAGCGCTGATGCTCGGCATTTTTGCGCAGATCAACACAGCTGATGTGCGCTCCGCGCTCCAGTATCGTAACAAGCTATTTCTATAAATGGTTGTGTTTTGCTTTTTAGGTAAACGCGAATTCGCAGAACGCGTTTGTTTTTTTTCCAAATTGAAATTTCTGCACTTAAAATAAAAAAATTATTATGCTTTGTCTAATTTATCAGTCATACTTTGAACGAATATTATTTAATTTTTTTAATCTATCTAAGTATGTACCAACGATTCTAACATTCGTCTTTATTTTTGTTCATTTGTCAACCGTATCTCATCTGCGTATTACTCAGAATGTAGGTACGTAGCGCCATCAGGCTCTTCAATTTTTATCGATCGACCAATACTAAATTAATTGATCATTCAATCCATTAAACGGATAACGAGATGAAATAATCGGATTTTTACCGAAAGAGATAACGAAAAAATTGGCGCGATTCATTATCGCACTCTTGTAAATGAAAGAAGCGCATCTGCATCTTCGCAGATCGATAAACTTAACTTCGATACCTTAACGCGGCGATCAGCGCTTACAAAACAACATCCCATAATGACTAAATCCTGGGCGCTCTTTGACAGCCGTACGCCCCTGTTCTCGCTCTCGTACAAACAGACACCCACACTCGCGCTCGAAAGCGTGAATTTTCATGCATCCTACCATCCAAAAGAATCCCCGCGCTCAAATAAGTTATAATCCGCGAATCGAAGCAACGACTCGAGCTTTTCGGCGGCCACAACCCACAGCTGCTATTACGTCCCCCCTCTTTTCATCGTCATCTCTCTCTCTCTCTCTCTCTCTCTCTCTCTCTCTCTCTTTCCAGCGTACACAGAGCCGCCCTAGCGGCGAGAGCGGAAGCTCGCTCGCGGTGAATCGAGCATCGGCGTACGGCTCTACACGCACGTATAAAACAGCATAGCCAACGAGCAAGACTCTCTCGCGTGCAGACTGCAGACACACGTTAGTTCGAGGGCCGGTCACGTGACCTGCGCCGCGACGAGCCGCGCAGCGCGAGCCCCCAGTTACACACGCACTCGCGCACCGACAAGAAGCGACTCGCCGCCGCGAGAGCAAGCGCACAAGGCATAGCAAACAGCCGAGTGTACATCCAAAAGGGAAGGAGTGGAAGAAAGAAGAACGAAGGAACGAAAGATAAAGGAGAGGAGGCGCGCGCCGCGCCAGTTTGCGCCGCGCGAGGA
The DNA here is from genome assembly GCF_009193385.2 of Nasonia vitripennis. Taxonomy (NCBI): domain Eukaryota; kingdom Metazoa; phylum Arthropoda; class Insecta; order Hymenoptera; family Pteromalidae; genus Nasonia; species Nasonia vitripennis. The sequence goes on from NC_045758.1 coordinate 23,109,064, forward strand.
AGGGAAAAAAGCCAAGCAGCCAAGTGAGCGAGTAAGAGAGAAAGAGACAGAGAGGAAAACTCTCCCTCCTGCGACCGCCTATACTACTGTAACACCATCAGTGCCTCGGCCAGTCCACCTATAGTGTTGTACGTGCGTGATACTGCTACTCTCGTTCTCTCTCTCTGTTCTGTGTGTTTATCGCGCGCGCGGAACGACGGGTCGACACACGACGGACCCTCGGCTGCGACACTACTCCCGTCGTGTCTATGTGCGGAAGCGAGGAATTACACCGTACCAGCAACAGCAGCAGCAGCAGCAGCAGCAGCAAAGGTAAAAGCCGTGTTTCCTGCACGCTCGGTGTTCTTCTTCTTTGTGGCCGATGTAGGACTCTACAGTGTGTGTGCGCTGCTCCATACAGCTGTACCGTGGTGCGCGCGAGGGCCAGGAAGCTGGGGGATAGGCCCGACGAGTGAGTGTGTGCGGGTCTTCTCATGAAGTATGTATAAACGGGTATACGTATAGGGGGGAAGACGACGCAGTGCAGGCAGCTTATTTTTCGACGGGGCGCGGACGTCGTCGGGTCCTCCCCCTGCGCATTGTCGTTAGCCGCTCGCGACACAGGTGACGAGCGAGAGCATCAGCCGAGTATATGTGCGCGACGATGATTCTTCCGATTCTCGTGACTCGCTCGATCGACGCTGCCGCCGCCGCCGCCGCCGCCGCCGCTCTCGAATAAAGAACGTCAGAGCGAGATAGAGCCTATCATCATCTGTACGTGTCTCTCTCTCTCTCGCTCTCTCGCTCGCACTCTTACTCGCGCGCGCGCGCGAGCGAGCATCGCAGCTCTTTACTCTGCTATAATTTTCCTTCGGTTATATAGTCTACTGCCACGGCTCTGCAGTAGTCTGCAACGGGAGTATAGAGGTGTGCGCGCATACGAGTCGGTAAAATTGCTGGTCTAGTTGGAAATGCAGGAACTCGCGCGGCTCTCCGGGCCGCTTATATGAACGGTTGAATAAACGTTGATACCTACTCGCTGTTGATGACACAGTGCGAATTCGCCTCTCCCTCTGTTTCTCTCTTTCTTTCTTTCTCTAGCCGATGCTTCATTTATTTTCTAGTCTCCGCAGTGGGTAGTTACGCTGGTGGACTCTCTGTTTCGCCCTCTTCCCTCCCCTGATCTTTGTTTTCTCTTCGCCTCTCGCTCTTTGTTCTTCTCTCTCTCTCTCTCTCTCTATTTTCGACTTCGCCAAAGTTTTCCGTCGTGCCCGCCATCTCTCTCGCTTGATCCGTTCTCGTCGTCTCTCCCCGCTCGTCAGGTCCACTCGAGAGAGCGTATGTGCGATCAGCCACAGAGCCACACACGTAGTCGTACATTCTCGGTGCTGTATAAGTGCCGAAACGTGCTAAGTGCTTCAACTACCTCCGCGAGAGTAGAGCGCTGCTGCAGTGCTTGTATATACGTATATACGTGCGGGACACACATCATCAGCTCGTCTCTCTCTCTCTCTCTCTCGCGCGCGCGCGCGCTGCTCTCCGTGTGTGTTAGTATGCGCGCGAGTTTTCCATCATCCTCGTTTATTAAGTATTTTGCGCCTGGAATCTGGATCCCCGATCCGAATCGCCGTCCGTCGGCGGCTGGCTGCTGCATCGGAGCTTCTTCTCGAGTGGACTTGTTTTCGCGGAGGGTTGCACCGCGGCGTCGATGACGGCATTTTACGGCCGATTGCAGTGTGTCGAAAGAGGATTCGTTTGTTTTGTGAGTCGCGCGCTCTGTGTTTCCGCGATCGGTGGGCCTTTTTTTATCCTTCTTCGGTTTTTGTTTAGAAGCGAGTGCCTACACACTCGATTTCATCGCGTCCGCGGAGATGAAAGAACGGAGCGTGTCAGAGTCGTTTTTACCCGTGTAACCTTTAAGTTGTTGTTTTCATCTGATAGCGGATATTCCAAGTTTTTCTCCACGCAAAACGACTTTACAACGGTCCGCGCGGCAGTGCGTAAGCCAACTTATGTACACGCGTTGCGGAGGGTGAAAAAGTGCTTTCATAACGCGCAAAAAAGGCGTCTCTCTCTCTCTCTCTCTCTCGACCACGTAGCTTGTGCCGCGCTTGCATCCTCTGAAAGCGATAGCAAATTTAAGCCGTACAAGTGTCGCGCGCACGAGAGCAAGTATAGATACATACCTACATAATGCATAGATCCTCTCGCTATACCTATTTAGCTCTCCTTATTACACACTCGCGGTAATTCAGGTTAGACTGTTTTGCGTGCAGGTACTTATAAAGTGAAAACGCGTTTAATTTGATAATCAATAATTAGGTCAAGCCTGAAGCCGATTTCACGCACACCAGAGCCTGTACATGCGCGAATGCTCGATTCAGCAAAATATAAGTCATTGTCCTTCGAGCTTGAATAATACAGAAAGAATTCTTCGCGCGGTCGATAAACGTGCGCGCTTATTAACGAACAGCGCACTCGCAAAAATATCTGCAGGCGCGTTGCTTCGAAAAAGCCGAGAGCGTAAATTCCCGATACCCAAATAAGCGTAAGGTGAACCTAAACACACACGCGCGCATCGCTCGATTTCCCCCGTGAATGGATAAAAGCGCGCGCATTTTTCGCGCAAGCTTCGTCGAGCGTAAACAGAGAGAGAGAGCGAGAGAGAGAGAGAGAGAGAGAGAGAGAGAGAGAGCGCGAAAAGCCCATCTTTTTTCAGAGCGCACGAGGCGTACTCCGCGCGTATAGGAACGGGATGAGGTTGAGCAGAGGCATTTGACAGCTACATTATTCGGTCCCCTCAGTTCTTCCCTCCCTCCTTCCGGAGAAGCGAGCGATTTAAAGGCGCTCGAACGCGTTCGCTATTTCTCTCGCTCGCTCGCGCGCGCGCGCGCGTGTTCCCCGACGAGGGTGGGGTTACTATATACAACGAGTTGAGTTGCCTTCTCGCTCGCGCAAACTCTCACTCTCTCTGTCTCTCTCGCGAGGGTTTTGGCCGCCGGATCTTCTCCTTTTTTCCCCGGGTCGAGCGAGCAGAATACTTAGAGCTGCCCCGTCGTTCGCGCCTTCGCAGCAGTTAACCCCCGAGAGAGAGAGAGAGAGAGAGAGAGAGAGAGAGAGAGAGAGAGAGAGAGAGCAGGTGCTGGCTCGCTACTGGTGGAGAGGGAAAAAATTCGACTGTCACCTCGATATCGATCCCCCCTCGGAGCTCTTTCTCTCTCTCTCTCGCACTTGGCCAGGCCTATATACTGAGGCCAGATATAGAGAGGAAGAGAGAGGGCAATAACGCCGCTATACTCTGTGTGCAGGGTGTAGCCGAGACCGCTGACTTCTTCTCCCGGGGGCTCGCCGCCCTTTTTCACGCCATCACGGCTCAGACTACGCCCTTACTCGCCTCACCTGTGGCCGCGAACGTGACTTTCCTCTATGTTTACGTTGGGGATCGATTGCGCTCTCTCGCTCGGGAAAAGGATTGTGCCGTTACGCGAGTGAATTACCAAAGCTCAGTGTCGGTGCTTCTTTTAAGGTTAGTGCAACGCTCGCGGTTGAAAAATAAAAAATCGAAAATGGAATTTCCGATGCAGCTCTCGTGATCTCTCGCTGTTGCTGCGCGCTGTCGACTGCTGTTGCATAGGTATACTTACTTATATTGGGCGAGCGCGGCTGGCTACATACTCTTATATACATTTGCAGGCCGCACTATAGGCTCTCCGCGATCGATTAAAGATTAGCCGCGCGAGTTTTCGCGCACGTCATACGCATATAGTCTTGTTTATAGACGACGAATCGATCTAATTTAGCGCTTTTCGCCGCCGCCGCCGCTCTCTCTCTCTCTCTCTCTCTCTCTCTCTCTCTCTCTCTCTCTCTCTCTCTCTCTCTCTCTCTCTCTCTCTCTCTCTCTCTCTCTCTCTCTCTCCGCGCAGAGAGACATGCAAACTGGGCAGATATCGTTTATTTATGCTTTTAGACTTTTGCGTTTACTTATACACTTTGCCTACCCCTATCTGCTTGAGCCTCTCTATTTCCGTCTTCCTGCTTTCCTTTTCTCTTTTATTTGTACGTCTTCACCTGTGTCTACAATCGACTTATTACGCGAATCACGAGTATATTTTTATAGAAGCTCATAGCATATTAATTCGTTCCTGTATAGCGTGCAGAGATTTCTTTGAGAAATGGAGAATGTGAGAGACTGGTTAAGGAGAAATTTCAGATTCAATACCAAGATAATTGCTTGCTTGTTTTTTTATACAGTAAATGTTCTTCTAAAACGGTCCGTTCATTTGCATAACATCTATGTATTTACTTTGCAGTTTCTAAATTTATCTCATGAATGAGTGAGGTCAATGAATGTTTTCAATGAAATTCAAATTAGCCATACACGTGATGAAAATAATTTAATTGAATAACAATCTTTTCCATCAACTGTTCATTGAAACATTTCCAATATAAACGTTGCTATTTATAAGGTACATTCCAAGTAGTCATTGATTTGAGCGCAGATGATAAATTTGTCCTAAAGAAAAAATGTGTCTTGTGAGGAATTTGGTCAAGACTGAATTAGCAGTCAAGAATGTTATCGAAAAAACAAAAAAAAACATTACAATACATATACACACCGAATCATGTGATTTGGAAACTTGCCATTGGAACATCTGATCTTTTAAGCGTCGAGTGGAAATATCGCTATGAGTAGCTTAGTTCAAAGTTTAGTTTTCCAAAAGTTCTAGAAGCCCTACTGTTAAGATTTTGAAAGCTTGTTTGAATAGACAAAAGATGGAGAAAGACTTAATTTGAATAATAAAATACACCGCATGGTTATTATTAAGACTTTGTGTTATATATTTTATGCCGATGTAACTGCTGTTTTGCATTAAGCTTTGGTCAGGTATATTTATAAACTCAAGTGGTTTGAATGGTACCCTACTGTGATAATATTTATCTGCTATAATGTGCATAAGGCATCTTGCAAAATGTGTATTGGCTTCAAAGTATATTTAATTAAAAACCAAAAATTTCAAGTGTACTAAGCATGTATCACATTAAATGCTCAATTGACTGTACTGATAATCGTGAATTCCTTACATGATAAAAAAAATTAAGAATCCAAAATGAAGTATAATTGTTTACTTTGATATAATGAGACAATATACTGGTCTTAAAATTTTGGAATCAAAGCACCTCATTTTTATCTGCATTACATGATAGCTTTTCAATACAAATATTCTCATCTATATCTGTCTATAGAATCATTAATTAATTATTATTAAATGCAGAGTTACTTATCAACAGCTAATAATTTGCATTTCTATCAAAGTTAAGATGCTTTGCAGTATTCTTATCGTTACTTTTTTATCTCATTGTGAACTTATCTCCTTTCTTGAAGGAAAACTGCACTGAGGCCAATGTCTCCTTGCAAATTACACTATTTACATTCCACTAGTGTATTCTGCATATTTACCTATTTTATAGACTTAAAGTCTGTATAAAATCTTTGAGTGAAAATTGATTGTCTGAAATAAATACCATTAAAAAAGTGAAAAAAGGTGGATACTTTAGAAACACATTACTAAATGAACTGTAGTCATAACCATAATTCTGCACAATTGGCTTGATTTTAGAATTAATGTGAATGACATTACGTATACTTCTTACTAACAAGGATAGTATCTCATCTCCGGGCCACTAATTTGATCAGATTGTGAGTGGTGCTTCATGATACCAACCTTGAAGTTCTAGAGCTCGGACTTGTGTAATTGCAATACAAGTCGAATAATTCATTCACCTTCTGAGTTTAAGCAAAATGAAACCTTTCTCTGTAAGATCCAAGACTCAAAGTTTTGTTCATTCCAGATGAATGCTGAAACTTCCAAGGAGATCACGTAAATTGCAATTGTTTGCAATGCCACCAGCTTGGAGCATGGACAATCCAGCTCCGTAGTGCTGCTGCCATGTTGGTCACGCAGTCTCCCTGTTCTATGGATAATCCATCAAACATGTTGTCGGTACTCGAGGAGGAAAGCAATGTTGATATTGATGATGTCTTCCCACCACACGTTGACACCACAAACATCATCATACAACCTGAGTCGCCGACCAGCAAGAAGCAAACCCTCAAGACCTTCAAGGAGATTAATGCACTCCTACAAGCAGACAAATTACGCGAGGTGAAGCTCATCCTGAGGGAGAATGCCTGGCCGCTCAACAACGGCATTAGAACTCAGCTATGGCCGGCACTTATCAGTCAACACTCCAAGGGCAACAACACCATGGATGGTTATTACTGGGACATGGTGAGCCAAATTTTAGGAACTACAGGTTAGTTTCAATTCACTGATATATTATTTCTTTTAGTTAACAGCTTTAATCTCTGTTAATTGCATTTTTCTATATCTTTTCAATCTCTCCTTGAATCTACGTATAATTATGTATGTTATTGCAGAATTACCAGAGCAATCAATTATGTTGCCACCATTTGTCGACAGTACTCACTGTTTATCGTATAACTTGACTCGCAAAGGTAGAAGTGTCGCCGACAGAATCGTTTCAGTCTTAGGTTATGCATGTCCAGATATAACATACAGTCCATCGCTTTACCCAATAACTGCTCTTCTTCTGCATTTTATGCCAGGTAAGCAACACAGTTCTTAAAGTCAATTTCAATCATAAAAATTATGAACGATTTTCATCATACCTTAAATCATTTTTCAGAGGAACAATGCTATCATTGTGTGCAAAGCTTAGTAGCATCAAAGAAAAAAATGTTCATCACACAAACAAAACTGCTTTATGAAGTAACATGGAAAACTGTTGAGCAAATAACGAAAAAACATGTAGTACGTATTGTATTAATCAAGGTTTTTCTTTACTTTGATTTCATTATGACATACAATAAATAGCATTTCATAAATTCTGTTTCAGAAATCTGCAGCAGTACATTTAGCTAGACATTGTTCAGTATCAAGAGCAGAAAGAATCTACATGGACTGGATCTGGTGGATCCTGCAATTACTCCCGTTTCAACATCTAGTCAGAGTTATGGACTGTTTTTTGCATGAAGGCATTAAAGTAAGAGTCCAATCAGCTCATTTAAATTATAATAAATAAAAGTTGGCAAATTTATCTGATTTAATCTTATTTTATTTTATTTAGGTCTTCTATAGGGTAGCTATGGCTATAATCTTATTATTCTATAAACATTCATCACCACAAACTTCGGAATGGATGGCTGAAATTACCAAGAATGGTATTGATGCAGCACTTTCAAAGTTTTGTAGACAAATACCGGTAAGCATTTACACCTCATCTTAGAACTCTACTAATAATATAAAAGTTGTTCAATAATAGTCGGCGAATATAAGTGTACGCTTTTTTCAAAGATTCACATGAGAATCGAAGGCTATGCAGTGAGTATAACAACTGTTTTTAATTGTTAACTTTCGCTAATTCTAGGTGACTCCAGCAAAGTTTTTGCGTACTGCATTTGGTATTCGTGGATTAAGTTCGGCTTACATATCAAGAGTATTCATTAGCATCGAAATGAATTTAAAAAGCCGAAACGTGGTGTCGGGATCCAAGTCGTTGGTAAAATCAAGGTCGACCGATACTTTACCAACAAGTCAGTCACAAATGAACATACAAATGATGTCTCACACCCTCACAATAAGAGAGGTGAGTGGATTAGAAATAAGGTGACTTGTTAAACAAGAGTGCCATTTTCTTCATTCTGGCATTCAGTAAAATTGTATTTTTTAATATTTATTTGTTGGTATATAGTGAAAAATATAAGTACTAACGTAGAAACGTATATTTTTTTTAAATTTTATTTGGATATACTTTTTTTTTTTAATACGAATGTTTTAACTATCAATTTCTCTATATCTTTTTCTTTTTCTCTATCCTACTTTCTCTTTTTCCAATAAGACAATAACAGTGGTGCAGGGTTAATATGACCTCAAAAATGTCATATCTTAACAAACTTGGTTTTTGTGTAAGATCTATGGTCGCTTAATCATTTTCAGTATATAATATTTGTACAACATATAAATATTATTGTTGTCGTTGAGCGATGCCATTAACTTTTTCCATTTTGTTACATAGTGAATCGATTAAGCAAACAACGAATCCGAGGAGTACTTAAAAAAAACTTTGAATAAGACAAATTATAAAATACCTTTTTAAACAGCTGAAAACTACAGAAGATTTTTTTCAATGATTCACTTTGTTTTCAGAAAGAATGTGAAGACACGTACAAAGACAGGGTATCGTATAATTATCTTTTTGGACAATGTGCCGTTCGTTTCATGTGCTACCTTTTTTCTCCTCCCTAAAACTACTATTCGAGTTACACTCACACGTACTCTCATTCATCACGACACTATAAAGCGTCGTCGGCTTTTATCGCTGTTTCCATATGCGCCACATATGCAACCGCTGCTCTCATTTTTTCAGCGAGTGGTATTAATATTCATAATCAAATTTGCAGTGTTACATTTTATTTTTCTTTCTTAATTTTTTTTGTGCAATATTAATCATTTTATCCTGGTTAAAAAATTTTTGTAAAATTCTTTCGAAATTGCGTTAAAAAAAGCTTTGTTAAGATATACGTTGCTATTGATTTTATAATAATAATTATATTGTATATTATTTTATAAAGAAAAAAAAACACTAACGAAAGTCTGTTGAAAATTCTTGTTCTGAGTTAATGTTTCAAATCGCATGATGCTTTATGATCTAATTTAATTCACTTACTACTATGCATTAATTCTTTCGTAAAAATTTCAAATTGAATAACATCTTATCTCAACGTTATACTTTAACATTATTAGAAAATAATAAACAAATGATTAAAATACGCGATTTTTTAACCAGGTTAAACAAATCAGACATTCTCACGTAAAGGGCTAAGACAAGAAAGACTCGGTCGGCTCTCAGTTTTATCAAACGGAACCACATTTTATGGTTTCGTATTTGGTCCAGACGTTGTTCAGCTGGATGTATAAATCGGCAATAATCTCCTCCGATACAGAGGGCACACATTAGAGGTTGTTTATGGTTTCTTTGTTTTGATTCGGCTCTATTTATAACTTTCAGACGCTATCTTTGACAAACGTACAAACATAAAATGTCTGCAAAATATACACCTAATGTTTGTTCGAGACAAACTCTGCACACTTCCACAGTGCCGGTATACACGGCTGTCCCACGCAATTTACAATTTTGACAGTTTGGACCTTTAACTGTTTGCCGACGTTTCACTCTCGAGGGTCGTATAATATGATATACGCACCTAACGCATAAATAATATGAGGCACATGTCGTGAACTGTAAAACGTTGTCGAAAACCCTTTGATAATCGACTCATCTTCATCTCTTGTTTGGGGGCAAAATCATGAAACGGATAAACAATAATTTATATGGCAATATAATCATGCTCAATCATGTCTTTTAATCGTATACTCTTTTACTTGGCAAACTAGACAAAAATGTTTGCTGATATAAAGCGATCATGCATTTCTCTAGAATTCTTTTGCTTGTCGCATGCCTCTGAATCCCTGAACTTTGGATATAATCGACTAATTCTGGAACGGTAGTCTGTGCTGCATACCCTAACCCTGTTTTTTTAATATATACATTAATACACATACTGCGATTCACAAATAACAAAGAAACATTCGCTCCAATGCATAACCAACAGATAAACGACTAACCTCATCACTGGAACAGAAAATCATGACGCATGGAAGCTCTTGACTTTATGTATTTGCTTATCCTCGTTTTTGGCGATTCCTCGTTTATTAACTGCTCGCAAGAAAGAGAGAGAAAGAGAATATAAAATTTAAAAGAAGCTCTCCGCGTGTGTGCTCTAACTCTTGCTCTGCGAAGCTGTGCGCGTTACGGATTCTCGTGATGTGTAAGCGTCCTTGCCTGGTGACGATTGAGAAAGATGTTGTGGCCCGCTGGCGCTTCGGGGGATAAAGAGAGATTTTTGCGCAGGGGCTCTCCGCAAAAAGTATTCATAAACAACGGCCGGCTATTTTCGATATGCCGCGCCGAATGTGAAATCAAGAGACTGCCTGTGCGTCGTTCCTAAAATAGATTTTACACAAAGCAAACATAACTTGTATCGAATCTCTTAGCTGAATGCATTAGGTCTTGCCTTTTTTATTTTAGATCGCAGATTAGACTGCTTTTGAGGAAGTTATAAAAGTGTTGTTTGTTTCTTTTCTCGTTTCGTATTATGTCATGCAGAAGCTAATTTTATAACTTTTGTTTACACAATACGTGCGATGAAGATTTGTGCGATACACTTTTGTTTACAAACATTCGAGACTGATTTTGTATTTCATGGACTGTTTTTATTTATTATACAGATTACACTTTAATCATGTGTATGCAAACGAGCGTAGTACAGGGAAAAACTGAAAGATGGTTTTATCTTGATAGATGCAAACGTAGCAGAAAAAAGTATACGTGATGATGTTTTTCACATCTTAGTACAGTAGCGAACTTTTATAACTAACTTGTTTTTAATTTTGATAATGGTGTGTTCACAGACCCAGCGAACAGTAAAAAAAATTGACTACCTATAAATTTTACTTTACTACTTATTTTCTCGTTTTTTTTTTCGTTGCGTATATCCAACGTTATATACTTTAAGTTCGTTTATATCCTTTTGTTTCACGATACGTTATTCTACGAGAAATTTTTCGTTCCTCTTTCGTTCGATTATATTAACCAATCCAACAATAAAGAAACGAAAGCCAAAGAAAGTGCGACACTTTCGTTGTCTATAATATTTTATGTTGTCGATAGTTCGATCGCATCTCTCTGAGTCGCGTACGAGTATATCATTATTGATTGTAATAATACACTAACGCGCTCGAAGCTCAGAGAGTGTGAGAGGGCACGTAGATGCAAAAACTCATATAAGCTCCGTATGTCTGTCTTTGTGTTTGCGCTGCAATTTCGCCCGGACGTCGATGGCACACGCTGCTGATGGGTGTGAATTATTAGGGCGCGCACAGTCCTGGACCACGTGCTCTCTCGATGGGCGTTTACCCCATACAAAGCATACGATCTCAGATCCTTGATATGCCCGAAGTAAGTACCTCGACACGCTCGACTAATATCCTTCCGAAAAATGTTTTCTTCCCTTTTTTCCATAGACCCGTGCTGTGCGGTGCTCGAATCTGATCCGATTTAGTTGTTCGCGTATAATGGATTCTGTGCGACATGTCTCGTAAAAAGCATCGTCGCTTTTTACGCAACGGTCCATATACGAGCACTCGCTACACTTTTACACGGACTGAATCGTAGACCTTTTAATTTATTTGCTCCTTTCGTTATTTTCGTAGGTGATTTCGTCGTGCCTGTGGCATGTGTAATTATTGACACATTTATTATATGTAATATATTTTTATAATTTTGCCAGCGTTATTATTTCGATGGGCTGCTTATTATACATCCATTATATAACTAAATAGTATCAGTAACAGAAGAGGCAATATCCGTAGAGACGATTATTATTTTGCCATTTTAATTTTGCTGCTACTCTGCTTCGCTGCAATATTTTGTTTTACTACTGTGACTATGTCAGTTAAATAGGACGTTCAGATAAATCTACAAATTGATCGCCCTTATACCACGAACGTTTGTTTTTGGTTTTCCTTCGCTTTGGAGCCGAGTTTGTTCGCAGCTCCTTTTTCAGTTGGCTCGTCCGATTTTCCAGCGATTTTTCTTTTTCGGCCCCCGTGTGATGTGTCTCGTTGTCGTTGTGCGAATGAGACGCCGGCGTCGTGCATGCGTAAGTCTTTTTCGTAGTTGCGTATAGTGTTATACATCATCAATAGCTATTGCGAGCACTTGTGTATTTTTTTTTTCCATAAAACGCTACTGTCATCGATATTTTTCTCCTCATCATTTATATTTCATCATCGTGTTTGCCATCATTTTTTTCAGATATACATATAGATTGTGAATCAGCTCCTTTTTTGCGCTCCGTCTTTTGGCGTCTGTATACGTCGTTCCTCGGCTTTGAGTGTTAATTTTTAAGCAAATGTTTGCGTCGCATGCATTAATAACGCACCTGATGCACCGAGCATGATACAGAGCAACGGTGGACGAGTTTTGAAAGTTTTCCGTTGCTCTGCACACGCATCGCGTATTGTACAAAGCACCTTTTTTAGTCGTCGTTTTATTGATTAACTATATATATTTACATTGTATAGACGCGTAATTTTAGTATAATAATTATTTGTCCTAGATGTTGTTTATTAACGTAAATGTAGCGATTAGAACTAACTTTCCTAACTCATATCCGAGATTTATTTATATATTATATGTGTGTTTATTAACAATGATCATTCTATCATTTCTTCTTTGTAACGACTCGACTACGTTGACGTATATTATCAAAGACTTAAATGACATATCAACGATGATGAAAATTTTCAATTTATCTATAAAATATACATGCAGAGAAAGTAAACAAAAAAAAAACAAGAGTGCTTTGTAAAAGATATTTTTTCCACATATACGTGATACGCTAGTTCACTGCAGCCTGCAAAAGAGCTCGGCATTGAATTTCGCTTGGTCAAGTTCAGCATAATTTTGTTTTATTCTTTTTTTTTTCTCTCTCTCTCTCTCTCTCTCTATCCTTCTCTCTCTTTTCAAAGTGCACGAGGGATTCCAGAACCATCACAGTCGATGCGATACGCATGTAGGAAATCTCAAAGGCCCAGTGCGTGCGAGCGCGAAAAATCTTTATAGTCTTCGAAAATAAAAAAGCCGATCTCTTGCGGTTCGGCTGACGTCAGTGAGATTAACAGAGGCTCGGGCATAAATTCGCGCATATAAAATTCTTTACTTTTTCGCACGTGGGCACTTGAGAATTTCTATTTTAGACTGGACGGCACTTGACATGGGGAATCCTGCGTGCACCGAATATACACTCGCCGATTGCCTTGCAAGCGCGCGGGAATTCGCGAGAGCATGATTTACATTTTATATAACAATGCATTGTATACGAATCAACGTTTGATTTTTTTTTTACTCACTTCGGAGTACTATGTGATACTTTTCGATGCGATTAACCGAGCGAAATTACGTTATACGAAAAAATAAGTAAAACGGTCAACACCGAAAAAAAGTACACACGCACGTACAATTTCACTAAGAGCAACCTGTTACTGATCGAGCTTTATATCGGCAGCTATTCACGTTGTGGTCTTGGCTGCCAGTACGGATCACAATGTACCAGCCGATTTTGCTCTACACCACCGAGGAGCACGGCTGCTCGCTGACTACTTTCTACGTGCGCGTAGAGAAGTACGAACCGACCCTCCTCATGATCAAAACCTGCAACAACGAGGTGAGCTTTTTTATCGCTTTCGAATTGTTTTTATTTCTGTATACTCATGCGCATCAGTTCTTTGATCCGAACGCGATGTAAATGTAGCGACGGATTTAAACTGGTGCAGTTGTTTTATTTCCAAGTGAAAAGTTCGCGTACACTAAATCTGGCTTTGGCGATTGCAGGTATTTGGGGCATATTGTTCGACGAGATGGTGCGAGAGGAATTTGAAAGACGACAAGGGGCAGAGACAGGCGTATTTCGGGACGGGAGAAACATTCCTGTTTAGTTTGTATCCAGAACGAGCCAAGTATCCTTGGGTCGGCATGGATTCATCCCACAACGATTCCAGAGTCCATCACTCGGCGGAGCTGTTCATGGCCGCCGATTCGAAAATGATAACCATCGGTGGAGGGTATGTATTACACACGTTTATCGCTCTAATCCGTGCTCCGATTCCGAGCTATCGAATCGATAAAGAGCGCGCATTATGCAACGACGCATCTCACCTGCGAGATAAAGAATAACTGATAAATGGCTTCTTCATCCCGCAGAGATGGCCAAGCAATCTGGATGGACGAGAACATAAGGTTCGGAAAAACCGATCGCTGCTCAACGTTTAACAATCCGCCGCTCTGTGCCAGCGGGGATTTCGAGATTCGGGTCCTTGAAGTCTACGGTTTTCATGGAGCTTAAACGAAACCAAGAGAAACGAATCGACACCGGCGGTGGCAGCGCTATGAAGTATTCAATTTTCTTACTGCCATTTAGCGTCTCTCTCACACTGTATAATCACACCCTCTCCCTCATCCTCGTTCTATTTCTCCTAACTTCCTCTATATTGTTGACGACTCTTGTTTATCAGTGTTGGAATTTTCGCTGTTTGGAGGAGAGAGCCAGTTGACGCAATAACGCTCTCCTCTGCTCGCTGCTTAGAGATAATAATATCGGTATGCGTGACTGTCTTGTTAATTAACACTCACACTCGTACACACACCCACACATGTGTAAGCACGATTATATCTATAATACACACGTTGATAAATGAAAGAAGGAAAACTTCACCCCACGACGAAGCTTTAATCTAGTACGAACCGATATCGTCCTGCGAGAACTGGATTTTCGTTCGCCTCTTCTTGACGAAGATGTTAAGCGCTATATTATAACCATTGTTCAGATTCAGAGTTCGTTGTTTATCAAATCGAATCCTATCAGATGTTTAAGATAGTTTCATTTTGTGAAAGAAAGAAAAAAATATTTTCATTTGTCTGTTTGCACTGCGAGGCCTATAATGACAAAGTAATAATGCGTTTATATATAGTCTATTTTCTATATATATATATATAATTGTTTTTTTCATAGGCACAATATTAAAAAAAAACGGAAATTAAAAAATAAAAAAAAGAAAAGAAGACGAACGATCGTTACTCTGTCTTTCGAGATAAGCGCAGCGGCAGCCCTTATAGTCCACACATAGATCTTTGACAATAATAATTTTCGAACAACACGAACTAATCATTGAAACCACCAAGTTCGGTAACCCTTTTTCCGTAATGAACGATTTTCGAAAAAGAAAATATCAATTAACTGATTCAATGCGACTAGTTAAGATTCATTGGACCAGAAGTTAACATTATCTACATTATACACACCTTGTACATATTTATTTAATTATGCCTATTTATAATTTTAAGATTGCATTCATGTTTGTACAAATGTGTTGTTTCATAACATTTATTTAATTTAGCATTGTTATATCTTAGCTTTAATCCGCTGTTAGACAAAAGAAAAAGTTTGTTTTTATATTGTGACACGCTCTATCTCTGTATATATTATAAATATATATAATTAAAGAACAAGTAGTTAGCGTATCTATCGGATAAATCGTGATTAACAGCCGGTGCTGGCTCGTGAACCGTAGACAAAGACTAATAGAATGCGTCTTTTTGCAAGTATCATAACCTTCCAGGCTTTATATTGATTCGCTGTTGAAATACAAATATTTTTCGCTTACGTTTTATTCTCGTTATAACATACTACTCAGATTTTTGCAGATGTGGCTGGCACCACGTATTAAAAATACTGTTTGATCTTGTCGTTCTCACATTTTCAAACAAGCAAGTAAGCGCGAAAATTTAAGCGTATGCGTGTGTTTTCTTCTTCCTGATAGTGTACACACGCTAAAACACAGATATATATATATATATACTCTGGTAAAAATATTTCTCCGTACAAAGTATTGAAGAAGAAAAATAAAACAAACAATTCGTCATGACTTCATACGTAGTATTATGACAGGATAAAAGAAATGACTGAAACTATAAATGACTATGATACTAAAATAATCGATAGATCACGTTTTGCTTTTGCTTAAAAAAAGCAAAAAATGTATAGAAGAATTACAAAATGAATGGTATTTTTTTTTTTTTTGAAATATTTTTACCAAAGCGCGCACGTGCGCACACCTACACTCACAAAGATTAATATAAAAAAAGTTTTGAAAATTGTGCGATTGAGTAAAACCCTAGTATGACTGTGTCTATTTTGCGACGTGTATGCGCATTTGCATTATGTACGAAATGCATACTGTACAAGATTATATACGCTATTAGACTTTTAATTTTACATGTTATGTATTTAAGAAAGGTAATCGCCTCGAAGCCCTGTGCGCCTGAACGTTAAATAAAAAGGCACTTTGCTCTTGTAAGATCAAACAAAAGAAGAGCATAATATGTGCGTATCGATGCATATCAGAGTCACGTCGAATGTGAAACGAATTCTACTTTTTTTTCATTCATTTTTTCCAAAAAAATGAGATAGTTGTCTTTTTAACTCGTACTTTGTTATGAATTAGAATACAATCGCAGTAACATAATCGTTTATGTAAACCACTGGGTAAACTAATATTCGTTACATCAAAATAGTTTACGTGTTAGGTAAGGCTAGTACACTTTCATTACTCTAAAAATCACTGATTATTTTACTTTACATTGTGAAATGAATAATTTTTTTTGTTTTCCTGTTAAATCATAAAAATATGATAACGTTCCTTAAAAATTATATCACTTCCATACATATTTAGTTGAAAAAAATTGGAACTGTATTATTAAAGAAATCAAGCATTAGAAATTTTAGAGTAATAGACTGTTTATCAATGCCTCCTCTCAAATTTTAATTATTTGATTTTTGAACAAAAAGAAAAAACCAAACACTGTTTTCAATTGTTATTTACGAACCATGCGTCGTACAATGTATAAATGTATAGTTAAGGACTCCGCCAGGTCATGATTATCGCAGGTGAAGCACTGTAGCACTGTTAACGATCAACAAATTTAGCTAAGTCTTTTGCTGTTGTAACGTTATCAATAATTCAAAATCTTTATTTCTTCGTTGTACAGTCGTAGCATTTAATAATTGTTTTTCTTTCGGAGCCAAGAACTGATACCGTTTGCTATTGGGGCAAATTTTGTAAGTACTAATTAATTTATAAAAGTGATTTATTATCGCATTTTCAATTCCCCGAAGAAGAGAAAGTATTACTTTTATACTAATTTTTACAGGGATGTTACTAGCACTGTGTGTACAATTATTTACTAGTTTTTTAAATAGAATTTTTCGTACCGGACAAAGGTCATTAATATAGTTTGAATGCGTATCGTAAATTGTTTTTATAAAAAATTGAGTGCTATTTACGAAAGAGTGCGGTATCAGTCCCTGTAGTCGAGAGGCTCAATCATGCGTTTGACGCTAATAAATGTGCACACTGTATATGTTAAAAGCTTGTACAATCGCCGTATTTCCCTTTTCTAATCATATTTTGTAAGCAAAATAAAAAAAAACGATTCGTGTAGAATCAAGCATCAAAGTGAGTTAAATTAGTAGACGAATCTTTGTAAACCTAGGGTATAGCGCTCCTTTTGTAAGCGTTGAACGCGAGAAAAAATCCCGAGTTAAAAATGCGTAGCTAGTTGGAAGTTTTAGACAGAAACATAAAAAAAGACTTTCAATTGCGTTAATATAGTATGATATTGATTCGTATTATTTGCGAAAAGAAAGTAAACAATTATATCTCTATGTATTTATAAATCGAAGCAAAAAACGAAAGAAAAGTAAGACCCACGGACGATGCTTACGTGTGCGATAACGCATAAACTTTAAAAGAAAAACAGTAGCTATGAATTACAGACTTGCATCGTCAATTTTTTCGTAGAACGTCCAGTAAACAATAATTTACGTCGAACGAATTGAAAGTGTATAGCATAAATGTGAGGAGAAATGTGTGCAGTTTGTCGAAGTTGCCAGTAGAATATTTTCGATGGCCACACGAGAAGGAAATGATACGGTTGACCTTAAAAATGCATTGTATGTGGCAAGCGTGAATTTGCAAATGAAAATATACATTACTTTTGATGGGTTTTAAGTACACAAAACGTAGCCTAATTTGCGAGAATTGAAATGACGTACACAAAAAGGTATTATATTATACACGAAACAAAAATATATATAAATATATATTATAAATATGAAAGGTAAAAAATTATAAGATAATGAAATGGAATGTTTTTAAAGCTTTCCGTGTGTAAATTAATGTTATATTATCGCCAGTTGTACTGTTTCCTCGATCAAAGTTGTTGCCTGATTATTATTAATTATTATTATCATTATTATTATATGATATACATTATCGTCATATCATCGTCGTTGTCATAGATATAGATTATTAAATGATTAAATACAATTCTTGTTAAATCGACGACTCTTCTCTAATTTCTCCATGCCCGATGAAACAAATTTGAAGTTTTCTGATATCTGTCTTTTTTAATATGTCCTAAAAGTATTCAATAGTCCTTTATTATATTTTATTTATAATTTTCATAAATATACTGTATAGTCATCCATCAACAGTAAATCGATCGATTTAGGTTTATTGTGGTCTATCACAAAGTTGCTTAAGTCTTAATAATTATTTGTACATTTTCTAATTACAACGATTTGTAATATCATTCGGAAAAGAGCTCTTGAGTACAAAAAAGGAACTCAATCTCGAAACGATTTTAACATACCGAGACAAGAGAGTACAGCATAATCGTACAGTCCATGCGTAAGAGTAATTTGTTCCACCGCTTGAAAAAAATTAAATAAAAAAAATTGACCAACGAGACAGCCTGTCAGTGGAGAGCTGAAGAAAAATGAGCAGAGGAAATCATCTTCTCATTGAGAGGTAGATACGAGTGGCGGTCACCGCGTCATCGTGAGATTTAAAAGACGCAAGCCTGCGTAACTCTTCCTTATTTGAGCATCGCTCCCGAAAATGAGCGCAGTTGTCTCGTGGCCCTAAAGCGTGAAAGCGTCCCCCCTTAAATGTACGGAATGAGCTCTCCGCGTTCTCCTTCCTCGTCCAATAATGGAGCCGCCAAAAATTATTGCTGCGGCGATCTTATCGCACCGCAAGACAAAATTGTTGTTGTACTAACACCTGTATCTCGCCACTGACAAACGACTCGACTTGAGCGTGTAATTTTGTTATCATAAAAATAATTATTGTTCTGATTACTTAAGTTTGGAACTAATTTATGATTAGGCGTTATCAACTCAAACATTTCGAAATTTCCAACTGCTGAATGCAAACATTTACCTCTACTATGATAAAACCCTTCTATTTATCTTCAAAAAGCAATGCCACTAAAATCCCAGCGCAACAACTACAATTCACACTAACATACGTAATACTTTATGCACCGTCGCTCGAACAATGCGACTCGACGCGCGTAGATAAACCGAGAGCTGAAAGAAAACAATTTGGCGATTCGACGTGACCGCCGGACACAAGAAACTCGTGTACGTGCGAGAAAAAAGAAGAAGAAGAAGAAGAAAAAGAGCGCCCGGCGAGTTTACAATGTCATTACGCTGCGGCGAGAGCCATCACTCTCTGCGCCGAGACGGACGACGATCCTTGGATGCTCGTCGCGCATACGAGCTCGCTCGCAGACTCGCGACGTCGTTCGGCCGGCACGTATGTACCTATATATGCGTGTATGTATAGCCATGTACGTGTATCCATGAGCACACGTAAGTTTAGCGATCAATTTGTCGCTCGATCGGCTTTATTCATTCGGAGCTCGATTTCGCTTCGTTGTGTGTGAAAATACATTCGTTCAGTGTGTGCGGTTCATGAGTTTGATTTTAATTGAAGACCGTATACTATTCTACTGATGTCAGTTGAGACAAGTGTTCGTGATATCTCTGCTGGTTTTTCATTTCTTCTCGATTTTCGGATCTACGGACGTGCGAGAAATTTGATTTTCGTGAGTACCTAAGCAATTGGATATATACGATTGGGGCGGAGTGTAGAGTCTAAACTGTGCTGTTTAGCGACCGGAATAAACCTATTTAACATTCAATTATTTCATTATCGAATTATGTAAAATTTGTCATTCGCGCGAGCATTTTCACGCCTATACATTTCAAAATTAAATAAGTATCAGTGAAATGTGACAGTGAATGTGTGCAAAACCGGTGTGTTGAGGCGTATGAATTAACTTTTTTTTTTTTTTTCTACTAATGAACAAGACGTTATTTTTATGCAATTTTCGTGTTTGTTATAAAAATTGCTTTAACGTATGCAAATTTTTAAAAAACAGTGGTACTTTTTAAAAAACAGTTTTCAATCAAAATCATGGTTCTCTAGTTTTCAAAGTCAGTATAAGAGCGGAAGCCCTTATCCCGCATAACCTTTCTCGGAGGCGCGCAACGATAGGGGTCAAAATAATTTCGAAAACATAACTCTAAAAATCAATCCAGCTTATCTGAAAATATTTCCACGTAAGTTCAACGCACTGATAATATCCTTTTGCCAAAAACCTGTCCTAACAAACTTATCACGTCCTCGGCATCGCGAGCACGAACAATTGTCGGCAAAGCGTTGACCTCTATAGTATTACACATTATGAATTCAGCGATTTTTCGACAATACCGCACGAGATACGGAGCCGCGCATTATATTATAGGAAGGGATTAATGAGATTCTGCCGTACATAAGTCGATCTCTTTTTCGTCTACGTCGAGCGTCCGATTCGATTTCGCGCGTAAATTGATTATGCGGCTCTTTTGGTGTAATCGCGTACAATGAATCAGGCGCGAGAAAAATTACGGAAGTGCATGAAAGCCATAAGAATTCAGCCGATCTGTGCGTCAAAGCTTTTTGCTTGCGTCTTCGCCGATTGCAAAAATCTTTCGTCGTATTTTAAGCCTTATTTTGTTCTTATCTCATCGCGCACCGTTTAAACGGAAAGTGCGCTAATTAAACAATTCTCTTGCAGCCGCGCTTCTCTTTGAGAAATGTGTGTTAGGTATATTCTATATCAGAAGTATTTATTGCGTTACAAACGTGCGGCGATTAGAAAAATGTTCGTTGGCTTTTATGACGCGCGTCAATTAAATTTAGCAGCGACGGTATTACACGTACGACATACTGCACTTGCGCAAAAATAAACAGCAAGAAATATCGATTTCGATCGAGATGTTTTCAAAGCTGCGCGCGAACTTGCGGCGTATTTTTCTTCGACGACGGAATTCCTCGTGCGAAGGTTCCCGATTCTATATACTTCAAATTCACACTGACATTCTCTCGCTCGAGTCGTGCCGCTGCATCGCGAAACAATAATTCCACAGCTGCGCGTCTCGCTTGTGTATCTTTCTCGCTGCGGCAATAGACGGCCTTTTTTGCGAGCCTTCATTTCGTCATCGCAGGTGTTTTTCGCGACATAGGAATTTCGCTGTGCCATCCGTATTAGCGCTATCGTCATTTTCATCGTCGCAACTGAATCGTTATTTATCATATAGTTATAACTATAAGTACCCGACATAAATATCGTTTGCGGTTAGGGCACTACCTATATGTACGAAATAAAGGCGACTTTTGCTTCCGGTTTTGATAGCGCGCGCTTTCCGTTCTACTGCTTTACGCGATTATTTTACGTATACTTATACCTTCTTATCTCGGCTTATCTAGTTCACCACATGCTTCGATTTTTCGTGGGAAAAGCGACAATTGCCGGTGTATAATTTTAGAAGATTTGATTATAATTGTACGATCCGTTTCGTTTTTATTTGCGAACCACTTGACCCTCGGACACTATTATTGTGTTATGCACGAATGCAGAGTACGCGCAGCTTCATTGTTATTTATCTACCTGTCATATGGGATGTTGAATAATCATTTTACATAATAACAATTGAATCCTGCATAAGAATTTATTTAAAGATTGTTCCAGTTCCTAGTCAAACACGTATACGTTAAAGAATCAGTTCATATTTTTTTTCATCCCCGCAAAAAGCGCTTTTAGTAGGAAAACCCAATGGTGTAAAGACTTGTTCTTTAAAGATTTTAAAAATGCTGTCGAAGAAAGGGGCAGAAACGTACTCGACGTGGCAATGGCGATCGGACACACTATAAGACGTCATTCAACAAAACTTGGAGAAAAATCGGAAACTCGTCGTCAACTATATTCATCTCCAATGGAGCTTTAAAATGAGGTTACATAGGTTACATAGTGGGCCTGTAGTTTATCAATTTTTCTGCAGGAACGTTCTCACAACGAAATGATTGAGACGCAGTGCAAACTATATCCAATATAATTCATCGATTAGATGCGAATAGGACGTATTATTTTTCGGTAATCTTCGAATAAGAGACAAAGTGTTAATTGAAACTGATGGTATCATCTTCAATGACGAATTTAGAAGAATAAAAAACGCGACGGATCAAAGTTGGAAAATTTCTTCCGATCGATCTATCATGACAACTGCACACTTCTTTATCAATTAGTTTTTATCGGAGATTTTTCATGCGCCAAGTTGGTGACGCACATAAAGAACCAGCTATACAATTTCTAAAGATTTTAATTTCAAAACTCGACCGAGAGACTCGTCATCGGCTCTACAACAGAGAGGTCGAAGCAACGTATCAATAATATTCTTCTGCGTATAATAATCCCAGCGAATTTCGCTGTACAGCCGAGCAGAAAAATCAACGCCTCAGATAAGACCGGCGATAAAACTCTGACCACCTGTCTCGCGATCGATAAAAAAACGCCGATTTTTCCCGCTCCTCGCGCAAACAAGCCACACAGCATCATCGTTCTCGTCGTTCGATCTTTTCAGGCCGATATAGCATCGAATCTGCGGGCCCGAAAAAAGATCCTTGACTACTCGACCTCGTGCTCGTGTGCACGCAATTTTGGCGAATTAGTATGAGAAGCGCGCGCCGCGGCACACGGAGGACGCGGCGTAAGGCAAGGAGTAGCCGCCGCGCTGTGTAATACAGTTCAGTGGAGCGTAGGCCGCCGCGGCGTGTAGTCGTCGATAAGAGCTCATTACGCGAGGCTACACTTATCATCAGCTCCGTGTGTGTGATTTATCTCTCGCGAGTGACTTTATTTCGGGAGAGTGCGCGGAATCGTGTGTGCCTTCGACTTTTCCCGCCATCAGTGCTGCACGTGCGGCTGGCTCATATATATATACCCGCGCGCGCGCGATGTATAGGTGACACAAGTGTCTTTTTTTCTTCTGTTCTCCTGCACCTCCTGTGATGGAGACCATGTGATCGGTGGAGGAAGATCACCCATTGCTGGGCTTTTTGTATCGAGTAAATATTGCTTTTTTGTCCTTGTGTTTTTGAGGGAATTTTGTGTCGATGTGTCGCTTTGTTTGTTCGCAATTATGATGGAAAATTCAGGCAGGTTTGCGCGCTCTGTGCGAGGTTTTGCCGCATCTGTCAGTAGGTTTCAAAGTATTATATAAAAACGAGCCTTGATTCGGGCATTATTAAGATGCATATAGAAACAAACTTCGAATGCGTTGGAAATTTCCTCCGAAATCGTTAATATTGTACGAAGGACGTAGATCAATTTATTGATGTATAGCTTTAGGTCTATCGCAACCTTAAAATTAGCATACTAAAAAATCTTTTCGAAGAACTATATATACCGAACCTACATTAGAAATAGCTCGTTTACTCCTATGTATATGTCAAGGACAAGGTATTATGGTACCAGCCCCTACCCTATCTTTGGTCTATGATGTAGGTAGCAGGGATAGATCAGCTGATAGCAAGACTTTGATTGGCTAATCAAACATTCCGCATAAATATCAAAGACCAAAGTTAAAGGCTGGTTTCGCGTATACTCCTTACCGATCATTACCGATCAGCGCACAGTTGAAGTAGGTCCGTGATTGAAAGCTGCCGAACACGCAGGAAGATGCGGTACCAAACGTCTGATAATTCGATTGCAGAGTTAGGAGAGTTTTCGCGGCTCAACTACGAGCAGCTCGAAAGCACTACTCAAGCGGAATTCCATGCCACCTACAGATCGATCAACTCCGTATGTCATGTTTCGCATATAGACACGCATTTTAAATAGCGTCGCAGGCGAGCGACGACTCTGTCTGTGTGTGTGTGTGTGTGTGTGTGCGTCTAACCGATCGCTTGTTTTTGTTGTTTCAGACTTCAAGCTTCTCGATGTATTACATGTATCTACATGGAGATATAGTCCTCGTAGCTGTACTCCTTGCTTTTACTCTCCTGGTATCGATAATGGTCTTTATAACCCTGCTGGTGTATCCGGACGAGATGTTGGCATTGTACTCTTAGACTTCACCTAATTGACTCGTCGGGATTCGACACGGTTTTGACAATTTTGACGATCGCATTCTTGTTGTAATAATTCTTAATAAACACGCATCTTCCTAGCCGACTTTTCGTCTGACTAAATAATTAAAAAAAAAAAAATCATAAAAGTTTACCTGTAATCAAAGGGAAATTTTCAGAATTGGTACCGTTATAAATTATTGTACCTATATATCTAGTCTAGTAATACAAGAGGGAGAGATTTTATTACTGTAGGGACGCTTCGTAGTACCGCCTTGATGTCACAAATTTTTACAACGTTGAGGAAATTTGTCGAGACGATGGGTATAGGTTTCCTCTGCCGATATTTTGGCTAATGTTCCGATACTGATTCGATAGGCCAAATACAGTTTTTACACCAAAACGGTTTAAGTCTACTTAATAGATTAGGATGTACGTATGCATGTTCGTTTGAAGGATGGCTTGTCCGCTTTATCATGATGCATAAAGTTATTACAAATTCTAGCGATAATAATGTAACGAAAATAGCTGCCTGCAAAGTCTGTTAGACTTGTCCGGTAAAAAGCTGGAATAACAGCTTTAAAAAATTACTCATAAAAAATAATTTGTTTATTCAATATAACTATATAGGTGTGTCGGGAAGAGTTGCCCGGTATGCGACTACACGTATGGCTTCTTTGGGCTGCATATAACTTTTTCTTGACCGGATGAAAATGTATTATTTTAATATGATCCTTGGATAATTTTATACAGGCAATAATATACATTGACTTCAATATTACACTTGGATTTGTTTCTTGAAAAACGATTTAAAATAGAATAAATCCAAAAAGTACCTTTTCTCGACGTAAATATAGGTCGATTTTGTTTATCTCACGAATTTGTGAAATTGCCCCATTTGTTACTTATGATAAGACATTATGATAGCCGCTAACGGAAAAATTGCAATACTAGGGCAACTCTCCTCCTGCAAAGCGAGCCTCGAAAATATAATCAACAGTCGAATGAAAATTTGTTTGCATAAGGGCTCGAGCACGCAAGCGACGTCCCGTGTCGATGGTGATAATGCAGCATCCGCCGCCGCAGATCCGACACACGACGTCGACGGAGGACGTGTCGGCGGCCAGTTCTGTGGCGGCTGCGGCTGCCCTGGCCCGCAGCTACCGCAGAAGCAGTCTCGCCGCGACGCTTCACGCGAACTTCATCAGTCTCGGCGGACACCCCGACGCCTTCGATGCAGCCAGGCGTCGGCTCAGCAACGTCAGCGACGTCGTCTCGCGAAAAATATCGCGCACCATCGGCTGGCGATCGCTGTCCGTCTCGGTCGAGCTTACAGTCTCGCAGGTGGACTAAAACAATATTTATCCTTGGTTGTTGTTTTCAAACTTATATAAAAGTAGTTCTTCGCCGTTATTTTTCACAATACCAGTTTTTACACATAGTCACGCGCTAAACTTTATATCGAACTAAAAAACGACTCCTTTTCCCAGGGCAAAGCGCTCTGCGGCCAGTACATCCGCAGCCGTCTCAGGCGCTCGGGCATCTTCCACCGCAAGCTGGGCCTGAAGCGAGTGCGTAGCGCCAAGCTGATATCGGGCAGCAGCGTGGTCGAGGAGGTCTTCCCGGTGCTGGACGCCCTCGGCACGGAGCTCGAGAAGATGCACCCGCAGCTGTACGAGCGCGTCGGTCGCCAGATCGGTCGCGGTCTCTTCAACAGCGAGCAGAAGGTCTCCGACGCTCTGACCGACATCTCCCGCGAGATGCTGCGGGCCGGCGAATGCAACTGGGTCAAGATCGCCTCGATTTACGCGGTGGCCGGCGGCATCGCCGTGGACTGCGTGAAACAGGGCAAACCCGAGTTCCTGCCCGTCATCCAGAGAGCTATGATCATCGTCCTCGAGGAGTACCTCGCCTCGTGGATACAGGCCAATGGTGGATGGGTATGTGTCGATCGCTTCGTCACTTTCGCAAAATTCTTTTCCTTGCGATGATCGTTATGAAACATTTTTTGCTTCTTTCAGACTGCTTTGGTACTCAAGTACAGGCCGGCGCCGAGGCAAACGAATTGGCAAGCCGGCGCAGTGATATTCTTCGGACTCGTAGCCGTGATCTGGGCTATCCTCTGTTTCGCAGTGGCATTCAAAGCCTCTTTACTGTGATAAACTGCTGTTTTCGACGCGCATTTTTGGAAGAACTCACATAGAATTCGTAACTTTCGTAATTTTAATTAATTTATATTCAATCATGTGTATGACTTGCGTGTACGCGCGCCTCTATTGTTTTATTTATTGACGGATTTGCGCTCGATGAGCAAGCCGCATAATCTCGGGGGAGATGGCGAGGCTGACATAGGATCCCGAGAGTTCAGTTTATGGTCCGCCCCTCCCCTACTCCGGATCCTTCGCTGCACGCCCAGGACTGCATTAGAGTATGCGTTATACCGTCGTTGCTGGAGCACTTTTGACGGAGCAGCAGACGTAGAAGGTTCTTGCCAATATTTCAAGCGTTTGGAAGCAGAGGCACAGAAGGAAAATCGGATGCGCCAACGACGTAATCTGATGGTACGTAGAATTTTCTTTCTTTTTTATTTTTTATGGAAATACCGCATCATCGCTTACATATAATCTATTTTCCAGATCATCATGCACAACGAGCAGGAGATTTTAATTTCAATAGTGCTTCTATTGTTATTTTACAGTTTATAGTGCGATATTGAAAGCATTTCAAATTCTACTCCGACGATTTTCAAATACTTATATGCATTATCCTCCTGTGTGAGAAAGTGATTTTTAACGCGCGGTTGAAGTGGATTATGTATTGGTTAATTTCTGATGAATCAGAAAGAGTGGTTGTTTTAATGGCGCTAAATTTGAAAATTCTAATCTGAAAATGTAGCCCGCTTAAATACTAAGCACCTAGTATATGAATAAACCTCGATCGATCACAATTTATGACTTTGCACAGCAACATTTATTTCTATAATTCCTTTTTGCACGTTGGTCAATCAATAACTTATATAAAAGTAGCAAAGTCTCACAACGAGTCGCAGCTCATTCTTCCGGTGTCGTGGCTTTTTGAGCTTCGGAAGAGCTTTTATCGGATGCTTGCCTTCTAAGCTCTCGGCTCGCCCTCTCCGCTTCTCTGTCTTTCTCCTTCTCCAGTTCTTTCTCCCTGTCCCTCGCCTCCTAGAAAATAGAAGAAATAATCTTGTCGCACTCGTCATCCCAGGTATAGGAATTAATTACCTTTTTCGCTTGAGACTTGGCAATATTCGACTGGACGGCGAGAAAGCTCTGATTGACCTCCTTTTTCTCGAGCACCTGGAGGTAGCGCTTGCGGGCTTCGAGCAGTTCGCCGAGCAACTTTTTGTGCTTCAGCGCGAGCTCCAGCGCCCGATTCCAATTGTACATCGCAATGTTTATCCGGATGGCTTCGGGGACCAAGCCGTTCTGAAGAAGGATACCCTCGGCGGCCAGCAAGTCACCGGCAAGCAGAGTCATCTCGGCCAGTCGCTCCATTTCGTTTGGGAGTTTCTTGAATCGTTTCCACAACGTAATGCTTGATCAAGCGTCTGCGTTTAAACAGCCTATCAGCTACTCACCTTTATGTAGCGAATGTAGTCGACTTTGTCGTACCTGCCGATCGCCGCGCAAGCTTCTTCTGCGATGTTCAGCTGCTTGCTGTCGATCGCCATAACTGCCATGCACGTCCATAGGGTCTCGTTCTGTGTACGGGTATAAAGTCAAACATTTTCAGTCTACTTCGATGGAGATGAAAAATCAAGAGATCGTGCACTTTACCTGAACTATTCGACACAGCGAGACAGCCTCCTCCCAGCGTCCGTCGAGAATGTGGTGATGCAAGCTCGTGAAGAACGTGTAGAAGGAGGAAACAACCAGAGCTCCGTCGCCGCGTCGAACGGTTACTAGACCATTCGAAACCCTGACTATGCTCGGGTGTTTGCCAAATTCACTTTCGTGCGAAATATTATAGACGATTAGACCTGCAATAATGAAATTAACGCAAAACGGCTGTGCGAAATTCACCTGCTATCCTTGTCGACGCGGGTTTTTCGTATGACTTTGCGATCGCTGTAGTGAACGCAGTTCGGACACAGCCAGACGGACAGCGTCGCCTCGAGCATACCCGCGAGCACGTTGGCGTCGGTTGCCCAAGCTATGTTCTGCGCCATAACAGCTGAGGAGAAAAGGATATTCAGATATTGTTTTGCTCTCGATTCGGCGGCGAGGCTGGCTATTATGCTGTAGGTAGATGTTTATACCTATTTTGCAAACTCGACCGAATCCAGCGGAGCGTATCGATACGAGGAAGAGGTCTCGATTGACGTCTATCAGCGCGAGCTGGCGATCCGTCACTCCGCCGACGTAGTTCAGCGCCAGACTCAGGACGTCCTGAACGTGGGTGTACGGCTGAGCCTCGGCTACCGGTTTCTTCGGCGATATCTCCAGAACGTGCAGGACTGGATGGAATATTTATATCTTTGAATATACAATACCTGCAGGCTAACGGTATTATTAGCAAGAGGGCTTACGTTTGCGGTTGCTCTGGTCGCGCACGACCAGCGTGTCGCGGCAGACGGATATGCAGGGCGGGTAAATCGGCTCCGGCGTCATCCCCTTCCACTTGGGTGTGCCGATCGATCTGCCCTGGTAGTTGTACAGCGACAGCACGTTCCACTCGACGAGCAGAAAGTGCCTGGAATAAATAAGCGACGAATTTAGGCGGTGATCGTTGTAGTCTGCTATGCTACCTCAATTAATACAATATCTCACTTGTCGGTAAGTAGGACGGCCGAGACCGAGCCGTTCTTCAGGTCGAAAATGGCCGGAGTGTTCCAGTTGCTGACGGAGTAGATGTGACACTGGCTCGGCGTCACCACGACCAGATGCTCGAAGCCAAACTCCAGCTGGATCACTCGGTCGGCTATGTCCAGGATCTCGTTCACGTCACTGCTCAGATCGGTCACCTGGATCGCCTTGCGCTTTACGAGCGTCGCCTCGAAGCCCTTGTACTCGAGTTTTCTGAGTTTGAAACGCGTCGTTGTTTAGGCTCAAAAATTGTGGTAGGAGATGGAGAAAAAAACAAAATCGTTCCACTGACTTCTCGATGGTGTGAGCGACGAGGACGCTGCCGCTGCTGCAGGCCAGGGCCACCTGCGTGCCGTCGCTCGACCAGGCGATGTCGTAGATGCTGCCCGACTGAACTTTTTCCAGGGAGTGCGGCCACTGCAAGTTGCATCGCATCAAAGCATTGCTTTCCAGTCAATCGATTCAAGCTCGCATATTTGTATAATAATAGCACACTTACGCCAGTTTTATCGCAAAGCTTGAGCGTGTTGAAAGAGCCAACGGCGAAGTAGTTTCCGGAGAAGCACCAATTCACCGCTGTGATCGGATGGTCGCCCACTAGGCTCGCGTGCAGGAGGTTGCCTTTTGAGTCCCAAACCTGTATTCGAATTGTTTTTCATTCGTCGAATGTTCTTATAATTTCGCGTTCGTACCAGTATACCTTACCTTGTGGCGGCAGTCTTCCGCACCAGATACGATGAGACCGTGGAACTGGTTCCAGCTCACGGTTAGTATTAAGCCCTCGTGTGCTGCCCACTGAGATAGAAAAATTGCAAAAATTTACGATCATGCTATAAGTCTAAAAAATATGCGCACATAGAGAGCGAGAGCTTACCCTCTGCGGCTTGGAGCTCGTCGTCAGCGACTGTATGAGGAGGTGAGAGCCCTGAGAGTAGAGGATGGCGGAGTTGTCGGGACTCCAGGCCGACGCGAAGACGGACTGCGAGCCTCGGATCGCGGTGGAGCGCAGCATACCGCTGCGGGACCATATTTTTATCTGCCCGTCTTCGCCGGCTAAACGCAAACATTTCGTATAAGTTGATACTTATAGAGAGAGAGAAGAGAAAGCACGCCGGGCTAGTTTTGCACAACCTGTGAACAGGGCCGATCCGTCGTAGGACCACTTTCCCGAGAGAGTTGCTCCGTTGTGGGCGGATACCGATTTCTCGATCCTTCCCGTTTTACTGACCAGGTGGAACTTTCCTGCAAAGGAGCAAAGTCAGTGTTTTTTTTATGGATTTCGATATTATCATTGAGTGTATCAGTGATAAAAGTGCACACCGTCGGACGTGGTGATGAGCAAAACGTCCATGGCCTGCTTCTTGACTGCGCCCAAATTTGTCTGAGCTGGTCGCGGGTGCCACGACATGTCGGTCGGATGAAAGTCATCCGGGAACTCCGTCACGACTTTGGCGTTTATCGTTCCACCCTCGAACTTCCAGCTCATCAGCTGGTGATCGTCGCTGCGGGTGACAAAATTTTATTCGAAAATTTAGAGTTTATCGGTCGATTGTCATTTTAAAAGGGAGCACTGCCTGCCATTAAGCGCAGGTTGAGATAGAAAATTGCTTATTGCTGAGGCGACTTTTTAGACACTTGGACCGGATTTGGATGGCATTTTACCCGGACTCTGATAATAAAAAAATCAATCAGATTAAATTAAACGAGTGGAAACGACATTAGTGGACATGCAATAGAATAATAACAAAATATAGCGACAACCGATTCAAATTTCAAAAACTTATATTTAAAGACGCTTTATTAGCGCTTTGACGATGTTTAAGAATAAAAATCTCTGATTGTATAGGTATACACAATATTGATTGATAAACAGGTAACAATACGTGCATACTAACCCACAAGAATAAACTTCATCAGAAGCTATCCATGCGACGCAAGTGACTGTTTTTCTGTGACGATTAGGACCTTGTTGCGATATTTTAAATCTCATTTTCAATACTTTTTTACTTATAGCACTTGATTTTTACGTTGTATTAGTATCGTAAACAAACGCGACAACTTCCAGAGCCGAGCGTGGTCAGGCTCGATTCGAAAAAACTCGTGCAGCTGATTTTGTCTCTATGGAGACCAATACTTCACAACAATGCGCTAGTAAATAAGGGGACCGTCAGAAGTTATACCTACGTAAAAGTTATCCGCGATGTTGTGGATTTGCGTCGCGAAGGTTATAATAAAGATACTGCTTTATTGCAATATCTCAAATTTTTAATGATGCTATAATAAAGCCTCGGCATTATCTAGAGACTCTCAGAGATCTGGTCATGGCGTCGATTTGAACTTGAAAGTCATTTATTTTAAACAGGACGGGTAATTTTATCGTGTGACTTTGGGAAGTACTTTACCGGTACATTAGTTAAGGATGGCATTGTAGATGAATGAATTATAGAAAAGCGATTATAAAAAGGAAAACTCGAGAAGTTTAAGATTTACATATATTTATTGTATAATTCCTGTCTTCGTACAATTTTCAGTTCATTCGATACAACGATTTCTTATCACTCCTAGACAAACACATCTTAACATTTTCCCTTTTAAGATTTCACAACCTTTAACACTTCTAGGACAGCGACACTTCTTATATATCAAGACCTTCGACTTTCGCACCGATTTTCAATATCAGCTATGGAAGATTTAGCTTACGACGAAGCTGGTATAATACATATAAAATACAATATTCATAAAATAATATTAGGATCTGTACAACCGACAAATTGAATATATATATATATATATATATATATATATATATATATATGTGTGTATGTGTGTGTCTGTATATGTAATTTTTTATGGTACAAATTAAACCTAATGCTCGAATTTATTCACTCAGTTTTTTATGTTTTTATTTTCATTGTACGTGTGAAGAGTGTATGTAAGTGTAATGATAATTGCGAGTGTATACCTGTTATTTACATTTTAACTGCACTACAAACAGCACCACGAATTACTAATCGAGGAATAATCTCATAATATTTAGTATTAGATATTGCGCTAGGAGAAAAATCTTTTTTCAGAAAATAAAGTTCTTTTAGCGCGATGATGTAAATCACAATAACTTAGGAATTCGAATAATTATAATGAATACATTAGATAGTATAGCGTAAAACGAACCCTTTTCTGTACCGAGTAAGATTAGTACAGTGTAATATAATGAAGACAATGGTAATAATAACAATAGTTTAAGTTTTTGAATTCAAGGCATACTGATAATAAGTAAATAGATTCTTTCACAAAACTTTAAATTCAATTTAGTATTCTGATGTTTTAACTATGTATTTCTATCTTGATTACAAGAATTCCTATTCGCACTGTGTTTTATAGATAATAAAAGTCCTCGAGTCTCGATAATAATATACACCTACTCAACAAAGATCAACAAATTCTGTAAAGTCTTTGAAAATATATGATTTTTATCACGGATGATAATATTTCTGTCACT
Organism: Nasonia vitripennis; assembly: GCF_009193385.2. NCBI lineage: Eukaryota > Metazoa > Arthropoda > Insecta > Hymenoptera > Pteromalidae > Nasonia > Nasonia vitripennis. The sequence goes on from NC_045758.1 coordinate 23,141,370, forward strand.
TAGCCTTTTTCTAGTAATTAAAAAAGCAATTGAGCCTTTTTACTTTTTCCACTATTAGAAATTATTGTTTTTGTTTAAATTTGATTGCTTTTTCTAAAATCGAGACTCTAGGGGGCCTTACAATAATTGAAATTATTAAATATTGTCTCTAATTTTTTGACAATGCATAACAATATTGGACGTGTTATAGTTCACAAAGTATTTCTTTCGGAGACTTTCTTTACAAATATTACTGTTTTGACGCTCGTTTATTCCTAAAGAGATACTTCGGTTCAATAATCATAACGATTTGCATTGCATACTATCGTATACAATAGTTATAATATATTTTTATGTACACATACATAAAATGATACATAAGGGCGTTTTCACTTGAAAATTGAAATAATTTTCGAAAAACACGTTCTCTTTACCACCAATAAGAATGCAAACGTTGCTTTACCTGAACACAATTTGCTGCTCCCTCAAGAAAAACTCAATGAATCTTACTAAAAATATATAGACGCTCGCAATTACTCGCAATACAAGTTTACAAAAAGTATCCTTTTGACATATAATTTTCCCGTTAGCTTTTTATTTGTTTATAATATCACTTGATGACGCTAATATTAATTATTAGTTTCGATAACGATGACAATTAACAGATTCATTATTATCAATTTTTCCATTTTCAGTACGTATATATAATAACAAACATATTGGCATCATTGCGTCTGCAATAACACCTGCAGTTTCGCTGCTATTCCCGTGACTATTTTTACGACAAATAGCATTTTCCAGTAATCCAACTTTAAAAATTACCTAGCAGTTTCGCGAAAAGTTTTGACTGGTACAAAACTAACGAATAACCGCGCGTCTGTTATGTATTTTATATCATAAAAAATTCCATTAATCATAGGAACAACCCACGTCATACAACACAACGGGTTTTCAATTTTCATTTTTTACAAATGTTTTCTTCTTTATCGTTTATTTTTAAATCACTCATTTTACCTGAACAAGTACTCTCATTCGTGCATCGTGCTCTTATATTGAATGACATCAAAATAAAACATGGCAACAATTACCATACCACTTGTGCAAATTAAACAAGAGTGGAAAAGGTGCTTTATGTATGAGCACGAAAAAACTTGAAATTGAGAACAAAAGTGCTAAGTTTAACTAGTGAAAAAAATATGGCACCAATTTTTGCGAATGCAGTATCAAAAACTTCCAGTTTTTACATTTAACCAATAGACAAACAAAAAAAATGTTAACATTCATATATAAATATTCTATAAAACTGGACTTATCGATTCTATTGCACAATTATCGGAACATAAAATTATACAGATTGCAATAAACCCTATACAGAACGCTTGATTGCAATACATTATTGTAAGCTGGTGCCTTATGTGTGATGCAAAAACGAGAATACTTCCTTAATACTGTTAAAAATAATTGTGCCCGACTCATCGGCGGTGTATCACGTACAAGCCTTTTTTCGTACAGATCTAGGAAATACTACCTTATTCTAAATAAATTTATGATTCGTTTATTAAAGTTTTATTTATGATATCAATTATCGGCACCATTTTAAAGCCTATTACGCAACGAAACAAAAGATTACTTCCGAATTAAATAGGTTACTTTACAATATGTGTAACTTAAGATATCCTAGTCTGCACTTGATGTATAAGGCATAGACGTTGTATTTAAATAAATATATGCTACTGATCGGAGGAAACACCTGGTTTCCAAATCTCGATCTAAAGCAAAATAATCAACCGGTGTAACCAATATCAACGAAGGGTAGATTTTATAATCGGTAACTACATGTCAGAGAATCTACATTAAGTATAGAAAATAAAGATATCAAAATGAGTTTATAAAGAGATAAAGTACGATATTGCGTCTAAAAGAATGGACTTGTGAGTTTAAAGAAGCAGAAAATAGCAATCATAAACGCGATGAAATCACACATTTTTTCGAGGCATTTAAGGGTGTAAACAGTCTTATGTCATGGAATGGTGTAAGACGCTAAATAGTTCCTTAATCTTATACGCATTTAACTTTTTCGATTGATTTTACATCTTAGGGGATGATAGCCTTAATGATACCGTAATAGAAAAGCTGCACGTCTTCTTTTTCCTCTCAAATATTTACATTGCAAAAAGCTGGTCTATTAGTTTTATGATACAATACATTATTCATGGATTTGACTGACAAAAAATTATTTGTATATAATTAATTATAGCTATCATTTAACTAGTATCTATATATAATTCTGTATAAAATAATACAACCGTTTAAGTATACACGTTATAGACGACGGAAATTGAGTATAAATTCTGGTAAACATAAAAATTCAAATTAACATGTACTTTATACAAAATTACAAACACGTATCAATTATATTGCTGAAGAATATATTAGATCGCAGTAAAACGCAAAAAAAATTTATTTATGTTACTTCGATTAATATAGCACCGAGCCCTTATCTAATACATATACATATATATTTATATACAATAAAGATATATAATTTTAAATTTTTACCTTGTGTAAAAAGGTAAGTAAATAACCCAATTCGACAAATTTTGCTTAACTATATACATTAGAATTTTTTGCGTCAAATCAAGAAAAGTTTATATATTAATTCAAAGCGTGGCTGTTACGTCGCCTTAGGAATGCTCGGCTATTGGCCGGATATACCCTTGTAAGAAAGATGAGGGAACTTCCAAGAGTAAGCTTTACAGGTGCTTGGAGTCCACCTGGTAACTTTATAAAAACAGTGGCTACAGCAGCAACACCGTCATCAGTTGGTTCAACAGCCACTGGTCTTACATCGCTATGAAAGTTGACGATTTTGTTCCGTCTGCCTTTGCGTTGTGGCGAGTTTGGACTGCACTCGCTCTGATTTGGGAAAGCTCCCTTCATATTGAAAAAAATATATATATATATAATTGATGTATTAGATACAACATCTATACTTGATGGCTTATTTTTATTTATCATTTGTATAGACTTACCTCACGATCGTACAGAATTGTTGCGGAGGCAAATGGTCGCTGAGCCATATGAAGCATCTCGACAACGTGCCTCCGCCTTGCCCTCCTCACGTCGGCCGCCTGCTTTGTCTTCCAAGCGACGACGCACGCAGCCAGAAATAGGAAAAAGCAAGAGAAAAATACAGAGAAAAAGACAAAAAGATCGATGTGCAGCTGATCTTGTCTGAAGAATATCATGCCATAAGCCGCTCGGCCATTTATCTCTGGTAAGGGCGGTTCTATAGCTTTCAGTGCTATGTGGAACTTGGTCTGCCCGAGCTCATGTCTGTCCTGCGGCAGTGTAAGGACAAGCCTATTTGTCAAGTTTCTGACGAATAAGAAGGTATTACGTTCATTTATGGTGATGTAAGTGGCGAGTCCCTCTGCGTAGCGTTCCATCACCGAGTACTCAACACTCGGGTTCCACTGGGACTCAGTGCCATTTGGCACGAAATGGTAGGAACTGTAAGGATAATAGTCGACCTTACGATCTCGACCACGTAGTTGACCCTCTTCAAACCAACTGTTATCGTAATCCTTACGCCACTTGAATTTCTCGTCTAGTTCAACCTAATCAATACAGATATCAATTTAGCAAAAAGTATCTTCACAACTACAGATATCATAAAACTTACAAACTCAGTAATATGTACATTTTTTCTTAGAAAAGTTAGCTTAACGTCAACTAAAACCAATAAAACCTCGCATTGGATGTTTTTAAAATCACAGATCATTTTTTTTAACAATAAAAAAATTAAAGTGCGCGTTTATATAGTGCTTCAAAAATAACAGAATATATCAAATTTCTTTCGACTCAATGAAAATACCTTTAATTTTTATATGTTGATTAAATTAACCTTCTGCTAAGTCTTAATCGAATCTCAAAAGAAATAAAAGTCTTAACTATATTTAGTTTTAAATACTTATCCTGAAAATTAAAAAATACAAAAAAGTAAAGGGACTCACCTCTTGAAAACTAGTTGACGAGTTCATCGTAACAACGAAGGTGTCATCTCGTGGACTTAGGAAAAGGTCAAGAGCACCCTGTGTGACGTCGACCATAATCCTAATGTCGACGTTCATAAAGCGTGGTTGAACCATGTAGAAAACGGTTTGTCCAGGATTCAGAGGCTTCGGTTTTACCTTGCATTCGTCTAGGTAGAATAAAAAAATTAGCCGGAAATTCATAGAAGTATTTGTGAACACCTATAAATTATCCAAGGAGTACAAACCATAAGGTCCTCCAGAGAATAAAGCACGCGGCAAAGATTAGTAAAAAAAGTTTTATAGAATTTATATAGTTATACAAACTAATTGTGATATGTAATATAGAACCGAGGCGATGACAATTAAATTATATCTTATTAGTGCGGTTTTTCAATTCAGATGCATGACTTGCCAGTAATAAATAATAAATAATAATAAATAAATATAATAAATAATAATAAATAATAAATGAAGTAAAAATAATAGGTTTTTGAAAATATTTTTATACGTTATGAGAAATGGCATATAAATGATTACATATGAGATAGGAATATCTGAAAACATACCTATTAGTTTGGAATCAAAACACATTTTGTTGTCAACAGTAACAGTTTTGTAGCATTGATGACCCATTGTTGGGGTACCAGCATAGTTTTCTCTACATTTACTGCATTGAACCATCCAGCACGGAGTTTGACCCGAGTTTCCACCCTTCGAAGGACCACTGACACAAGACGGTTCACTCTCGGTGTTGTTCCGACAGTCGCATTGCTCTCCAGTCACTGGATCGCAAGTAAAACCATGACCATGGCATTCGCACCTAGAATTTCATAAAATTATAATTTTTATTTACTTAGTTGAAGCTTATTGAAAGCATCTTAAAACTGAAGATTCAACTCACGGTCGACAAACGTCTCGCAAATCTTCCGTTCCTCTAAAGTAACCCGTAACACATTCTCCACATTTATCACCTTTAGTATTATTACCACAATTTACGCATTTAGCCTTTGAAACAGGTCCTTCAACAAGTTGTTTCTTCAGCAGTTCAATTGGCATTTTGTCAATAGAGTTTGGATCCTACATGAGAGAAGAAATAAATTAATCATATGCAACGGTATTTTGTATGCATTGATAGTTCTACTGAAAGTAAAAATAAATTGAATGTGACTACTCAGCAACGTACATGGTTACATATTAAACTTAACGAATGCAAAGTCAAATTCACAACCATAATAACTTACCGGTACAGTCATGTTTTCATTGATGCAAATGTGAGTATGTCCATTACAATATTCTAAGCAGGGCACGCATTGCCCATTGTCAGCTGGATTACCAACGTATAAGGGTTTGCATTTATCACACTGTGGTCCCTTCGTATTATTATGACATTCTGAGCATTCGTCAAGTTTGTCCGGTCCTGCACAATTGCTGTGCCCATTGCACTGACATTGAATCGAGCAATTTCTGCCGACGTAGCCGAAGTCGCAGCGACATACATCGGGTTCGATGCAAGTACCTCTCACACAGCCTTGTGTACACATTGGCACGCAGGTTTTCCTACCATATTCATTGTACATGTGTGTCCTAAGAATAATATTAAATGTTAGATCATGCAATCGGTATGTCAATACTATTTTATAGTACATTAAAAAAGAAAACTTGCAATTCTGTTTTATATCCTTCGCCGCACATACACTCAAACCCTTCATCCAAATCGAAACATTTCTCACTTTTAGGCGAGCATGTGTGATGACCATTTATGCACTCATTTTCAGGCGGACAACGCACGTAATGCCATGAAAATTTCAATGAAGATGTAGTCGTCCCTATATTGGTAAGTGGAATGGAGACATTATCGCGGAAATCCAGTTCATGCGGTGGAATGATTGTCGTAATAGATGTTTCTGCTTGTGGATACTGTTGGTAGTACAACATTTCACAAGTGCCACCTGCAGGATGGTCAAGTCCTGGAGGAGCTTCTAACGATCCTTCTGTGCATATACCCTGTCCAGTGATATTAGTAGAATCGAGGGAGCACCAACCACAATGCGAGTGCTTCAAACATGTACTGCATTGTTTGAATACCGAACATGGTTCTGGACAATGTTCAACGTCTACACTACGTAACACTAAGCCACAAACTCCTCCGGCACAGTAAAGAGGTTGATATGACGGCGATATACACTGAAAGGGCAGAATAACAAGTATAAAATAATATTGCCAAAAACTATCTTAGTTGTATTGGAATACTATTAGCACGATATACCTCATTCAATCGTGTGGACCACCTGCATTCTCTCCAACCACCTTCGGCTCCAGTTCCTTTCAGACAGCTTTTACAATCTTTATGTTCCGAGCACCGTTTTTCACATTGTGTACTGGTCATTTTAATGCTCGATCTATTAAATATATCTTCTGGCACACAATTCCAGTCATAAACTGGCTCAGCTGTTAACTTTAAGCCCAATTCGGCTATACAAATAATATAAAATGTTAAATCAAATAGAGTCAATTATAGTAAAGATGAAAACTTGAGCTAAACAAAAACTTACATGTTTTTAAGACTTGTCTCGTCCAAACGCAGTTTCCTTGACAATTTTTGCACTTCTCGCAGTCACTAGCTGGGCACAGTCTTTCGCCACACTGATTAACATCAGTAACTAATTTTTGCCAATGCTTGCATTTATTTTGCTCGTCACAATCTTTATCCGCCGGAATACATTTTCCATGGCAATCGATACACCATTTGCAAACGGGCTGTTTTTCTTTATAATAAGGCCATTCAGCTAAACAATCTGTGCACGTTTTGAAGCTCTCGCACTTTCTACTAGACATCCATTCAGAGTTGCAAAATATACCATTGGAACGATGAGCTTTTGTGACATTTACATCGCATCTATAAATTTAATAAAGAAAAGAAAATTATATAAATGTAACTTTTGCAATTGTTTACTTATCATACATTTTTTAAGTAATGATAATAATCATTATTATAACTCACTTTTCATCACGGTGCAGAGATTCTTCGTTCGAAAAGCAGTAAGAAGCATTATCTCCAGCAATAGTCGTGACTGAGCAAAATGAGCACCCATAATATCTTCTACAAGTTATTTTGTCTGTCCATAAATTACATAAATCTTCGGGTATATGAATCAGTGTAACGTGGCTTTTGATTCCTCCATCGAAACCCCCTACTACGTAAACGGCATTACTCTCGGGATCTGCGTGTGTCATTGCATGAGCATAAGCTGGCGGCGGAGGATTTCCTATGATCTCCATATCTTTTGTTATCAGACGGATCCATAAGTTGCAAGAATATTTGTAAGCTATCAAAGAATCCGTGGTATTATGTGGATTTTGCCGACCACCAAATATCACCATATATTCATCAGTTGTAACAGCGGAATGAAGAAAACGAGCTTGCGGCTGTAACAAGAACGATTAAAGTTATTACATTTTGTTATATTTCAATAAATTTATAAGTTGAATAAAATATTCTCCTTACCGTTCCATCAGAAGATTCGTCATCAAACGGAGGTAACACCGACCATGTCTTTGTCTTATAGTCGAGTGCATAAAGTTTATTTGATATGAAAGTTCTGTTAATTGCATACGTGTAACCTCCGAAAATGTAAAAACTGTTCGATCTACTATGGAATACCGTAGAATGTCCGTAAACCCCCAATGGTCCATTTCCAACGGTTGGCACTGTATCCCATGTTTCGGTTTCCAAATTAAATTCCCATACGGTATCTAAGTAACCACATCTAGGACTGAAACCGCCAATAAGAATTAAACTCTCAGATTCCCCTCCATCTCTGTATAGAGTGAGTGTATGGCCAGCTAAAGGTGGTGGTTCTTTTTTTATGGGCGAATCGTCGGTTATTAGCATCCATCGCTGATTTTGTAAACTGAACTTCCAGAAATCGCTAAGAGTGTTGTTGGATAGTCCGTGTACACCTTCCTCTTTCATTGACAATCCACCATATACATAGATTTGTTGTCTACTATGAACGATCTCTGCAGCGTGGAAGTAGCGACCTTGTGGCATCGACGCTTCTGAGGTTGATTCTACTGTCACAGGCATCCACGTACTATTCTTTGTATCGAAAAGCCTAATATCATTTAGGGGTCCATGACTTAAAGAGTAGCCGCCGAACATCCATAAACTACCTCGTCTATCCGCGACGAGAGTATGTCCGAAACGAGGTAAAGTTTTTCGCAGATGGTCTAATTGATCAGCTAAATACTCGCTGTTGAAGAGCTCCGTAAACACTAATTGATTGTCCTATTTATAAAAAAAAGTATACATATTATTTTAATGTGGATATTAGATCCATTTTTTTCCTAATATTTAATATATTAAATATATTATACCTTGATGGAGATAGAACAATCACGTCCTCCAAAACCTGGTGCGCATACGCAGTGCCCATAGCCCTTGTCGCAGATACCTTGCTTTCTTGCGGATGAACAGTTTTTAGGGCAGAGTTCAATATCACAATTAATACCAACGAAGCCAACTTTGCAAAGACAATTTCCACCGCGACATTCACGATTAGCAGGACAGTTGTTGCAGGTCATTACGACGTAACTCGCATTGAAACCCTCTACTTCATCTAACTGCTTATAGTGGACTGTGAGGAAGCCGGATTTGGCTTCGACAGTGACAGGATAGTCAGTACTTTCGGTGCAATAAACTCCAAGCAGTTGACTTTGGTGACTGGTCGTAGTAGAAACGAATGCAGGCAGTCCGTCATATACATAAACACTATTTTCTTGACAGCTGACGTTAATGTCATCATGGATAGTGAATTGAATGGCACTTTGAACAGCGGGTGTCATAGTATCAGAAGAAAGACCTAAATTATGAATTAAAACTAAATTTCAATAAAAAATGTATAAGGTTAAGTAATTTCTTTACGAAAAAAAAAAAATTACAAACCTGTTTTTGGACTAACGATCCAGAGACATTCTCGAGTAGGTGAACCTCCTAAATGACTCTCCCAGAGTGACAACTGTGAGTGACGACTGCCGAGACCTTGTTTGCCGTTGCCTTCACCCTCGAGCATACCTCTAGACATGCAACCGTAATAGCACATGCCACCGTGGCGTGGATCTCCGTAATAGCCTTTTTTGCACATCTCGCAACGGTCACCTTCGGTATTATCATTGCAAAAGCATATACCCGTTTGACGGTCGCAGGTGCCTAGAGCGGCATCACCGTGCTCGTTGCAATCACACTTCTGGCATCCTAAACTGGTCGTTGCATTTCCATAGCTGCCTGCTTTACATTCGTCGCAGTAACGGCCCTCAGTCCAGTTCTGACACTCATCGCATATGCCTGGTCCAGCAATGCAGGTGGAATGATTATAACATCCGCAGTTAGTACGGCAATCAGGACCAGTCCAACCAAGATAGCACTCGCATTTGTAGTCAGGAGCTTCGCTACAATAGCCATTGACACACTTCTCGTAGCAGGTCTTTGTGCAGTTCTCCTTGCCGTCGCCGTTGAAGCCACGCTTGCACTGACAGCTATAGCTTCCATGAGTATTGGTACACAAGGCATTTGGATGACAGTCGTGCAAACCAAGATCACACTCGTCCACATCTGGACATTGCGCATACGCCCAACCAGCTTCTCCCACTTCCAGTGTGCCGTTCTGAAGTTCGTTTATCACCTGACTACAATTCACGTGTGCCTGATTAAAGTCACCTTGAACGCAGGCACCGAGAATCGGATTTTCCAAACTATAACACCAACCGCAGCTGAGTGAGTGTAGACAATTGGAGCAGTTGTTGTGACGGCTGCAACTCTTGCATTGATCGTTACCAGTCAGAGAGGAACTGCTTCTAGAGGTGACACCCATAAGGCCAGCTTGGTCTGTCCATTCACGGCAGAGACCAAATTGGTATTCAGAAGTGTAGACGGAAAATGAGAAGCATTCTTGAGTGGCTTCACACCAGACGCATCTGCCACGTTCATCTAAGCACTGCGTGCAGTTGGAGCGTTGACGGCACGGCACAGGGCATTGTTCTAAACTTACTACAGCATTAGGAAGTCGACCCATACGGGCGCAACGCGCTTCTTCCGTCCACCATTCGCAGATATTCGTTTCGACGCAAGATTCGCAGGATATATAATTAGAGCAGTTGGCACAAGTCGATGGGGTAATGGTCAGATAATGCCACTCACGCACGGGTTTGCTGTTTTCGTCCCATTCAACATCGGCGACACAACTCTCCGTTTCATTTACCGCACGAGAAAGGCATTTATTGTTGATATCGCACCATCCGCAAGCCGAGTCAGTAAGGCAATGAAGGCAGTTTTTATACTGATCACATGAACCATTTTGATAAGGTTCGAGATACTCAAAGGTGAAAACTTTTGGATTTTCCGCGTGACGATTATGCGTGATTTCCATCTTGCTAGAATGTGCATAACTTGCGGTCACCATTCTTTTAGATTCAAAATCGAGCAGATAACGTCCAGGTGAAAATGAAACTGTAAACGGTTCTTCTGATGTTCTCGTTGGTATACATTGTGATGTTTCGGCGGTTAAATTTGCTACTAATACCTGAAACGGATTACGTTTGCTTAGTGATTCAATCGAAAAAAAAAACTCATGATAAATTATACACATAATAAAAAGGTACACTCACCATATGCTGGGTGTCATTGTTTCGAGAAACATGAAGAGTCGCACTGTTGTAACTGACGCAAATTTTTAGCAACTCCGACTTGCTATCCCAGATGTTATGCGGTAATCTCAAAAATCCAACCAATCTAGCTATCATTTCGCCGCCGAGGGCGGATTCGGTTTTGGCACCCTGCATCGAAGGCACATTGAAGTCTACGGTAGTTGCATTGACGATCGTCACAGAATCCGGTTGCGTGAAATTGACTGGCGGCTTGTATTTCAGAAAAGTGAGACCAGGTCTGCGATCCATCTCGCGGCACTCTTCAACGCGAGCGATCTCTGTACCTTTCGTCCCCCACCAGCCCGGTATTTGGGAAGGTGTGTCATCGCGCAAGCCACACACTCCGTAGTTATCATCTTTGTGATGACAACGTGCATTTTGGACGCACCAGGTGCAAGTGCCTAGGTTAAATTTGTTCGATACAGAGCTGCGACCGCGAGAGTTTGTGCCCCAGCCACCGCCGGGTTGACCATGAATGAGACAAGAGTGGCAATCGCCAAGAGCTGGACAAACTCCCGGACAACGAGTTGTTTGCAAATTTGTAGTGCAGTTGCTGACGACTGTTCGTCCATAGCAATTCTGGACGGAATAATTTTAAAATGTATTTCACTTCCAATCAAGATTTTTTTTATAGTAAGAATACACGAGAAAACATTCTGTTCAAATACCTCGTCTGCTGAGCACCAACCACATTCAGGATTAGCAGCGCACTCAAAGAGACTTTTATGGCGCGAACAAAATTGTTCCGGCTCTAAGAGATCTCCATCTCCAGGTGCAAGCATTGGAGGCAGTGTATAGGCGAGTAAATCTGCGTTTACATTTCCATGATAACCGCCGACCAGTAACAATGTATTTCCGTTTCTCACGTCAGCCGAATGAGCGAATACGCCTTGCTGTTTTGGATACTGTGAATCTATCGAAATAGAATTATTATAATGTAATAATTGTCGACAATTATTCTATTTTAATTTAATTTGCTATACATTATTTTATTTTACCTTTGTCACTTGTATTCAAAACATCGTGGCTCACCCATGCGTGACAACCCAGATGATAAAGATACATTTGATTATCATAGCAAATTTCTTCTTTGTTATGTCGATGAGAATATCCACCGAATACTACTAAGTAATTGCCTACAGAGAAGTTTTAAAAACAATATTAATCATAAAAACATACAATAAGAATTTATAAGAATTAATGCGATTAAATTGATAAGTTGAACGTATAGCGTGAAAATTATTGCATAACATACCAATTATGTTACAAGTGTGAAATGCTCGTTCTCGTGGAACGTATGTATCGCGTAGATGTGCTCTTGGATAATGAATCTCTGACCACACTCGCCTGTCGAGTTGGAAAACAAACATTCGGTCGGATAATTTACTGAATCGGGCGACGCTGGCGACCACACCTCCGTAAACTAGTAAAGAATTCGTAGCTTGATGATAAACGGTCGAATGAGCTACAACTCTGACATCAAGTTCTTTTCCACCGCGTGGTCTGACTTCTTGCCATTTTTCTGTGCTTGCTGTTGAATCGGCTGAAATACACGTAAATTATTAATTGAAAGTTATTTATTAGTTTGTACAATCAAACATTAAAATTGAAACGCACAGAGATTTAATTTGATCCTGTAGAGGCTTGAAGAAAACTCGCCATCTACTGTGCTTCCACCGAATAAATAAATGTACTCATTAGCCAAAGTTAGCGTATGTCGAGTTAATCGCGGGGGATAAAAAGGCGAATTCTTCGCTCGTAACGTCCACAAAGTTTTGTTGACATTGTAATACCACAATTCGTTTGAAAGAGATCCATCTTCCACTTTTCCGCCGTAAATAACAAAACCTCCTGAAATCATCAAATTTCAAAAAGAACATTAGTAAAATTATAATTTTATACTAACTCGTTTATTTGCAAAATTTAAATTACCTGTATATTTGCATGCTGCATGCCCGTATCGAGGCGAAGGTTTTGGGAGTTCTTCTAGATTTGGTTCTGTGGCATCGTCGTTGAATGGTATCTGCGTTGTGAATTGCGGTTCTAAAATGTCTTGAAGAAAAGCATTTTCTTCCATTGGAGACTCCACTACTCGTTCTTCCCAATTGGGATTGTCATTAATACTTGAAACATGCCGCTGTCTATAATGAAGACTATTATCAGCGCTCCGTTGATGCCTGAAATAGTTATATAATAAAATAAAGTATGATGTATGTAAAAAGTATAAACAGTTAATTGGAAGAATAATAAGTACCGAGAACGTGATTGCGTATGAATTCTCCTAGTGTGCTTTTTTCTATCAGGATTCTCGTGTGTGTCGTTAGTTTTAGTTATGTGTTGAGATGTTCTGTCTCTTTCTCTGTGTTCTGAAATTTTTGATTCCCACCAAGCACGTGATGAGCTATCATCGGTAGGTCTTAAATAGGAGGTGCTGTTCTCTTTGAAACTTAAAAGTAGTTTCCAAAATATCGAAGTTGGGAGCCCATACTGCTCATGTGCACCAGCTCCCATATGTTCCAATTCACTGGCTATTAGAACAGGATCCAAGTATTCTGCAGAAGAGGACCCTTCTGTAAAATTTAAAATATTTCTGAATCGTTTTAATTTTAACCAAATATTATTTAACTGGTTTTTAAAAGAAAAACTGTACCTAAAACTGTGCCATATTCATCTTCCCATTGGCTTGTTGAGAAACGATAAATTTCTAAGTCACTTAATATATAATTGAGATTGTAGCCTCCGAAAACGTACAAAGAGTCAGTTTCAGCGACATATACGGCTGTATGAGCAGCTCTTGGTGTCATTCCACCTTCAGAGTGTGAAAGCCAGTGCCATCTTAAACGACAAAAAAAAACATTATTAGAAGTTTAGTATTTTTCATTCTTAATTCTATCCCTCAGTAGTATTTCGAATATCTCCCTTGCAGCAGTTAACAGTTCTATATCTCGCTGTAAGTACTTTCAACATTATGATTTTAATTAAAATCTTGATTCTTATTTTTACCTTAATGGATAGTCTGGGGTAAAAAAACTGTTTTTCAAGGATTATAAAACTATTTAAATAAACTTTATAATGAAAAAACGGCTCTGTACTGGCCTATTGTTAAGGTTAATAAATAATTCTACCGAAAGAAAATGTCAATCGAACTTTTAGTTTTTTTTAGCTTTGGAATTACGATTGAGTGTTCAAAGAATTTATAGATACACCGAGAATCGCGATATAACGCGATTTATTATAAAACTTAGATAAACTTCTTAATAAAAAAAAACCGGCTCTGTACTGGTCTGGTGTTAAGTTTAATGAATCAATTTATCTGTACCTATTTCCTTCTGGATTAGTTTTATGAAGTGAGCAAGACTGTCCAGAATAACCACTGTGACATTTGCACTGCTTCAATCCACAAATTCCTCCAACACCACAGTTGTTTGGACATAATGTTCTGGAACAGTCCTTTCCTCCCCAATCATTTTCACAAAAACAAGTATTATTTATACATTTTCCATGATTTGTACAGTTGTTAGGACAATCTGTTACAGAAAATTCTGCATGAAATCCATCCAACACATAATTTGTATCACTGTATAGTAAAATCAACATCTGGAAAATGAATAATAGTTTGTGAATATTTAAAAAAACTACAAAAATAAAAACAACAAGCAATATAACTATTAATAATACTAACATATCCAGATGAGGATGTCACTTGTTGTGGTTCTGTTTTTCCACTAAAGCTGCCTAGAAGAGGAGATCTAAAAGAATCTCCATCATAAACAAATACGTAATCATAGCTGCATTCTGTGCCCATAGTTCGAAAACTTAAGGTAATAAATTGGCGACTGTTGTTGGCTGATAAAAAAAACACAGTGTTACAATATATTATGAAAAATGTGATAGAAATCAATTTGCAAAGATAATTGAAATCTTATCTGATATATAAAAGTGTCTGATAAAAATAGTACCTTTGATCAGCCATTCACAGTGCGAGTCCTGTGTGTAATTTGAGCCTTTAGGCCCATCACTTATGACACCCCAGGACTCTGTAAAGATCTTTCTAGTCTTGTCGCAGGGCACTTGCTTTGCTGATGTCTGAGGGGCCAAATGGAGGCCCTTCAACAGGCAGCTCCAGGTAACGATCCATAGTGCTATGATCGTTGCCAAACCCATCACACTGCCAGCAAAATTGATCTGTTGTTTGACAGGACAATAACCATCCCGTCAATTTGACTGCAAATGTAATGGCTCTTTTCTAGAATAAAACATATCACAGCTGTTCAAATAAAGTTCATATGATTGTCAGACAAAAAGAAAAATACATGTATTGTGAGATAAAATAAACAAAAATATCAGTTATTTACTACTAAAAAAAGGTGTTCAATTTTAAATGTATCTAGATGGGTTGGAAATTTTAAATTAAAAAATCATTCAACTGAAATGTAGGTTTAGATTTCTTATCTCTTGTTAAATCATAAAATTGTTTGACTTGAAAATTGTTCTTACGTCACATTACTTTATAAATAGATGGTTATAAACATATGTTTATGAAAGGTGAAATAATTGAACAAAATTTTATCAGTTATTTTAAATATAGTAAATCTCAGATTCGTCTAATTAAGAGTTTTAGCAACATTTGTAATCTATTTGCAGAGTCACTTGGAAGAAAAAATATCACCAAAACTGCAGATGAGGAAGAGAGCAATTGTAAAAATACTTCTCTGATGCATCGAGCAAGAGTGAAAAACAGAAGTTCAAACAATTGATTTAAGAAATCAAGAGAGCCAACTACATTGTCCCTTATCTTATAAAGTGGCAAAAATCTGATAGGATGTGCAAGTACAGTAAGGTTTGTAAATCAGTGATATCTAATCACCAATGATGTTATCACAAGCTAGATAAAATTAATTGATTTCGTAGCCGGAATGTAGGAGTGCAAATAAATATAAGCATCGACACAGACCCTAGCTCCCATTAGCAGAGGCAGAGCGAGTGCAGTCTGTGCCTGGGCCAAGACTTGACACGCAAACTGAGGCAATTTTTAGAGAAAAGAAACTCTGGCCAAGGATGCAGCCGAGATCTTCCAAGACGCACTAAAAACACACTTAGCATAGAGGAAAAGAGAAGGCAACAAGAGCGAGAAGTAAGAGAGAGAGAGAGAGAGAGAGAGAGAGAGAGAACGACAGTGTATTATATATACATATACGTGTGTGTGCGTTGGATATGCAGTCTCAAGACAAACCACTGACACATTCACCGCCGCGGCTTCGACCAGCTACCGAAGGCGAGCGAGTCCTTGGAGTTGCTGCTGCTACTGCACGTCGACGTTGAGCTTCGAGATCCGGAGCAGCACATAATTAATCGCGCGTTGATGTGCAGCAGCTCGGCGCGTCTCTGTGTTTACTCCGTCTTTCTCTGTGTTCTTTCCCAGCAGCGCTATAGTACTTGTACAGCAGCAGTGTGGACACAGTATACCCCGCACGGAAGGAAAAATCTGAGACACTGCACTATGCACTTTGCACTTTCGCGACGCGTCGACTGGACGCTCGGGAGTCGCGACAATTTTCCGTATTGCTTTTTAGATGCAGATCGCGGGATGCTTTGGTGACACCCATGCGGCGCGGCGACGACAGCGATGAACCTTGAGAGCGCACAACTCGCACTCTCTCTCTCTCTCTCTCTCGACGAGAGCTGCTAGTACTGCTATACTGATGCCTGGTTTTTCTCTCAGTCGCGGAGTGTGTGTAGCTCCGTCCTTGTCTGTTCGGTGCATCGTAGCCAAAGAGCGAGCGCTACATATATGTATTCGTGCTCCTAGGCCTCAGGATTATTGAAGGTTTTTCTTGCAATTGAGCATTTCAATAGAATACAGATCTCTAGACCAATTAAGCTAGGAAAATAGTCAATAAGGTAACTGAATGGAAGCGCATATAGTCGTTTAAGTTTGGGCCTTGGGTCCCGAAACTAGTTGTCCGTCACTGGGTATATTGTGCACGACGGCCGGATGATGCACAAAGTGCGCTCGCCATTATAATTTTTTCATTAATCGCGTACACCTCTTATCTGTAATACGTATATATTGCGTAAAAAAAGAAATGTTTTGACTTTATTGAATTACAGTAATTAAATAATAACATCAAAGTAGATTTTCTATTTAAAATGTGTATCGCGAGCACCTCCACCTACAATTTGAACAATGAATGAAGTTAATCCAATTTTGTTTACGGAAATTTTTAAAATATTGTCTGCTAATAAACTCAGTCGTTACCTGTAGAGCTGCAGAGTTATATGGTAACTGATATTTACCTATGCTAATAAGTACCCACAGTAGGTAATTCGGTTGTCTAGTGTAGAAAAAGCATTTGGCTGGATACAAATATAAAGGCAACATAAAATAAATACTTGGATGTAGCAGTAGCAATGATTAGCCAAAAAATGTCGCTAGGAAATTTGGACTTTTGAAGTATTTTTATTCCTTGCTAAATTGTTTATGTAATATAGTTCATGCAAACGTTAAAAATGAGATCAATATGCCGCGGAGTGCAGTGAAAGAACGTTTGGTAGGTTATATTCTACTGTTGTCACAATGTTGAAAATCATTCTATATTGTTATGATCGAAATTCGTAAAGATGAATAAAGTATTTTTCATAGGCTTATAAATAAATTATTTCCACTCCATCATCGTATAATAAATCTGCTATCTCTGCAAAAATGTCGTATCGCCACCGAGGCGGAAGATCTCGACACAATAATTCCAGGGAAAATGAAAGATCAGGTATATTTAAACTTGTTATTTTATTTATAAAAATTTATACAAATTTGTCGTGATTTCAATGCATGATTGCTTTATGTAGATGACAGAGATGACAGTGGCTCTGGAATGTCAAGGGTACAAAGAGGTGGTGGTCATCCGCCACATCTTAGAGGAAAGGCTATTGGGCTTTATTATAGAGATAAATATATAGCTAAGAATGGTAAAAAGCAAGCAAAGGATACAAAGCAGATAATGCCTATCAAATTAAGGGCTTCTACAGAGCAAAGAATTGAAAGTTTAATCGAAACACCAAAAAGTTCATATGATAAATATTTTGATGTAAAAGAACAAAATATTGACAATGTAGATTTTGAATCCAGGTACAACCATATCAACGATTCACAGTTTAAAAAGAAATTTTTAAACATCATTAGTGGAAATTTGCAAGATAATTTGAGAAGATCATTGATATTGCAACCAAAGCTTCAGAGAGATGAAAATATGGACATACGTTTACTGGACGAGTTAAACACAATCAAAGCAAGTTTTCAGTACAGAAACATGCTTAAATTTCGTGCAAAACTACCAGCTTATGAAAAAAGACATGAAATTTTAGATCTTATTTACAGTAATCAAGTAGTATTAATTAGTGGTGAAACAGGTAAAAGTTATTTACAATTAATTTTCTACTCAATATATTAGAAATCTTATATTTATTCTTGTGTGCAAATCTTAGGATGTGGTAAGACTACTCAAGTTGCTCAGTTTATATTAGATTATGAAATAGAATGCGGGCGAGGCAGTACAACAAGCATTGCTTGTACTCAACCAAGAAGGATATCAGCAATTACAGTAGCTGAAAGAGTTGCTGCTGAGAGAACAGATCGACTTGGAAATTCAGTAGGCTACCACATTCGTTTAGAGAAGTATAATCAAGTTTTTGTATTGAGAATTTGTCAGAAAATTTATAGTTTTTTTGTTTTAAATTTCTAACCAATGTCTATCTCTGTAATTCAAGGGTATTAGCAAGACCTCAAGGAAGTATTGTGTACTGTACCACTGGTATGTTATTGCAATTCATGCAAATGGATCCAGCTTTGAGAAATTATTCTCATATTATTTTGGATGAAATTCATGAAAGGAGTACACAAAGTGACTTCATTATAACTCTATTGAAACAAATTATTCCCAAAGTAAGAACTTAATTTTGTCTGTGAATGCACAAATCAAATAATAAATTCATTGAAGAATTTATTTTTTACAGAGGCCTGATTTAAAAGTTATTTTAATGAGTGCAACATTAAACTCAGAACAATTTTCTAAATATTACAATAACTGCCCTATGATTCACATTCCTGGATTTACTTATCCTGTTGAAGAATTTTATTTAGAGGATGTACTTGCTATGACTGGGTACGTAGAAATAATGTGAAAATCAACCATAATTTAATGCATTGTATGAAATAAAATTTCGAACTTGTAATATTTCCATTTAGATTTCAATTTCCAGAGCCTGAACTTCCATTAAACAAACACAAAAAAGTTAAAAAGAAACAAAGGCAAGAACTGGAAAAGTTTCATAAATTTCAAGAATTCATTGGACCATATATACGCCATTTGGAGTCTTTGGTTAGTTGTGATTTTGTTTATTCTTTAAAATTTAAAAACGTAAAATGTATGTCTTTTTAAATTTATAGAAAAGTCATTCAAGTCGCGTGCTAGAACAGTTACGAAATCCAGCGACTGAGGATCTTTCGTTTGATCTTATATGCGAATTAACCAAACACATTTGTTTAACCAAAGGTCCTGGTGCAATATTAATTTTTTTACCAGGGTTGATGGACATCAATAAAGTAAATAGAATGCTTTTAGAATGTGGTAGTTTTCCCAGAGGTATGTTACAAAATTGTTCAAAACAAATTATGTTGTAAATTTATTTCACTTAAAAACGCTTGATCCACTTTTTAGACAGATACGTGATTTATCCTTTGCATTCAAGAATGCCGACTGTTGATCAAAAATGTATATTTGAAGTGCCTCCCGAAGGGGTTCGGAAAATAATCATAGCCACGGTTATAGCTGAAACATCTATAACGATAGAAGATGTTGTGTATGTTATAGACTGTGGTAAAACCAAAATCTCAAAATTCGATATTGCAAACAATTTGCAAACGCTCGAACAAGAATGGGTTAGCGAAGCTAACGCGCGGCAACGTAAGGGTAGAGCAGGAAGGTTCGTATTCTTTATTGAAATATGAGTAAAGAAAAGAATACGACTAGTGCATAATTTTAATTACAGAGTACAACCTGGGGTATGTTACCATCTGTTTACAAAAGCTCGTGGATATGCATTTGATAAATATCCTTTGCCTGAAATGCTGAGAACGCGGCTGGAAGAAGTAATATTACAAATTAAAATCTTGCAAATTGGAAAGGCTGACACATTTTTGGCCAGTGTGATGGATCCACCAGATCCACAAGCCATAAGCCTATCATTAGAATTATTAAGACAATTGAACGCCCTTGACGAAAATGAAAATTTGACTCCATTGGGTTACCATTTAGCTCAATTGCCTTTGGATCCTCGAACAGGTACTTTTCTATAAATTTTTCTGAGCGTAAATTGTAAAATGATCTTTGCTACAAATACATTATTGTTTGCAGGAAAAATGATAATATGGGGAGCCATGTTTTCGTGCATTGAGCCGATTTTCGCAATAGCTGCTAGTCTTTCATTCAAAGACGCATTTTACTGCCCCCTTGGTAAGGATGACGAAGCACAGAAGAAAAAGATGGAACTCGGCATGAATCAGTACAGTGATCACCTAGCCCTGGCCGAAGCTCTGAAACGTTTCGATGAGCGAAATTACAGAGGAAGCGTGTACTCTTTCTGTCGAGAATATTTTCTCTCCTGGAATACCTTGAAACTGCTGTCGGACATGAAGCAACAGTTTGCTCGATATCTGTACGAAATGAAGTTTTTGCGCAATGACAACCCGAATGACGATTTTGCT